>NC_056464.1:5935477-6294644 GCF_008729295.1 Plectropomus leopardus
TAATGTCAACCACAGTGAGGCGAGACAGACTTCACCGCTTCAGCAGCTTTATATCAGTTTGAGTTCCATCATACTGGACATTTGTATAACAGCTAAAATACCAGGCTGTTCTCATTGTCAGGTTGTCAAAAACTGTTGTTTTATCACATCCGTGAGTGTGTGATCTTGAAAACCGTAGCACCCTTTAGGATCTTTTTAAAGCATTGGGCTCTGACTAACTTCAGTGCAAACCCATCTGTGGCAATTTTGGACACTATGGCAGTGTCTCCACCAAAGACTTATATAGGCCAGTAACAATGTATATATATATATATAGTACCTTCGTAACTAAAAGTACCACCTACAAAGAGGTACCTAGACCCTAGATCTGCATTTTCACCATAGACAGTAGGCTGCTGTTACATGTCGGTGCGATTGTTGTCACTTGCTGCTCTGTCCAGCAGCACTCGCTGTATGTCCTTGTTCAATGGTGAAAGAGAAAGTAAAGTCCGCACCCCAAACTGAAATGAACCGAACCATCCTGCTGGTGGAAAAGCCCCATAAGAGCAACTAATGCTATCCAAAAAGGGGGAAGTCTGCGTAAGGAGTGCGTGACAGTTGAAAATACACAACCTTCACCCAGGAGACAACAGTTCTTGTCCCGTTTGAAACCAAAAGTCTCCATTGTTTTAATGTAATGTTACTTAACTTATGTACGGTCATTGTGCACTGACATCATTCTTGTGACTTATTTAAGTCACGTTACATAACTACATAACATTTTTATTTTGACCCAAAACATGATCTTTTTTCTAAAGTAGTTTTGTTGGCTAAATCTGTCACAACATCAACTGCGTGGCCGCGACAAAGGGTCAGTGGGCTATTTAAGCACTTATATAACTTACTTAAATAAGAACAGATCTAAAATTACAGCCCATGCTCCTTCCAAAGTTTTCAAACACTGCCGCTTTGTCAGTAATTTGGGTGTTAGACACCGATGCCAAAAGTGCCCATTCATGGCGGTATGTTACACCAGTGGTTGGCGTCAGTTTATAACACTGCTGGACAGCACTGGTCGCAGCGGTATGATGCGCTGGCGGGTGGTGTCAAATTATACCTCTGCTGGACAGCACTGGTCGCAGTGATATGATATGTTGCTGGCTGGCTACAGCACCAGTTACAGTGGTACGATACGCCGGCAGGGGGTGTTACTTTGTAACACCATCCTCACATTTGAAAATACAATAAATGTTTCAACTTGAGAGAAGAGGTAAATGTTCCTCGATTATCAGATTTTGATCCATTGTCCATTGACTCATCAATTAGGCTAATTAACTTATCCACTTAGCACTACTGTCGGGTAAACATTTTCAAATCCAGTCTGTTCCTGAGGGCATGAATAAATGTATCTGCACATATGCTACCACCACCATTCATTCCCCAGCCTAACCAGCCCCTGCCTTCCCCTGAGGATACAGTATTATCTTTCCTCCCAGTGTGCCTGACACCTGTTACAACTGCACCCCGCCACCTCAATATCAGCTTTCTATAAGTCCACTGCTTTGTCGTTCATCTCTGCACACTAACTGAGACTACAGAGGCTAATGTTGCTGACGGACACGTGAAGCTGTTGCACTGAGGGGGAAACGCTTCTCCAAATGTGACCAATCCAGCTCTGAGGCAGGTGTGCTGCTGTTACAATGCAGTACAGTACAGTAGGTGAAAGGGTATCACACACTCATATACTATATGTATTTCAAAAGGAAGCAGCCAAGCCTCTTAGGAACACAATGCAACCTTGAAAAGACCTCTGCATCAAACACAGGTTTTTCGATTCAATTACAGGCCTTCCTCTGACACATTTCCTCGTCATTGTGTCGCCACAAACACACATATCTGTCCTCCATGTTGCTGCTAACATGCAGTCCTCCTTCACAGCCCCTCTGTCCCTGTCACAGAGCTCAGACTGGCCTGTCTGAGTGGACCAGCGGGGCGCTCGGTTTCAGTCCATGGGGCAGGTGATAATGACTTCCCTCCCCTCCCGGCTTCTCCTCCTCATCCCGAACTGCAGCGGTGAAGGTGACTGCAGCTGGATGATTTCTTTCTTTCTAAACTGCAGGGGATACGAGTTGTGTGTGTGTGTATGTCACTCTAGGTGGGGCCGATGGTTCCCAGTGTTAACCCTGTAAGAGGAGGCTCACATAACACTCCATTAACTCTTTGGAACCTGAGAAAATCAGCTTGTTTTTTTTTTCAGAAACAACAACTTAATGAGAAATGGCACCAACAATTATCAAGACTTTAAGTTGAAAGAAATTTTACATTACATTTTTTTGGTAATTTTCTTTTTTTTTGGATAATATTTAATAATCCACTCTGGCTTATTTTCAGGTCATTTTTTAAAATCACTCATTAGTATTTTCTTTCTTAATTTTTGCAATTTGCAGGACATTTCTTTCCAAGTTGCGCATTATGATTTTTTCCCCCACTTTTCAAAAGAAATCAAATCAATTTCCTCAGACTTCAGAGGTTTAAATGCTGGTAAAAGGCATCTGAGTGGAGCACAATAAAAATGATGTGAATCTAGCTGATAAAGGGTAAATGATAAATGCAATAGCGGGTGAGCATCTGTACTCCATCTTTATTGTCTACCTCTATTAACTCATTGAGGGAAGGTTTGCAAGCTGAAATCACTTTGTTGGGGGTGTTGTGAGCATCACGTATCCACGGAGGTGTTTTCTCCCTTCCGGCGTTGAGGATGTGAAACAGCGTTGAGCGCTATTGATCACCGAGGATCCGAGGCTGTGGGGTACGTCTGCTGCTGTGTGTCGACACCGTGTACCTCTCTGTTTGTGCCTGAGAGGGTAATAATAGCAGCTCAGGCCGCCACCCCCCTTTACCTTCCAAGCACTCACAGTGCAGGGAGTCTCATTCTGGTCATTACCATCTGGCTTTCAAAAAAACCCTCAACATCATCACCACACAGCTCTCTCCATGTGTGTGGGTTTGTGTGTGTATTGTGTGTTTACGAGGGAAAATAGGAAGATATGGAGAGTGATCATGAGAGAGGGATGGATGGATAGATGAAGAGAGGCACACACAAGCAGCATAATTAAAGGGAAGACCGCCCCCCTCCTTCTCTCTCCCTTTTTCCAAAACCTCGCAGCTAAGCCAGCAGCTCGCACGGAAAGAGGTGGTAGAGGGTTCTGCTTTGTTGTGATTTTCATTTTCTCAGCCTCACAGCAATGACTTCCAACTCTGAGAGACATGTGAGAGCAGGAGGAGGAGGAGAGCACAAACAAAAAGAGGGATATTCTGCTCTGGAGTGTAACGCTGCATAGATGTGTTGGGTTCAAGGCTGCCTGCACTGCCTCGGGTTGTGGATGAACCCATAGGGAGGAAGGTGCTCCCCGTCTAGGATCTATATCTCACCTGCACACCTGTGAAACAGCAAACCATATTTAGATTTTTAAATACTGAACAGTTTGGTTGACTAAGAAATCTAGATGGTGATCAACAGGAGAGAACAACCATCATTGAAAAAAAAAAAGATCTATTTGTTCCATTAAAAAAAAGAGTCCTCTGTTGCAACCTACAGCTTTGCATTATCCTCATATACTTTAAAGCCAGAGTAGGAAAAATCTTAAAAATACATAAATGAAAATCACCCTCCTCCTGAAGCGCTCCACTCTGTTTTAAGCCCCTCCATCAGATGATGACAGGCATATGCAGTGATTCCTATATATTGATTTATTTCATCTTAAATCATTGTACAGTCGTGCTGCTGCGCACAGTGCATTCACTCAGCCCTGCTTTGCCCAGATCTCTAGAATTAGCTCACTAGCCATCCTGCATTCTCTGGCACTGTGGACTGCTTCAGGTACCTAAAACTATTTTTAGGCTATAAAATCATCAATCAGCCATCAATCTTGTTTTGATTTTGATCTTGATATTGATTGCACTAAAACCCGTCTTCTATGTGTCTTTCATGTAGTTCCCACATTACGACCTCAAAGCACATGAACACAATGAAGTCAAAGAGTGAGTCGCAAGAACGACTTCCCAACTATGCAACTCTGAGTTTCCAACATCACATGAACGTAGCATTAAGCCTGAAAATAGAGGCAAGAAAAGCGAAGAAGTCTCTCAGACCACATGAATCGCAATTTACTTTAAGTTTATGTTGGGACTGTTGCCAAGTGATGCCAAAATAAAACTGCTTCCCCAGATTTAACTTTGCACTTTTGCATCATCTGACTGAAACGAAACTTAGCATCGAACACTCTAAATACAGCGTCCACTTAGGCCATGTTTGGATGTGAACAGCCCTACTAAAAATTGGAAAGTCATTCCTTTGTGTCAAAAAAAAAAAAATGGGTGAATGTGATAAAATATTGAGAACGATCGGTGTGTAAATGAATCTGTAAAAACAACTGAAAACGCTGTAGTATGCACGTCAGGCCAGTAGCTGGCAGAGTAATTTTGTTGTTACCTTGGTTCGCCCTTTTTTTAAATTTACGCTGGAACCTGGTTTCAAAAGTTTCTGTTTTCAGTTCCCCATTACACATTTGTCACTTGAACGAAAGGCCAAAACACAACAAAAGTTTAATGTTTCATGCAGGAACCAACTGATTGTTTTTGGCAGATGTTTTATTAAAGTGGTTAAAATACGTTTTGATATCAACCCCTCTATGCAGCATGGTAATGCTGAGCTGTGGGGAGCGCGCTCCGTCTGTAGTAGTATCTCATACAGCCCCACTTCCAAAATCCAGAACTATCCCTTTAATATTTTCTTCTGAAAAAGAAAAACCTGGACTCCCTGACTTCACTTTGGCTCTGGATTTAGATGTGTCAGGCGTAAATCTAGTTTCCTAAAAATACACTCTATGAATAATGACTTCACCATCTTCAATTTGAAATATTGTTTACAAAATAAAAGACGTTTCAATGTGGTCATTTCCAAAACCATTTCTTGGCATGCAGAATCACATTATGTAGCTATCAAAGCTGAACATTACTGCTACATGTTAACAGAAATCATAAATATTCATATTGATAAATTAAGCATATTTGCTCTCTGTTCAGTCTTTCAGTTACATCATGATAATGTATAACAAAGCCAGTGTTTCACCTAATTTGGTTGTTGTCCTGGCGGAACGCTCTGTTGGAATTGTGATTAATTTCCAACTATCATCCCCCCGGGACAGGGGGCTTTTACTCTGAAGTGCACGGGTCAATAGCCACTGATACACATGGCTAACCTATAAATCCATCCTTGTGTCCATTCTTTAAATAATTCATAAGGAGGAGGGTTTAAGCGTTGCATTTCTAGGGGAATCTGTCCACAAACCGGCAAGTGTCTGTTCTTAAACAGATCTGGGTTTATTTTAATGCAGTCTCTTTCATCTAAATGATATGGAAACCAGCTCCCAGAGGACTCTGTAACCAGCTGAGAGCATCTCTGCGGGGCTGATGCTAGTGTTTTCTGCTTTATTCTGAAGGGGAATAAACACGCAAACTAACCCTGAACATCATTATTCACCGCAGCCCCACATAAAGGCACCACATCCCTCAAAATCAAACAAAACACAACATGATTTTTGTCTCGTAAAACTCTACACGTGGTTTTTCTTGTAAACAGGGATCGTAAATTTTGAAACACACAATGAACCCGGGACGTTTCACAATGTCTGTGTTGAACATGTGAGACTGAGGGCCAGACTCTTTGTTTTACTCAGGATGTCCTGTCTGAGGGGACAAAGCAGACACGAAACAAGAAAAGGAGATGTAGTGCCTGTACTCTGCTGAGCTGGTTCACAGCCAATGAGGAACAGATTCCTGTTGACACAACTTTCGGTGTGAACCGTGTTTGCAGTGATTATGTTACAGAGAGGACAGGGAGGACCGAGGACATTTACAGCCAACACTGGAGCGCTGAGACAAAACTTTCTGGACCAGATCCTTTTTACTAAACAACGACCTCTTGACCCAGATGGCCCCACTGGACTGGATCTGAATTGATTTCCCACTGCTAAGCCTATTGATTACTGTTGACCCACAAATACACGATCTGGAAAACACTCCAGAGCCTGACCCTGAATTAGGCCTCAAGCAGCAGGCCTGTTTACATTAAAGTGCCACTCCACAACCTCCATGTTTTCCACTTCTGATGAGAGCTATGAACTCGTTGATCCCATCTTTTCTTTTTCTCATATTTGCTACTTTCCAGTTATATTAATGCAATAGCTTAGCATTCTGGCTAAATACTACAGTGAATTAATGTTTAACTAACAGGAGTTTGGCATTTAGCAACAGGAGTTTTACATTTAACAGAAAAAGTCCTACAGTCTTGCTTTAATGGGGCCATCCACCAATTTTATGCATCAGGACCTCGAAGGGTTAGGGTTAGGTTAGGGTCAGTTCATTGGACTGTTCAGTTATGCATTGAACCTCCAGGAGCGCAGAGCCTACCCTGGGCACAGACGGAGCAGTAGAACATCAGGCGCAGTGAAAATGAAACAAAATTGGTAATTTCACTGGGTCAAGAAGTTTGTATTTGCTTGCTTCTACTCTCCTCCTCTCATTCTTCGATCTGATCAGCTCTGACCGAAATCGACAGATGAAATTATCCAACCCACTACTCACACTCCGAGGAGGAAAAGAACTCTGCATGAGCTACACCTGCGCTGCGGTCATGGACCCGTAAAAACATCAGCTGTAAGAAATAACTCGGGCTGCATCCGGTTACCTGACTCAGCTGAGACTCAGGATGAATGACGCCCCAGAAGTGGGCCAAATAAATCTGGCCAGATTACTGCTGCTGACACCACTATGACTTGGCCATTATCAAAAATGACCTGGCCCAGAATCGGCCCATACTCTACATGCCAGAAGAAATGAGTCCAGATGAGTTGGGCTGCATCCGGTTACCAGTCTCCGCTGAGACTTGGGATGAATGACGCCCCAGAATCAGACATCCTGATGATGTCTGGAGCTTTGCTTATACTTAAACTAAAGGCTAGGATTTTCTGGCCTCTGCTGCTTAAGTTATGAATATTCTTTTTGTTATCTGTCCCTTGTGAGTCCTGCAACTTTATGTCAGTGCAATACTGTACTACTCCTTTAAGTTCTTATGTCATGTTTTTAATATCTGTCTATCTCCTGCTTTGATTCAAAGCCATCCTCCCATGAAACACACGACAAATTCACAGACCTTGATACAGGTTGTTTTTATATATACAGTATTTACATTAACTCATAGTGTTACCTGTACATATAAACAGCATGTGTAAAGTCTATTGAGGATCCCCACTTACATTCCCACCTGTCACCTGCCAGACTTTGATCAGGAGTTTGATCTTTGTGAGGATATCTGTCAGAACCAGTCTGGCAGGAACTCGTTTTCTGGCAGAAGTATTGAATTGTGTGAACCTGTGTGACAACAGTATCACATAGCCTAACTGACAAATGCTCTCATTCAAACCTCTGTGAGGAGGGCAATAATAAAGATGTGTGGGAAAGGAAAAGAAAAAATGCTGATAAACAACTTTGAACACAAAACAGGGGCCATGAGGAGAGGTGAGAACACATTGTCAGCTCAGGTCACACTCGGCACGTTAACTGGCCGTAGTGTTTAATCCTGTTTACTCTTTCAGACGCCGTCTTGTATGGATAAGGTCTTTAATGGACCCTGATAGGCAAATCACTTGTATGTGTGCCGAGCCGAGCAGCAGCGTTGGAATATTCTGTGGTGGTTAATAGCTTTATTGAATCGGAAGCGCTGACCCCATTAAAAGCAGCTGAACATCCCAGACTAAAGGCAACACAAAGCAGCGCTGTCTGTGCAGTTTGTCAGTGTGTGTGTGTGTGTGTGTGTGTGTGTGTGTCAGAAAGAAAGAGGCAGCACATGTTGCTCTCACAGGGCACAAATTCAATATGCACCTATACAAACCCAAGCTTTTGTTGTGTATCACTCACAGGATCCGTGTCACTGGGTTTCATCACACCAGACCTACTGTGTGTCAGGACTTTTTCTTTATGATATATAATTTTAGAGCGCTGTGTGAAAGTGTTCATCCTGTTGTTTGCCATCTCCAGCACCACACACACACTCACACACAAGACCCATACAGGATATCATATGCTTGCCTCTCCATTGTTTGTTTAGTCCAGGAAACAGGATATTCACATGGAGGAGGGCAGCAGCTGATCACAGCACCAAAGCAGAAAGAAAAGGTTCAATTTTACTTTAAAAACAGCACAGAAGTGATTTTTTTTCTCTAATACTTTCCGTTTAACCCTTTGAAACCTGGATTTTAATCAGTTTTCTATGCCTTTCCCAAGCATTTTAAACATTTGAAACATTGTGCAAATTAGCATGATTTCTTTCAAAAAACATGGGGAAAAGGGTAATGAGCAACTTTGCAAAAAAATTGGTAAAAGTTGACAAGAAAATACCTTAAAAAATAGCTATAAGAGAGAGAGAGAATAATAAGATCTTTTAAAAATAAATACAGAAAAATACCTCCCAAAAATTAGAATTATTATCATAAGAAATCAGTATATAATAAACATCAAAATGAAATCACAGAAATTACTATTATTTATTTCGTTTTAGCACTTTGAGGTCATTTACTGTTATTCTTCATCTTCTTTTCTTTCTAATTGTTTGACTAATTTAAGGAAATATTTTTGTAACTTTTTATTAATCTATTACTAATTTTTGGTCAGTGTCTTTTTTTGTTGTTCATTGCCTTCTTTCCAGGTTTTTGAAAGAAATTACAGGTTTCAAAGGGTTAAGGTGCATCATTGTGGTGTCCATAGTTTCCTGTCAGTGTGCTTGAAATGTTCAAAACCATAACAACACCAACAGAAGTTTCTGATCAGCAAAGCACTAATGTTGATATGTCAACAGCTTACAACCCGGCTGACATTCAGACAGCAGAAGTCAAGTGAAACACATGCATGTTCACAGAAGGCGTGGATCCATTTCTATTAATCAAAACAGTCTTTTTGGAGTGAAAAAGTGACTATTACGCACAAAAAGCACGCGTCCCCACAGAAATACAGCAAAAAATGAAGCATTTAAAGGCTATAAATGACGCAAACACGTTATAAAGTGCCAAAAAAGCCTTATTAAAAATGCAAGATAACACAACGCACCTTGTGGCTGCCAGAAAAGCTGTTCACAAGACTCTATATTGCTCGAAAACAAAAATCAAATGCCAAATACGTTGTATGGAAATAACTCACCTTCTGTCTTTTGTTGTGATCGGATCGCTCCTCACTTATTGTCTGTGCGCAGCGCGTCTCAGCCGGCACCGGCTCGCTCGCATAAATCCACCTCTCTTTAAAAGCTCAGACTGACACAGGCGTAAAGGGTAGTACTGGAGGAAGAGTTCATCAGAGACCGGGTTGAAAAAAGTCCAGGAAAGGAAGCCGCCGCCTGCTCCGCATAATAATAACGTTGTCCCACGCACTCAATACAGTCAGTCAGTCCCATCCATCCACACTCCCCGCCTCCTCCTCCTCTTCCTCCTCCTCCTGCTGCTGCCCGCTGCCGTCCACATAGTCAGGACACATGGATGTCCCTCTGCCCCGCGTCAGTGCATCCGAAAAACCAAAAACAAAGATTTGTGTTTTACAGTTTAAAATGTATATTGCATTGTGTAAGTGTTGCATTATGCATTAATTAGTAGGACATGTGTCTCATCATACAATTAGGCATACATGTTGACTTTATCTATTACTGTGCCAGAAATTTCTAATGCGCTCCTCATAGGACATATGCGCAATGCACATACTGCAATACAATAGTCCTTATCTTCTGTTGTTCAATAAGGCTGGATTGCCAAATATCATAATTAAGAAGGAGCATGGGGTGGTGAATTGGAAGTACAAACTCTGACTTACATACAAACTCTGACTTGACTAGTTGAGTATTATTAAAGCTGTCCCAATCAATGCGACTGGGCTATATAGAAAAGCAAAGGAAATAAGACACCTGACACTCTTTGAAGCTGTAGTAGGTAATTTTATGATTTTTTTGGTTATATTTCAGCTTATTCTTATTTTGAACTCGTCAAATAGATACACTCTGTCAATACGGCCTCACTCCAAAGTCATGGTGGTCAGTGACCTTCCACATCAACCTATGACGTTTTAGGTAACCTTGCTGCCTCAACCTATGACATTCTGAGTTTGGAGTGACAACAGGTTGGGTAAACACGTAATATAAGGAGCTTGAGTGCGCTATTGGATGGGTGGAGAGGTGGATGGGTCCCACAAACAACTGACTTTCTGGTGGGAGTCCGGAGTTTGTGTCCCGTTGGGGTGTGTGAGTTTTTTTCTATACCTTACCATGTGCCTCTTTTGCCTAAACCTAACCATCCATGAGTTCAGTGCCTAATTCCAACCATCATGACAGTCTGCGCTGTTGTGTGAACTATGGGACCGTGCCATGTCATCCCACCGTGTCATTGACACAGTAAGGATAATTGAGACATCATAGGTTGACTTGGAGGATCACTGACCGACCATCACCATGTGACAAGTTCAAAGTAAGAATATGTTGGCTCTGTCAGTGCTTTTGGCACCAAAAGGTGGATGGACAGATTCAAAACTTACGGATAAACGATAAACTTTTGAAGAGTTATGTGATGCAGTAACACCTCCTGTAGTGTCTGTTGCATCATGTCCAAGGGATCCAGTTCCCTACTGACACTCTTTTGTTTTGTTTCTTCATGTGTCTAATAAAAGCAAAAAAATGTTTCCATTGCAGTTTTCTCTATTAGGGATGAATTAAATGACCATGTGTTGGGGCGCCCAGTAGCTCACCTGGTAGAGTAGGTGCCCCATGTACAAAGGGCTGTGTCCTTGGTGCAGGGGTTGCGAGTTTGATTCCACCCCTCAGCCCTTTGCTGCACGTCATCCCCTCTCTCTTCCCCTTTCACACTACATTTGTTCTATCTAATAAAGGCATAAAAAGCCAAAAATTAATCTTTAAAAAAATGTAGAAATAAATAAATGACCATGTGTGATGTAAAGGGGTCTTTCCTAGTGACAAAGCCACAAAGAAAAACAACCCGACTCTATGGAAAATTTTAGATTCCTTTTTGTTTTCTCCCCTTCAGCATTATGTTTTGGTTCACTCTCACAGCTCTCAACCGCGTTTCTTGTCCAGCAGCAGCAGCATGCTACATTGTCAGCCACAAAAAAAAAAGCTTTGATGAACACACTGTACACTACCTGTTCGGCAGCAACACATTAAGAGACCAGCTGGTAAACATGGAGGTGCATTTAGCAGCTAAAGAGCTAGATATTTCCCTCAGGAGTCAACCCCATCTCCTAGAAATTAAGTCTGTATGTCACTAAATTGCTTTCTTAATTGCGTTGTTGTGGCAACGTAATTCTTGTCTGGATTATGTTCAGAGACAACATGTCTTTCGGGTAACACAACATTCATGCACTGTTTATGCCTTGCAAAGAGTTGGTCAGGGAGAATGGTAGCTGTTTAAAGTGCAGGACCTTGACACCAGAACCCCAGGTCCATGTCCAGACTGTCTTGCATTTAGGCAACAACAATAAAAAAACAACAATATTCGGGTATGTTGTGATTTTGGTTAATGTTAATAAAAAAGTAATATATAATAATGATGCAGTCACTTAAATTGGATACTGTATTGCAAGACTGCCTATTTTGGCGTAAACAACTGACCTACAGTGTCAGTAGCCAACACGTTTTTTAACATTTCCCTATCATGTTAGTAAAAAATGAAATTTGCTCTGCATTATGTTTCACTCAAAACATTTGCTGTTTCAGATTAGTTGTACATAAATGTCATTTCGAGGTGACGAGGTTGTGGGAGTTGATGGGAACCATAAACAGAGCTAATAGAGGGAATATTGGACTTAATTTATCAGCTGGCCAGAAACACCACTCTGAATGGATGATGTTGCACTGTGTCCAGTGGTGTAATGTAGTTGGTGAGGTAATGTGAAGTAAAAGGGTAGGTTACTAAGGAGGAAGTGGGTATACTTACCCTTATATTCCAATGGTTTTATGGCTAACAGTTTGGTATACTGTAAACACTATAAACCTGCATATACCCTCCACTACAACACTGGCTTTATTTGTTGGATGTGTACAGACAACTGTTTATTATGTTTTATGGTTATTGGTATGCCCCCTATTGACAATAAGGAATCATTCACATTGTGAAATTCACTTAAGTATAGAGCCATATGATAATTGTGGTTCCTAACTGTAATGGCTTATTTATATTTGGTGAGGCAATCCCTCAGGCATCTTTAAGCACATCCTGGAAAAAAAACCTTCCACATGTGGACAAGAAAGACAGCAGATACCCAAGTTGCCACATATTTCTGCTTTCCAGTGGACTTCAGTGGCTACATATTACACTCTAGGTATCTTTGATGTTTTGGAGTGCCGCTACCGTGATGTTAACACAATCACATCGTGGGATTATGCTGCACACGGTTATGTTTAGGCAACAAAAGCACATGGCTACCAACGCTTGGATGTCGACACGCACACATGATGGCACGGACGGTTAGGATTAGGCAACAGGGGCATGTATGATTAGGTTTAGGTAAAAGGTGTAGAGAAAAAACATCACATTCAGGCGGGAAGTGCATGAAAGTCCGGACTCCTGCATGAAAGTCCAGAGGCTGTTTGAACCATCCACTGCCCCTTCCACCAGCCCGCCCTTTTCGTGACCTTCGTGCTTCTTATTTTATGTCTTTACTGGCACTGTTCCAACCTGACACTGACTTTCCACATATCATGCTGCCGCTGCAAGACACATCTAATAACACCACAAACGGTTCTGTCTGACCGTGTTCTCAGGTTGTTGCTGTCCAGCGGCACATCATGTAGATGCGAAAGGTGGCTTTTGACATTGGAATCTTATGCTGAAAGGACTGCAAAATGGTTTTGGATAACTTTGGAATGAGAACCGGCTGGTATATGACAAAAGTCGTGTTACAGTTGAGGAAATTTTATTATCTGGTCTGTACAAACACTAACAGAATATTTTAGCAACATTATCACAGTGAGGGCAATACATACCTTTAAAAGTGTGGTTTAGTCAACCACGTAGGAAAAACTGTACTCAACTTGTGCTACTCTCAATAATGGCTCAGTTACTTTTATTGATCTGTTCACAAATACAGTAAATACTATAAAAGTAAAAAGGGTATCAAGACAAGGTAGACTCCAAAGTCAGAATCATTGTGACTTACAAGAATGGCTTTCGGTTTGTTGGAACAATCTATGTATCATGTAGACACGTTGTAGATTTTCCAGTGACTGCACAGTAAGGGGAAGGAAAGGAGTGCCACACTGTTGTGGCTTCATGACAGGCTGAACAATGGAAAAGCCCAGTAATCCAAAGAAAGTGCAGCAGCAAGGAAATGGGAGGACTGAAACTGTCCAGTTTATTATAAACCAGTTGAACCAAATATCAGGGCAGCTACAAGGTGACGTTTCCTCAGCTATCTCAGCTGTGCCACAATAAAAAAGGAAGAAAGAAAAGATGAATCTTTGTGTCGAGGCGAGGGTCGAATGTGTTACTGGAACAAAATGCTTTCTTCGAAGTCTAAATGAGTCACTCCAGGGACGGCCCCCATCCCCCTCCCCATTTGTGAGGATTTCTGCGAGCCCGTGATTAGGCTCAACCCGGTGCCATGTGTGCACCAAGTACCCCCGCCTCGACCCCCCCCAACCACATGCACACCAAATCTCTGCCTGGCCTCAGCTCCAACTGAGATTAGCCCACTAGCTATTGTTCTGATGACACTTCATATCAGCTATTCTCTCATTATGATAATACACAGACAGCATTGCATTACTGGGCAATTTTGAATAATAAAATATAAGTAGTATTCACTGGGGGTTGGTTTTATATAGTGCAAATAAACATATTAACCCTCTGAAACCTGGAGCGCATCATTTTTCTTGCGCTGCTTTCAGACGCCTCTGACAAGTTTTTAAACCTTGGTGAGATTTGGTACAACAACAACTGTTATCAACTTGGTAAAAAAAATGTTCCACAATTTGCAAGAAATTAGTAGATATAGAAAAAATTTTAAACGTAGGAAAAACTGTCTAAAGAAAAAAGGTTAAATACAGAAAAATATGTGCACAAAAAATTCTATCATAATCCAAAACAAGCAAAATTTTCACTTACATCTTTTGAAAATGCTAGTATTTTATTTTATTTCTCAGAAGATGATCAAATGTTAGAGCCATTAATTCATCAAAATTTATACAAAACCACATTCTTGTAGTTCAAGTTAAACAACTGAGAATACCAGAGAATGCAAACAGTCAACGAGGGGTGCTTTGTTTGTGCAGCGGAAAGGAAACTATGAATTTTAAGTACAAGGGGATTATGTTGTGCTTTGGAACAGATGTTAACATGGAGAGGTCTACCCTCCGGAGAGCGGCCCCTGACTGACACACTGTCCCACAGTCATTGGCCCATTGTCAATGTGCATCCTGTCTTCTGAGTGTTTTGTAGATTGCCCCCTCCCCCTCCAGAACAGATTAACTCTGCCCCCCCTTCACATCAGCCTTGACCTTGATGGACTGGTAATGTCATCTTCTTTTGTGCTTTGACAGACATTAACTCTTGCCAACTTTCTTGCTTCCCATTAAAGAAAACTTGATGCGTTCATGAATAGCTTGACTTAAACAAAGGCTTGGTGACAATAAGTCACATCAACAATAAGTGAGCACTGACCCATCCATCCCATCTCGTCCTCACATCCAAGCAGGTCAGCTGTTGTGCTGCTGTCCCCCGACCACCAGTCTTCATTCTTCTCCATAGCTTGGTCATTTCAGTGTGTCTTTAGTATTTTCCAGGTCATGGTGAATGAATTAAGTAGTTCTTCAGTGTGTTTTACCCCCCCCCCCCCACATCTTCTTGGAGAAATTGAGACCATTTTCTTGAAAAACTGGGAGCAGGAGTTAAATAATGAAGTAATAATCAAATAATAAAGGTTTTTGATACAACCCCCAATCCATGTGCAGTGGCAGTTACAGTAAATCTAAATGGGTAAAATGTGTATCATTGCGCAATACTTGTTTGATTTTTTTTCACCTACATTATATTAATTAGGTCGAAAAATACAAATAACGAAACAAATAACAATTTAATAAGTTAATTTTGGTACACCTGTCCTGTTGAGCTTTTCTCAGATGGCACATGTGCAGTTTACAGTGATTACAGTCATTTTTAAAAACACTTGGTTTTCGGCTTCACATGAAAGTAGATAAAAGTAGTCGGCCTATTAGCACACAATCATAGATTTTGTTGGTTGAGGTGATAACTGATAGTAGCAGATTTTATTTAACCATCCAAACATAGAAATAGAATGAATGGAAATGACATTGAGCCATTTGCTCCCATCATTTGAGTAGTTCAAGAACTCTGTTTTCCCTATCAAACTGAAAAATATGACCGTATACAAATCCAAGTGAAGTCTTAACTGTTAAATCATTGTAAAACACTTCATTTAAACTCGATAAAGACAACATTTAAAAATTGATCTTAGTTAGTCCAGCTAGTCATACAGGTGGTTAGTCCATTGTTCCAACAATGACCAACTCTACATTGATTCAAAATAAACCCTTAACTTACAGAGTAAAATGTGAAAATATGCTACTCATTCCTATGGTTCCTGCCCATCAGCTGTCTGCTGAGCGATGGCTTGCACTTGTTCTATGGAGGCAGCTCATGTTTCAACAAACAGGAAATTGAGAGCAAAACAGTTACAGTAATATTTTTAAAGTTACAGGTTTTGGAAAACATACTACTCACTGCTTGTTTGGACATTATTGAAAAACCTCACCTCAGTGAGTTTGTGACTTCACACACGGCATCCTACGTTGCATTGTTAAAATAACTCATTGCTGACTTCTGGAAGAAAAGAAAAGTCCTGTGATTGTTTGACCCATCCACCACCCCTTCCTCCTACATTGACTCTTTGGCTCTCTGCGACATGATTTCCTCCTTTGCTTCTATCATATTTTTTTATAGCCTCTAGAGGTTGTAGTCCTAACATTAAACAAAAGTATGTGTTTAAACTGCTGCTTGTACAAACAACTCATGTGGTTGTATTCTGAGGATATTCATGTCATTTGGTATGTAAAAGTACACTTTCAACAATCTGCATAGATATTTTTACTTAAAAATGATTTTTAAATGCACATCTTTTCATTGACAAAAACAATATCAGAAACCCAATACATGAAAAAAATAAATATCATTATTATATATCATATTATGTTATATTATGCAGTGCACCTTATGTAGAATTGTCAGACTGGCTAATCTGTGTGGTGGTGCAACAGTTTTTAGCTGATTCAGACACAAGAAAACAGAGAGTACACTTAAAGTTGCACCAACATAAGCAGAAGTTGACCCACCCCCAGTGGTCAGGGTGTGTCCACAGCTGTTATTCTCCTTAGATTTTACTGTGTTGAATCACTACAACCCCACACTAGCAGTATCAGCCTGGATTTACCTAAATAGCTGTCACATTTGTTGAAAATATTTTAAATACAGTAACATTAGATGTATAACAGACTTTTAAGTTTATAATCAACAACCAGCTGAAACTAAACAGCATCAAAAAATGGAATAATCTATTAAAACTTTTACAACGCGACACGTGCCAAGACTTGTTGGAAGGAAGCCACCTGAAAACATCTGGTTCTGAAAACTGCAGGGATTGTTTCGGAGTATACTGCAGCTCAGCGCTACACGTGGAGCTATCGCAAGTCCAAATTTGCTCTAGGGAAAAGCATTAAAGGCTTTGATTCTGTGTCTGTAGGACTTTTGTGGGGGCTTATTCGATAAACAATGAACTTTGTTCTGATGTTTCAACTCAGCCTGAGGCACCCTGTGTGTGAAAAACATTATCATTTAACACCTCTTCAAGCAGTTGCTATTATTGAACTCTAAATAATCACATAAGCATTTACAAAATCACATGAAATCACTTCTTACAGTTGCATTATTCTACTCTGAAATACTCCATATTGCCCTCCATGTGTCAGCCTTATCTATATATATATATATATATATATATATATATATATATATATATTCTGCTTTATCTATGTCTGTGTTTGGCAGATTTAAATTTCCTGGATAATCAGATATGTCTTTGGTGTTTTCAGTCACGTGTGTCGTCCTCTCTGTGACTTTGCCTCATACAGCTGCTGAGAGGACCTTGAGTCGGCGTCCTGAAGTGTCCTATCTCTTCACATTGTCTCGGTTTAATCAGGTTATCCTGCAGCAAGAACTATAAGGGCAAACTGCACAGGCTGTGCAGGATAACTGCAGAGAGATGTTTAGTTTTTCTGGCAATCAAGTCTCATGACTTTCACTGTTCCTCTGGCTGCTCATCTTGAAACAGAACGTGATCCCACAGCGAGAGAATCGAAACCTTAACTACTCTGTGGGATTATCAGGACACAGCTGGGAAGACATCGTGCGTCATCAGGAAGCTGAGTCAGGATGCATCATCAGTAAAAAGTGAAACCAGAAGAAACTACAGATCTGACCAAATAACATGCTTTACTCAAACCTTCTGAGCCTTTTCATTGTTTTTTTTCTTTCTAAAATTGGAATCATCTACGTTTATTTTCTCTGCTCTTATTTTTTTAAGTTAAGGTATTTCATAACAATTACTGGTAGTTTTTAAACCCCTTGAAACTTCAAATTGGTTGAGTGTCAGGAGAGAAAAACAAACAAAACAAAACAAAACAAAACAAAACAAAACAAAAAAAAACAAAACAAAACAAAACAAAACAAAACAAAACAAAAACAAAACAAAACAAAACAAAACAAAAACAAACAAACAAAAAAAAAAAACAACAAACAACAAATATATATATATATATATATATATATATATATATATATATTTATACTACCTCATGCACAGTGGTTTTTGCACTAAACTGTTCATACTGTATATTTTTGAATTACATACTGTACATTTGTATATATTGTCTATCTCTTCCTTTTGTAAATACAATTACATGTCTACATCTGTCTTTTTTTCTATTTTTCTTATCCCTAACTTATTTCCCTCCCCTGTACTGTGAGCATTGCCAACCCGGAAAAAATTCCTTGTTCCTTATTTGTTGAACTTGGCCAGTAAACGTGATTCTGATTCTGATTCTGATTCTTTCAAAAAACGTAAAGTAAGTATTGATTTTTTTTTTTAATTTTTAATTTGTTATTATGTTGTCATTTCATTTTATTTATTTACTTACTTACTTTTAAATAGTTTACTCATTTATTTTGTTGTAATCATAAAAAAATGTTGGAAAAAATAAAGACATAATGGGGGGCCGGGGGGGGGGGCGGAGTAAAAGAGAGAAAAAACAGAAATAACGTGACCACATGTCATATTTTGTTTTACAGGACTTTTTTGGCATATATTGTTAAAGAGGTGCACAATAGGGATGTGATTTAAAAGGGTTAAAAGACATATTTTATACCACATTTACTTTAAGTAGTATTTCACAAAATACATTTAATTGACTTTTTCTAATGTAACATTTGACACTGTATGTCTTCGCTCCACCTAAATAAACCTCTGTTTCACTCACTGCTGTATTGAGGTCACATTGCTTGTAACTGCCCTCACAAGCTGTTAGAGTACCACCATGTGGAGAAGATGTGTTGTGCAATCTGTAACTGCAGAGAGGAGACCTTCAGGCAGCTTTTGTTTCTTTTTAGACTTTTCTCTCATCCTGTCTACTGTAGTTTAACCCTTTCAGGCCTCTCTCTTTCATATGAGTAATATGAACATAGTATGAGAGGGGGGAAAACACACCTAAGCTGAATTGCTCAATACTTTGATGAAGTATAAGCTCACATGATTGCATAAGGATTCGTGGGAGTACTAGGGACTGTTTGGCACATTTTAAGTGCTTTTCATTCTTTAGTTTTTAACAATTTTGGCTGTGTTCATGCATACAGCATACATTTTGGCAAGAATGTGTATTTTTGTTTTATCTTGGAATTTCCAGCTCAGCTTTTACAATAAGTCTAAAATATACTGTGCAAACAAAATTGTTACATTCATACAGTTAAGTGCAAAATGTGCCATTGAAACTCATTCAAACTGTATTTTTTGATCCCACAGTTATCAAAACATAAAAACATGCATTGCATTGTTTCTAGGTGTCATTCTGGTCTTTTGCTTTGGAATTTGTCATTTTTAATCTTTTCCACCTGATGATGTCATTTTCCAGTATTTTTCATAAGGAGAAAATAAATGCAATGTGTACTATGTGTACTGTTACAGTCAATACTGCTCATTGACTGACATATCCCAGGATGTGGTAATCACAAAAAACAAACAAACAAACAAAAAAACCCCTACTTGGCATGTAGTATATTGAAAATAATTGATTTTTTTTGTTTTTGTCATCTAAAAAATATGGTGGCATCATGCATTTAAATGGTTAAAATTCTGAAAATTAATTAATATTTGATATTTATGATTAGGACTGATGTTGGCTAAAAAACAATACAAGTACTTAATAAAAGTATAAAATCAACCACCTATAATCTATTTTTAAGCTTGATTTTGAAAAGCACATTTTGTGCAAAAAGCGATACCAGTGTGTATAATATTAAAGCGGGCCCTAAAGGTTAAATTAAATGTTTTTCTTTGTTTTTTTATGAATAGTCCAAATTATCTTTGCTAATAATATGTTGAAATTTATGTTGACATGTATTTTAAAGACACTTAAAAACAAACAAACAAATAAACAATCAAGCAAATAATGAAACAAAGTTAAATTAAAGATTAAATGAAATAATCAAACAGTAATTTGGCTACCAACAACACTTATTTGATATTATAGTGAAAGCCACAGACTACAGTGGCCAGTCAGGACTTCAGAAAAAAAATCACTGATGTCAGCCTGCACTCCACTCAGCACATATACACCTTTAAAGCATCACTGCAGACCATTACACCCTGGACATAACCTTTTCCAACTTCTGCCCTGTGGAAGGTGCTGCAGAGCACCGTATGCTACAAGTAAAATAACCAGACACAACCCAGTGAACAGTGACAGGCAGTCACTGTAATAAACAGTTAAATCCCGTCACATAGTGGAACAATCCCTGTAACGCTGTTACACCAACATTCACCTTACCAGTAAATTAGACATTTTTACGGTTTAAAGAGACAATGTAAACATGTAATTATCAGTCAAACATTGAAATTCTGTACATGGTTGTCAATTTTTTGTCGTAGTCAAATGTTGATATTCATCTCGTAACCCTTTAACACCTGGACAGACATCAGTTTTCTTGTGCTGCATTCAGACACCTTATATAAGCATTTAAACTTCTAAAACCTGAGAAAACTGGTTTGATACCTTTCAAAAACATGAGCAACTTGGCAAGAAATGTCCCAGAAAGTCGACACATATTATAAGGGTGGATTATAAATTTAAAATCATGTTACAGAATAACATATTTCATTTTTTTCGCACTTTCCTTGGGTCATTTTCTTTCTCTTATTCATTTTCTTATTTTTAGGTATTTTACTTGTAATATTTTTGCTAATTTCTTGCTAATTTTTGGGCCTCTTCTTGTTAAGTTACTCCTCGCCCTCTTCTCATGCTTTTAAAAGAAACCACGGCACATTGCTCAGCTTGCAAAGGGTTAAGTTGTTCACATACTGGGCCAATAAAGCTGATTCTGAAATTCAAAGTGAAGTCAACACTAATAATAGTTTGGGTCTCATGTTTATTTGGTGCCCTCTGGTGCACAATTTTAGTTATAGCAATAGCCAGCTGAAAAGCCACCCCAAGCAGGTCTGTATTGTTCACCCCTCAATTATTAGTATACAGTAGACATTTATGCAGAGTGTACAGCAGTGGATGGAAACATGTGACTAACCCATATAAAATTATGGGAATATAGAATGTGTCAGACAGCAACTTTGACAATTTAATGCTCGCTCTAAAGACAAAGGGAACAAATAACTTTTTTATGTGCAGCAAGAAGGAAATAAAGGAGCAGCTAGACACAACTGTGCTATTCACGTCATATATATGAATTTTAATCAAGCTTGACTTTAAAGGGGCTTTAGGTGTAATTTTAGCCCATTCTTATTCTGAAGTTATACCACAAATGCTATCACTTTGACAGTGCTTTTGACATATGATCACGACGCCAAAGCCACTTTTCACATCCACATGATATGCCGCTGGACGGCGTCAGTTGAGAACGCGGCTGGACAGAGCCAGTCCTGGTATTATTATTCACCACCAGACAGCTGGCGGGTAACAGCTAACAGTGTGAACTTCTTGAACAGCTAATAATTGCAATGGCTGTTGGTCAATGTTGGGTCATCTGTGAGCATCACCTTATGTTTTTGTGTTGTGTCCTGCATTCTTGGCCTTTGTTGGCTGTTTTTCAGTCAATTCAGCATTTTAAAAAGGAAGCCTGCTGAGGGCACTGAATGTATGAGGTCTGGCTCTGGCTGAATGAAAGTACTCTGATTGGCAGTTCAGCATACCGGAAGAGAAACAGAAATGAGTAAACTAACTGTTCAAGTCAAAAGACCATGGAATTGAAAGACACTTGGTATATTGGCTATGGCTATTTTTTAGCCATTAAGCTCTTCAGCAGAAACATTTTGTAATTGTTTGTGTTTTAGTCTGCTAGCTCACAGTAAATATCCTTTTTCAACATCAGGTTGTGTTGTCAATGTGATAACTGGCTAACTGGAGTCAAAAATCCATCCTGTTGGTCCTCTGGTTCCCTTTTTTATGAGTCTAAGATGTCTAATGTTGCCATAGATGGGTTTAAATTAGAGTTTTTTCTCCTACGGACACTAAAGTGTGACTTGTGTGAGGGGCGTGACATGGCGTTAGTATGTCAGTATCTGAGAATGTGAATAGTTGTAGGTCCCCTTTACTGTAATTATTCATATCACAGCAGGTATACCAGTGTATTCATTAGGATAAACCCCTTGAAATGAACAATCTAGTTTCTGAGGGGGTTTTATAAACCATCAGGTTAAAATGCTGCATTAGGTTAGTTTACAGGACTGTTGTTACTTCGACAGCCAATGTGCCAACTACATTACATTTCTACATTGATTTTTGACTAAAAGTAAGATTTTTAAAATTTTATATATTATTTAATAGGCACATTTTAAAACTAACATTTTAATTAATCAAATTATTCAATATATCGCCAAGCTCTATTCAGACCACATTATATAACAGAATGCATTCAACAGAAAAAAGGTCTAGGACACCTAGAGACAGTCATTAATATCTAAGCTGCAGAGATCATCTACATGTCAACAGTTTTAGAGTGATCAAGAGAGATGTGTTTTTTGTTGTTGTTGTAATGATATATGTATAAATGAAGAAAAAAAAGGGACAAACTATAGAACCTTAGGGGACCCTACAGCTAATCTGGATAAGAAGACAGTAAAGGAACTGTTGAGAAAATACATCACAACAAATTGGATCATTATATTCTTTTCTCTTCGATTTCTGCTGATAAAAGCCTTTTGGTTAAAGTCTGTGTAAAGTGAATGCAGAATTTGTTTAAAAACACATTATATTTCCTGGAAACTGATTGTTGACATGTTACAAAGACACTTTACTATATAGTACTGAATTGTGTAGTGAGAGGGTTGACTATTTTTTCACCATTTTCCTGTTTTAAGATTTAAGACCTAAAAGCATAGCTTGATGACACACTGGAGCTATACTCAGCATAACCCCGCCTCTGACAATGTAGCAGTATAAAAATGAGAAGCATCATTAGCATGGTCCCGTGATTGGGTGTGGCCCCCGCTATTCCAGCGGACACGCCCCCAGAGTTTCAGATCAGAGAATACTGGATTTTTTTTAATGATTTTGAGACCTTCTGTTACATACTTGGTGATTTTTTTGGCCATTCAGATTTGGTCAGGTGTTTAAATAACACATCTTTCTGTGATGTGACAAACTCAGAACACATTTTAATTATCAGTTTACTTTAAGGACAAGGGTCATCTATGTAACTTGTAAATTATAACACAACATACATGCATATAGGCTCACAATAGCTGTTTTGAGCTATACTGTGAAGTTGAATGAGATAAAAATGACCAGACACAGAAGGTGTAACAAAGCAGAGCTGGTGGTATTTTAGACCCCACATTGATGGGATAGATTATTTGGCAAAGGAAGCATTATCTGTACTATACTGCATTAGATCCTGTGAATAACTCATTATCCTTGGAAGAGAACACACAATGTCGCTTTGAATTGTCCTTTTGTGTGCAGACAACTGGCCTTGTAATTAGTTGCATCCTTGCACATCAACCAGCAAAATTAATTTTTACAGTTATGGCGCAGAAAGACACAGGGAGCCTCTTCCAATGAGTCCTGCATGAAGCAAACACATATTTTCTAACTCCACACATTTCGTGCCACACGTTACTCAGCCATATTTTTTAAAAAAAAAATGTATACAACAAATTTTATACAGCAAATACTCTACATTTGAGGGAATTATGTTTTTATTATTATTATTATTATTGGGACAAAGTCATTGTTTTGCAAATCCCAATTAACACTTGCACTTAATATAAATGGCATGTACACCAAACAATTCACTGATAATCCAGCATAGCCAAGTGTATTACTTTGTTAACTCAAAAAGCATTGTCTCTGAACATCATTCAAGTAATAATTATGTTGTCAACACAATATGTTTTACACAAATTTAGTTATATACAAATGTACTTTGTAGGAAACAGGGTTTAGACAGGCATTGTTGTGTTAAATTGTGATTTTTGAACTGGATGTGAGAGTTTTGCTATTAATTACAAATGAGGATGAGTCCTCCAAAACATATTTCAACACAAAAAAAAATTGTTTTATGTTACTCTGCAGAATTCCAAACCTATTAAAATGTTGAAAGACCAAGTTGATATTCTGCCAAAAATGGGTTAAGGACTATACTGCTACATTGTGAAATCCTTTATGAAGGTATTCAACAGTGTCTTAACTCACGCAGCTGGGAGGAAGGTGATGAAACAGTCTGGAAAAGAATGCCCCAATTTTAGAGCCAAGTTTCAGAATGGAAACGGTTGAATCACAACCCATGCTTCCTGTTTTCAGCGGCTGCAATAGCTGAGCTACATTTACATTCACCCTTCAAAAGGAAAACTGAGATTAGCCATTAGTCATATTATCAATATGTTCCAGTGCCTTTTTCCACCAGTGGGCTTTATCTAAAGAGTCAGGGATCTTTGCTTTGCTGTGCATTGGAAAAATAAAAAATAAAAAATCTGAAAATATATATATTATCCTCACTAAGTTTAATGATGACAATATTGTACAGAAAAACAACATTTTTACAAGAAAAAAAAGTTGAGGCACTAAACCATAATTCCCAAATGACATTGACATGAGTCGAATCTTATTCAGTGTATACATACGGTAAGCATGAGCAAGCTAAAACTAGAAATGAGATAAGGATCACTTTTGCAAATGAAAATGGACACTGACCCCATGGCGTGGCCTAATTATCACAGTTTGTTTCGTGTATCGTTGGAATCACTGCCGTGAAACAAGCCTGTGCTTAAAACGCTCAGCAGACACAAAAGCACATCAATTCATTATATTCATTGTGCTTTTCATTTTCAGTGCAGATACCCCAGAAAGATTGAGGCTTCTTCACACTGATGTTAACTGTCTGGAGTAACATTCTGTTATGTATAGAATAAAGATTAAATGTTGAGATTTGGCTTGTTTTATGCATGCTTTAATGAAATTTTGGTACTAATGATTTAAATTGCAATAATTGAAATGGGCTTTCATGGAAGGCTGTACTTGCACAAATGGACAAAACAATGCCTTAACATGCAGAGGGTTTATTAAGAAGGCAGCCAGGATATAGATATTTTAATAGCATAGCTGATGAAAGAAACACATATTTAGATAGATAGATAGATATACTTTATTGATCTCAAACTCTTAATGAGAGATAGATGAGAAGATTGACACTGCTCATATCTGTCCATTAAAATAATGGACTTAACTACCATGATGTCACCCATTTGTTTGTGGACTGCCATTGAGAAGTCTTGAGTTCGGCCTTTCGGACATTGCCATCTTGGTTTTTTTTGGAGCCAGGGGTGACTATATTTGGACGAGACTTTGGAGCTGTGGAGGAGCACGAGGTAGATCATAGACTGTGGCAACAAATCACAGAAAACCTGTTGCTTAAGCAGCCTAGCCCCTTACATGTGCATTACTTTTTGCCTTAATAACAAGTCCCCAGGAAGTGCACCAGGCTTTGAAGCAAATTTTACATAGTGTCCAAAAGTGGAATTAAACCATCCAGGTGTGTCCTGTGTTGCCATGGGACTTTTTTTCCCATAGACTTACATTGGGAAAGAGACGTTTATAAATTAGTAAATACATTTTTGTTAGTGTCAAAGCCTCTGTGAATTTACTCTTTTCACTATCAAGATTTAATTCATTCAGTTCGACAACATTTGGAAAGTCTAAAAGAGCAGCAAGATTAAATTATGTGAATTATTATTATGTTAATTTATTATTTCAGTTTGGGTCGGAGGCTAGTAGTTCAGGTCTTGCATGTCATTTTGTTATTTAAGTTTCAGTTAGAAGATTTAGGGGGATGAGCTGGTCCGACGGCCCACTGACTGGTTTCTTGGCCTTTTAATGTCCTGCAAACTGTGTCTGGCACCTGCTTTGTTTAGAGAGGCCATGACACCAACACATTCTCATTCCAAGTCGTCACATATTGCCGATTTGCTGTGGACTTCCATGTCTACACATTACCCTCTAGGTATCCTTTTGTGTCTGCTTTTGACCTTCTAGGATGGTGCTACAGTGATGTAAACACAAGCACGTGGTGGGATGACGATGCATGGTTCTAGACACAACACCTATTTGATGGATAAGAAAGTGTCATGGATCATCTTATCAAACTCTATGCAAAAAAGCAAATATCTCACAGTATTTACAAAAATATTAAGCCATCGTTTTCAGTTGATTTCCCAAACAATTCTGTCCTTTTGGATCTGGCAGCTTATTTGAATGTCAGTAAAGGAGTGGGTTGTGTTTTTTTTTAATCACTTGTTGGTGTTGCTTGTGGACTAGAATGTTAGACAGTCATGGTCCTGCAGACACTCAGACAGTGCTTAGACCTTATCAAACCTCTCAAAAATAAACAAGAAGTTGGGGGATCTGCTTTTAGCTTCTATGCTCTCTACAAAGATCTAGTGAGCTAGATAACTGCTCCTGTTGAAAAACTACAGAACTGCTTGTCCTCCTTCCCCAAACCAATATGACCAATTAGACCACAAAACTCAAGCCATCTGGGACTTGTCATTGTGTCAACTTGCAAGTGAGACATTATTGTGTCACACGAGGAAGTCCTGACATCCTAAAGTGCTTTAAAAGGACCTAATTCCTCATCTGCAACCATAGTGAAGCGAGGACCCTCGAATCACTGACTGACATGAAAATAAAAAGGTAAGACACTTCTTTTATCCTTTGAAAAGTCATTTTCATATGTTTTTTATGTTATGAGCACTCATTCCTCTTTGGTTTAACATTGCAGTTAATTTATGAGTATCCTTATTAGCTGTAGCAAAAGCAGCAGCTCTTTTTGGGGTCCAATCAAGGGTCAAACATGTTTACTGTGTTCTCCTTCTTCCGTATTTAAGCGATGGGTGTTGATGCGCAACTAGATAAGTGATATGCTTGAGGTCTAATGTTCCCACATCTTAACAATTGGCAACACATCAGATGTGTGTCTGAGCTCCACATGCACGCTATTCATTTCCCTCAGCCTCTGTTCAGTGCTGACTGTAGAGAACTGGCTTTATGTGCTTTTAACATAATCAGCAGGCCCTTTCTTGGAGGCTGCCTGGGTCATCTCAATTTGACAAACACAAGTCAGTGGAACTGATTTGGTTGTAGACACAATGTATTTACTCATTTAAGCACAACGGTTCAACGTGGCGTGGCATGATTGACACCATTAGGGGGTCAGGACATCGCTGTTTGTTCAGGAAATGTCAGTGGATGCAGTAAATCAGTGTTCTGCATGTTCGGGGAAAGAAAGAGCAGTAAACAGTGGTGGCCTGCTGAGTTATGTGTATGTGCAGCTATGAGTCTGCAAATTAGTTATACTCTAATTTTTTGGTTTAGGTATTTTAGATATTTAGTTTTGTGTGACTTATAGATTTTCTGTGCCGACAGTGACTTATATACTTCCTAATACAGACGTGAGGAACAAGGTAACCACAGTCGATAGGCGTAAAACATGACTCACGCTATTTCTCTTTTTTCTTCTCTTTTTTGTGTCCATTGTGCTGAATCAAGTGTCCTCATACATATTCACCTTCAGTGAACATTATTAATGAATATAATTTAAAATATAAACTCTGTGTTTAACATTTTTTATTTACCTTTATTAAATCATTGAGATTAAGAATCTCTTTTCAAGGCGAGGACAGTCAGTCCTTCGGTCTTTACCGTCAGTTTTTCAACCTGATGCTTTTCAACGGTGTATCGTGCAGACAGTTCTGCACTGATGCCCTCCAGCGGCATATCAGGTGGCTTTTGGCACCAAGGTCTTACACCAAAATCACTGAAAAGCTGGGGATTTTCGATGACTTTAGATTGAGAACGAACTGGTCCTGGCATGCCCCAGGTTAGGGGAAGGGAGCTGGTTGTTTTGCCCTTGAGTTTGTCCTGTTGTCACTTTGCTCTCATTGTTTTGTGTCTCTTTTTCTTGTGTTATATTCTTTAGCGCATTTATTTAAATAAAATAACTCACTGGAGCAATTCATCGATATTAAGTGCATGACTGTGAATATTTCAGAAATATCCAGAAAACCGCTACTCAGATTACTCTGACTATGAATCGCACTTTTGCCTCAGTCTAGGATTGTATAGGAATTATGTGGTTCAAGTGGCAGGAGTCATGAACAAGACTTAAAAGAAGGCACAAGGTGCAGATTTCTGTGAACAATTAAGATATTTAAGAGTTTCTCTGCGAGTGCTGAAGCATCACGATTGGTGATGTTGAAGCGATAACTAAAGACCAGGGCTAGATTTGACATGCTAGCCTAATTAGTGCGATTATCACAGAGCTGCACAGGCTGACAGGATTTGAAGTGGTTTTATCAAAAGGATCATTTTCTCGGGGAATGCTTCATCTTGACAGCATGTGCACTGCCAGATCCATTTCGGTTTGGGATGTGCAGGCACTGTCCGCTCAGATATGCTGCTGTTTTGAAAGGGTGAACTTAGAGTGGACAGGAGTGGAAAGCACAGCGCTGAATTTTTGCTCAGTATATTATTGCACATGAGTAAAGCTGTGAGGTGATTTTTCAAAGGGTATAGGTACTGCCTCGGACCTCACAACAGACCAGTTACTGGAAGTCTGGTGGCACATAATGACACCAGCTTACCTCCAAATTGTACTTTTAACTGGCAGAGCATGGAGGGTAAACCAAATTTAGACCTAATAATCTTACCAAACAGATTTGGCCACTGATGGTAGGCTAATTAGCAGGATTAACAACTAATGTAATGCCTCAGTTCAGCTAAAGATTTGCCTTTTCTTCCTAATAAAATAGGGGTGATTTAGGAGGAAACCAAAGTTGATTGCTCTAATCAATATTTTTCTGTGCAACAATGTATAGAATAACTATATTTGTGTGTGAAATGAGTGGCATGCGGTGATGAATCCATGAAGAATTACAAGTGTCATTTTCAGAAGCAGCAGGCAGTTCTTTTTAGTAGAAAATCTGCAAAAACTAAGTGTACACTACCAGATATTTTCCATGGAAGATTTTGACACATTTCATTTATTTGTGCGTTAAACTTTGAAGCCAATTTGACATCATGGCCAAACCGCGGAACTACTGCTGCATTCCATTTTTACTGGGAAGTTAAAATTTCCCAATTGGAAATTTTAACTTGAATTCCACCTGAAGTCAGATTTCCAACTTGGAATACCCTGACCTCAAAATCCAATATGGAGGCACTGTACATAAACTATTGTGTCTTTTTAATACAGTCATAGGAAAAGCAATGTCCAACTTCTATCTGTGGACATGTTGATACAGTGTTTGTATGCTCAAAACTCAAAGTAATGTTGTCAACCGGTATTGCTAAAAATGTCTAACCTAGCTAAAACTGGTATGGTTAACATCTTGTTTTTTTGACTTGTTGTACTAGAATGCGATAAAGTAAAGGTTGTTCCCAGCTCCAACCTCCAACTTATGTAGCAAATGGAATGCTAACATACAACTTCCGAGTGTCATGTCACTGGGCCCAAAGAGACTTTTCCCCATAGAATTACTTTGGGAAAGATACATCTGTTTGTGATTTTTTTTTTCAGTCAAAACTTCCACAAAATGACTTGCCTCAATGTTGGAATTTGATCCATCAGTCTGATAACATTACAAAAGTCAAGAAGAGCTGCACAATTAAATAATTTCATCCCCATTCAAATTAGCACTTTCTAGTGTGCTTGCTCAATGGACCCAACGATGTGGAAGATTTGGATAATTTTACATCTGCGAAGTGGACCTTTTTTTGGCTTCATATGCCACTGAGCAACTTTTGTCAGAAAGAACGGGCCTTTGGCTACAATACTTTAACCAGCTCCCTTTATAGGCCTAGAAATGGTGAGGTAGGCAACTTTTTTCTACAAGTTTGCCATTTCAAATTTAGAGGTGTTTATAGCTTGTTCCTGCTGCGTCTAACCGCCAAAAAAAAGCCATGCACCTTTGAAGAGTCATGAAGTCGAATGCCTCCATTTTTACAGCAGTACTTTTTATATTATTAACATATTTGATCAGGGTGGGTCAGAGTGCTAAAATGTAATAGACAGCAAGGTGTCAATGTTTAGCACCCCATTCATATTGTATAACCTCCCTGAAACATTACACATCTTTCACCCTAATTCAAAAAACAATAACATATTCTTAGCTAAAGAATCTCCGGCTTCCCTCTCACTCAATCATCATATTGTATTCCACTACAATACCTTAAATTGCTCACTAATTCAGGATGGCTCTAAAAAATGCCACTGGCCTTGCTCATACACACCAGCATATTATTTCGGCTGCTCTCATTAACTCCTCCCTTCTCTCTCTTTACCCTTGGGTGGGCTGGGGTCCTTAGTGCTACCCCGGACCTGCAAGGCCTTTATAAGCGCCTCCAGAGCTCCCACCCTCTACTGGCCGTGACGTCACAGGTGCGGCTCCGAGACCAGCCGACGTTTGCCCATTGCCAGGGTCAAGAGCACAAGGAGGACCAAGAAAGAAGGACCAGGGACCTTTTACACCACGGCACCCAAAAGAACTCCACTGTCCATGTCACACCTCCTCGCCACCGGCCTGCTGTGAGCCAAACGTCCATGGAAGTTCTGAAGGTAAGCTCACCAACACACTTGTATAACCCTGAGAGCGACAATCGTGATATGAAGGATAACACTGTTTAGTAGGCGACATGGTGGTGGAGACTCTTTTGGAGCCTTAATTCACCCAATTCCAAACTGGATTATATATTTTACATGTCTTTAAATCAAAAATTCGACATGATTATGGACTTTGGCTTGAGAAATTCCAATGTCTGTGTCAACTCCTGAGACACAAATACAGTTCTCTGAAAGTGGACTGTGTTAAATCCACAGGGGGGATTATCTCTTGACAGAATTCCTGTTTCCAGACATTTGGCATTCAACACATTTAATCCTATTTGCTCCACTACACTGACATATTTTCATTCATTTCATTCCTGGTATGACCAAATGGACCCTGAGAATGTGAGAATAGAAAGACGAGAAACTGTTTTTTTTTGGAAGAGAGAGAATGCTGGAAATAAAACTTGTAGGTATCAGTATTAGACAGATAAGATGCATCTCAGGAATTTCAAAGTATTTAACTTTGTCAAAAACGATTGAGAGAAACTTTGTCTTTCGCACACTGTACGTTTGTATTGGGTTTACAGATTTTCTGTGCCGACAAGTACAAAAACAACTTCTAGTATTTCTGGCGATTATCACCGATATGCATGTGATATCATCAAGTCAAACATGTTCTGCGAGATAAGTGTGATGTTTCTCCAGTTGGGTGACAGAAGCATTATTTTAAGGTCATGACTTTTGTGAAGTACCGTTTTCATCTTTGGTGTATCAGTTTGTTCACTGATAGTAGAGTAACTTTCAGTTATCTAAGCATGAGAAATTAATTCCTACTTAGCATCTTGTGGTTTTTTTCATGTGAATTTATGTCTTTGTGCATAATAGAAAATTACTTTATCGTTGTTTTGGATTTATTTATAAATGTGCCGGTTTTGATGGGCATAGAATTTGGAGGAACTTTTTCTCATACTGTATTATTTTCATAGTCCAGACAACGACCTCAGTTTCCTGGGCAAATACTTCTTGACAGTTTGAACCTAACCTGTCTGTGGATTATCAAAGACCCCCCTAAAGCTGTGCAGGCGAGGCAAAATTAGCTTAGAAGTACCAGGCAGAGCTGCTGGACCATGAAAGTGAAAACATAAAGCTCAGATGAGGTTGTCCAAAAGGGGAGGGGGACCCTTAATTAGCCAGGTTACCTCTGACCTCAGTCAGAATGAAGTGAAAAACTAGTTCAAGGATCAAGACAAAGAGTTTTATCTCACACTCAAGACAGCAAGAAATGCTCATTTAAATCTTGAGCTTGTTTGAGAGAAACACTAGTGCAAGACAATCTAAATGAATCAAACATCAGCCTCTGCAAAACAAATATTGTAAGAAAATGTTTTTAACATTAAGCCACAGTCACCATTGTACCTGCCATCTTTACCATTTTTGTGCCTCCTAGTTTCTATTGAGAACTATCAGTTCAGAAATCTGTTAAGCTTTATTTTACAGAATAATATATTTATTTAAAGTGATATTTATTATCAGTATTTGTTAAAATAACAATATATTAACTGTTAGTTCACCAAAAGGAACACCTTTTACAATGTCAGAGAATGTTTTCGTGAAACAACAGTTCCCCTTAGTGTTACAGACCTTTATAGTGAGTTTCAGTCATGGATGTATACAGCGTAGTGGATGCAGCGTTTGGGGCAGGACCCCATTCATTTCAATAAAAGTTACTTAGTGGGGCATGAAGCCCAAAATGGTTGACTTCCTGCATTTAAGTTACTTCTGCATCATTGAGCCCATAGGACAAGCACACTAGAGACATTCACCAACCTCGATAGCCCCTTATAGGATAGCGCTCTGCTTACTTAAATTGGGATAAAACAATTATGTCATGTAACCATATCCCAATAGTTAAATTAGTCATTGCATGGGGTAGTTATGCTCCCAAAATGTATCCATTGATTAACAGACCAAATATAAGACTATGTGGCAATGTATTCTTGGGCCCAATGGCATCATCTGATGGATCTGGACATCATATGCTGTGTACCATTTATTTTAAAAGTTGGAGATGGGAATGATATGACAACGTAGTTGATCACGTGAAACAAGTTCAAAGTTGTAGTTACACAGTTTGGCCACTATGTTAACTTGGCTTGGAAGTCTAGCACACTTCTTGGGGAGCTCGTTTCACTTTGTTAATCTGTATGCCCCAAAACTTTACTTTTATTGTTTACTCTCACTGCTCTTGCGATGTTCTTTTCAGGGAAAAACGCTCCAAAAAAAGCCACTGTGGTCTAGCTGCTTAGCAGCAAGAGCAGACAGATAGTTTGAGACTAGTTTGTGGACATTGTGGAGTATTCACCTGAATACTCCATAGTGGAGTATTCAGCAGCAAAAGAACCAGTTATTTCCCTCAGGAGTTGGTGGAGACCAAAAACAGAGCAGAAAGAGAGTGAAAATTGGACATTAATAAGGTGAACACAAATATGACTCCTAATGAATGATCATGTTTCTTCATTACTGCTAGATCAGGAATAAGCAACAGTTCAACTCTTCTTTATAAAGTTACCATTTCAACTTAAGACTTGATGTGTCAATGTTCTGTTCACTACTTGTTTCTGCTGCCCCAAAGCTGCCAAAAACAATTGCTAGTTCTAGGTTTAAACATACGTTTTTATTTTTATTTATTTATTGATTTAATAAAGTTTTATAAAAAGTGGTGCCAACAGAAATAGAATTCATGATTATAATTCTGATGGTAGAGCCCTAGAGCGGTGGTTCTCAACTAGTCTGGCTTGGGGACCCACCATCACCCCTTAATGACAAGCTGCAGCCCAAATCAAGGAAAATGTTCAACTTCTCAAATGTATTTAATGAAAAGATGGTGCAGTTTGAACCTGAGATAGTACAGAATATCACAGTATGCCAACACAAAAACACTAAAATATGTAGCTTTAACTTTAGACTATGGTATTACAGGGCATTATCGCCACCTACTGATAAGGAGTGTGCATAGACGGCACTCCGCTGCATAAAAAAGACCCTTCAAAATAAAAGCACAGTTTTTTTTTTTCTTAACATTTTTTTTCTGCCTAGGTAAAGGCCTACAACCCACTGAAAACAGGTCCATGACCCACCTTTGGGCCGTGACCCACCAGTTGAGAATCAAAGCCCTAGAGGATGTCAGCGCTAATGCAACTGCTATTTATAACAAGAAGAAAACTCCACACATACTTAATATAATTTTGTTTGGTGAAATTCATACATTAAAAAAAATAAATAAAAACTAGAAGTTGTTAATTCGCTGAAATATAAAAAGATGATTCAGAAAACCAACAAAGTGGGCTTTCTACGTACGGTAGTTAATCAAAATGAGGACTGCCCTCTAACATTTAACTGCTACTCGAGGTTAAGTAAGAACTTATTTTACACAATAGGACCTTTTTGTGCTTCCACAGTGAATCACGGATAGGAACATTTTCTTGCCTGTGTGCTGCAAGTGTTCCTCCTGGAGTTGTGTGGTTTCTTCTTGATTTTATCAGAGCTGATCTGACTGCAGGGACTTCACCAGTGGGAGTGTCTTCAGCATTGGTTAGAAAGAAATCTTTATTATGACATAAACAGGTAAAAGCTGCAAATATACATACACACAATAAAAATGTTAAATCATAAACATGTCACTCTTTTCTGCTTTATAGGCACTTTTGCAACAATGGCAGCATTTACAATAGTTACAAGGGAACTTTTGTGCTTTTCCTTAGTTTCTGTCATATAAAATGTTACAATGTCAGTGCCAATGTTCATATTAAACATGGCTTAAATTTCAAATAATGAGGTAAATGCACATAAAAGTAATGCATGTGAGCAACAAAACCTCAGGCGTCAGACCGTTCCGAACACTGTGTTTCAAATGTTTGTTTACTTTGGAAATGAAATGACATCAGCTTGTGATGGAGTTCTTTATATGGTCATCTGCTTCAGGCATGCTACTGTTGAGGCATTCGCACAGTCAAAATTATTGCATGTCTAAAAACAAAAATACAACCCTAGGTTGTCTCAGTCATGTTTGCAAGTTTATTTGAAACAGTTTTAATTTTCTGTGCCTGCTCACATTCGTCAAAATCCTTTAGAAAGCGTTTGAAAGAGACACAGGGAGACAGCTGCAACAGTAAGAGAGGTAACTTAAGTGGGGAGAGGCAATGGAGGAAATTTTTACAATGAATTGAACAATAACATGCAGCGGTTTGCGAGGCCTCTGTGCAAAACAAGTTTAATCTGAATGAAGGACTGAAAAAATCTATATGAAAGAAAATTTCACTTATTGTGCAAAGGCTAATGTTTAGCCTACACTGCTACATGTAGCTGCATGCTTACTTCAGCCCATTCTTATTCCGAGTGTTATATCAGCTCATTCTTATTGTAAAGATGTCAAATAGTGCCACTTTCACAGTGTGCCAAAAGCCACCTGTTGCATCCGCTTGATAGGCGGATGGGTGGTGTAACTTGGGAACACGGCTGGACAGAATCTGTCGTTTCTGCATGATATATGCCAGGTCGCTGTCAAAATGAAATGCCGGTAACGTCATCACACAAAGACTGCTGGAAACAATGTAATATAAGGACCCCAAAGGTCCCTACAGGGCAGGCAGGAGGGGAGGTGGATAGGTCCAACAAAAACCTGGACTTTCATGTGGGAGGCCGGTGTTCGCTTCTTGTCTGAATGTGATTTTTTTTTTTTTTTTTTTTGCTGCATCTTTCCATGTGACTCCCCCCCCTAATCCTCACCATCTGTGTCATTGTAGCCTAATCTATCCATGCCAGCATGCACCTTTGTTGACGTCCTGGTGTTGGTTGACATGTGCAGCGTAATCCCACCATGTGCTTGTGTTGACATCCTGGCATTGGTAGCAGCATCCCCAAACCTAAATAGCAGATGCAGAGGGATACCTAGAGTGTAATGTGCAGAAGCGAAAGTCCACTGGAAAGCGGTAATATGTGACGACTTTGGATGAGAATGTGTTGGTTATATTGATGAGATACACTGGGCTTTCAAATAGGTCTATTGCAAACCCATGCATAGCAATATTTGACGCTGAGAGGAACCGATGTAGAAAATGAAACCAAAAGTCAATATTTCTAACTACGACTGCTTAACAACAATAACTTCTTGTGGTCAATGTTGTAAAACTCTTCTGGATAATATTTTTGCTGGAACATGTCTTGTTGTGTTTACAATCTTTTATTGGCAAGTTTTTATGATACAAAGTGCCACTATTCTCAGTTACAGTCATTCCCAGACTGCAATGACTGGTTTAGAGATGCCAAGATATGGAAGACCCTCAAATACTGACCAATCAGAGCAGATTTAACTCTTTTGGGACTAAATGAGCCCTTCCCAAACAAATGGTAAATACCAGGCTCCCAGGAAGTACACTAGACTTTGAAATTACATAATTCCATCTTTTCCCGTTGTGTTACATGGGGAAAGAGGTGTCTCTAATTAAGTGAATACATTTTCTTTTTTTTTTCTTTTAATGTATTTTAATGTATTTTTTTCACAAACAAAATAACTTTTGTTAATATGATGATCATGATTTAATTGATTCTTATCGGCAACATTTGGAAAGTCTAGAAAAGCCGCAAGATTAAATTATTTTATGGAAGGAGCACTGATCATCTGGATAATTTCATACTATGAAAATAGAGTTTTTTTTGGCCACATGCACCACTGAGTAACTGTCATAGGAACAAGCACGGCTCCAACACAAAAGGCTGTATCCAGGTGTCTATTTTTTCTGACATTAAGTTTATTGATATATGGATTTATTGATAAATGGATATAATGTTGAATACAGGTGTTCCAGCACACACAGTATAAGCAAAAAACAAAGGTTTTTTATTTATTTTATTATTTTTTAAATTTTTTTTATAGGGCTGTAAATGTTAATGTGTCAAATCAGATTTATCAAAAGTTTATACTTAATGCATGAATATTTTTTTAATTATGTAAATCACGGGTAATGATACTGGTATCAAAGCGAGAAGACCCAAGGAATCCCATGGTGCTGTGCAGTGTTGTCATGCTAGCTTGTCAGGAAGTGGGCTAAATAACAAGGTACAAGGTGATTTATTAGTCATTTTTTAAACACAGGTCAAAAAATTAGATTAAACTAAATTAATTAATTTGTTCTTGATCCTGCTACATCTTTTGGATGCTCCAAAGTTAGGCTAAATTTATGCAAAGAAAAGCAGCATGGCCATTGTACAGAGATCTCTTGACCTCTCACTTCAAGATATCTGAATGTGTTTTGTGGATACCCACGAGTCTTCACTTTACAAACATGCCCACTTTTTCGCTAATCCCATGCAGTTTGGGGCAAAAACCATTACGTTTTTTTGCATATAAATGTGTTATTGTGGCTTGTTGTGTTCTAATATTTCTGAACATTGGAGTTCCTAAATATACTTGAAATTGGTTGATTCCTAATCAAGACATTTACCTTTGTAAATGCTTTTCCTTGGCATTATGGACTAAAAAGGGTTATGAAGTATAAAATAAGCATGCGTAAAAATGCAATAATAATGAAATTGTGATTATATATTGAAATTCGGCAATTAATAGCAACTTAAGAAATTAATCATTAGACATCCCTTCTTTTTTTAACCATTAAAGCATGTAAACATATTTTCATTAAAAAAAAAAAACCAAAAATACATGTATGAACCTGAATATTATTGTAATATGGGACCTTAAAAAGTATAGCTTACAGATACCTTTTACATTTACAGTTATACAAGAGATGACAGATTGAAAGGCTGCATCTGTGATCCACTGCAGTAATAAGGGAGCTAGTGTCTTGTTCCTCAATTTGTGGCTCTTGTAAATGTGTATTCAGAAAAAGTCTTCTGACTGAATACTCAGGGCACAGAGTTGATCTATTGCTCAAATTTTCCTCCTGAATTGTGGCTTTGAATTTATCAGAGGAAAGGGATCAAAGGCAGTTGTATTATTTGATGGCCCGAGAAAAGCCCTGACTTTTTAAAAATCACCAGATTCAATTCCACGTGCAGGTCTTTGTGGCTTACATTGACCTTTTCCTCAAACTCCAGGCACATTGAGCTGAATAATGCTACATCTTTGTGCTCTCCGATTTTCAGGGCAGGTCTCAGACTTTGCTAAGAGAGCCTTTTGTTTATTAAACTCAAGAAGTATACCTAGAGCTCTTTTCTCAGTCTCTAGTAGCTGACAGATTCTTCAAGATAAAGTTCTGAAAAAAGCAAGACATGTCTGAACAAGTTTTTAAAAAGACCGCATGAACTTGTTCACTTAATACTGAATTGGCACATTTTACCATTTGAGTACTGCACTTCATCTGTACAATATCTTGTGCTGGACTGTGTGATCTTTGCCCTTGCTGCTTGTTGGGAACACAGTGTCTTGTTTAACTGTTTCATTTCGTCGTCCCAGGCTTAGCTGATTGCATAGCCCCTCACCAGGCATCATAACGGGGCTCTATGTGTTTATGTTGCTGCTAAATTAAGCTCCACTGTTTGTCACTTAAGCAAGTGCATGTTCCTTATCCCACACAGACGGGACAATGTGCCTCATTCTTGGAAGAGGATGTTAAATTCTAACTAATGTTACCCTGTAGCCACGGGGTAAGAAGCAGAGAAGCCATGTCTTTGTCCTGGGGTCCTCCTCCTGATGAAGTGGCTTGTCTCTTCTGTAGCTGCTGTGAAATAGAGAGTTGTTACTGAGGTCATTAGGCAACAGAGCAAAATCTACACCCTGCAGGCGTTGGAAGAGTTCATGTAGTCGTCCAACTAAAAGTCCCTCCTATTATCAGAGCCTCCATGTCACGTGTTGACAACCAGCTCCTAATTCCTCCTTCCTTCACTATCCCCTGCCTCACCCCTTATGGAATTCACTAATAAAATGGAAGCGCTGGTGAACACTATCATAAATTCACCCCCCAGTCACTGTTACCTTGTCTGCCTCGACTCCGGTCAAGCACAACTGATGATAACAAAGACAACAAAAGTACAGAACTTTTGTCCTCTGCCCAGACTGGTGGGACTGAAAAGGTCAGCAGGGTCACCAAAATGTCTCATCTGTCTCCTCCACCCCCCCCCCTCTCTCTCTATGGAAGTATATGGACAAGAAAAAAAAAAGAACTAATTCAAGTACTGCCTTTGGAAGTGTAGAGGCACAGATGATTTGAAAGGGAAATGGAACTAAAGTGAGCCAGATCTGGAGAGGAAATTTCAAAATAAAAGCTGGAACAGTGGTGTTTATAAACCATGAGATAGAGACAAGGAGTCTATTATCTTAAAATTCAAAATGTGTCAACCAGGGTTTCAAATTAGCACTTGCCACCTGACAAATGATTGTTTGATTCTATGTTGTAGTAACTGTTGCTCTGTTGGACAAGCTTGACAAAGAAAAAGATGGCAACACTGGTTCTACTTAGTTGGGTGAAACAATGTCTATTAGATTTCTGGTAGTCAGGCAAAATATAGCTTCAACAAGCAGATGGCAAGGAATACATGTTTTCTGTCTCAACAATAAAGGTCAAACTATCTTTAGTGACCAAGGAAGACAAGACTATGCTTTGCAGTGGACTTCTGTGTCTACATATTAAGCTCTAGGTATCCTTTTGCATCTGCTCTTTATGTTCTGGGATGCTGCTACGGTGATGTCAACACAAGAACATGGTAAAATTACCACATGGCAACCAATGCCAGGATGTCAACAAATGCACATGCCGGCACGGATGGTTGGGATTAGACAACACAAGACTCAAGTAAAGTCCTTGTGTCTTGCCCTCCAACATAGGCAGGCGTGTCATGTATATGCATGCAGCCTAGCACCCTCGAAAAATCAAGCTCACCTGAAAGCGACGGTGTAATTTGAACACTGAATACTTAAATGTTTTACTGAAATAAAGGTAGAAAATGCCACTGTGTACAAAAACTCTGTAACAACAAATAAATAACAGTTCTCCATCCAATATCATACTTAAGCTCATAAATATTTGCATCTGAATATACTTTATGTACAGTCTAATCTCATGGTGGTTGCAAGTCATGCATTTAAATGAATGGTGGCAGCATGCTTAGCTCTAGGCAGTGAAACTACTTGGTTAGGTTAAGGAAAAATGTTCTCAGTTAAAATGACTACATTTATTACATATATGGGATGTGAGTACGTTGTTAAGTGATGCAAGTATGTCATGTAATGTGACATTTGCACATAAGGATGCGAGTATATAAAGTTCAAAGAATTCATGGTTTACTTTTAGTTTTCTTAGTTAAGACATATCATAGTGGCCCTGTTAGCTACATTTGTTTCTACAACATGTTCTCATCCCAACTCGTCACGTGGTGCTGCTCTGTCAGTGATCCTCTGCGTCTACTTATGATGTAGGTATCCTTTTGTGTCAGCTATTTACGCTCTGTGATGCTGTTATCATGATGTCAACAAATGCACATGGTGGAATGATGCAGCACATGGCAAACAATATGCATCGTCATGATGGTTAGGATTAGGCAAAAAAGTAACAGATGGTCAAGTTTAGGCAAAAGAGGCACATGATAACATGTAGATAAAAATAAAATTGCATCCACACAAGAGGTGAACCCTAGACTACAGTTTTTTGTGGGACCCATCAATCCATCCACCTCCCCACCCTCCTGCCCTATAAGCACACCTTATATTATGTTGTTACCAACAGTATTATTACCTGATGTTGTCCTTCAGTGCTTCATGTGCATGCAACCAGTTCCGTCCTCACTAACTCCGTAACGCTGCTCACTCGTTGCATGTGGATGCGCCTGGTATGCCAGCGTATAATAACAACACCACTGGTTCTGTCTGAGTGCATTCTCATCTAACGCCATCCAGCCTTAGCTTTTGGCTTCACGCTCGTACTCCAAAAGACAGATTTGATGATGAGTTCTGAGCCTTGAGACTGAAAGACTTTTTTCATAGGTCTTCTTTATCTGTTTTCAGTAATAATTTTAACAGAAAAAAAATATTACAACCATTCAAAAAAAAAAAAAAAAAAATTCATGAATGAGTCTCATTGTGACTTCTGAGATCAATGCTGCATTCAGTAATTCAGAGGCTGATATAAGATTGTTGGATTTAATGTGATCTGATCTAACTCTATCAGAGATTTAAAAATAAACTATTGGTTAAGCATATGAATAAACCAGGCAATGGTGAGGGGATCAGTTGGATCAGCGGAATTTGTCTGAACCTCAAACTACAGTGAAGATCCACATGTCTCCAACGAAATTGGAGCCTCAATGATAAGGCATAAAGGCATAAAATATGTCAGTCCTAAAAAGATCAAATCAATACAAATCAACAGTCTTATGGTCACCATTTGCTTCCTACTGAAGAACAATATATTCAAAAGTTGACTTCTGCCTCAATGACCCTGACATCCAGATGTAGATTTATCCTGTATCTTGATCTTGCGCACACATAATCCATCATGTCAAGCTGTATTCATCTATAGGTCACCTGATAATGTGCTAACTCCACTGATTAGCTGATCATTTCTGTCCATCATCTGCATAGAGTTTTACTGTGTAGTTGCTGGTATTTTAACATGAATTTATATGGTTGTGGTGACAGATGTTGTTATTTCTGATCATCCCTGTGTTTTCTTTGAGATGAATATCATACACACAATTATTCAGAGTTAATCAGAAAACTGGCAATAACCAGTGAATAAATCATTTAGGCTTTCCACACCTGACTTCGCTTAGGTTTCAATCAATGATCTTATAGATGATATCACTTATAAGATAACCAATGTTACTGACACCATTGCTTCCTTGAAAGGTAAATGTAGTCTCAAGTGGAATTTCTAAGTTCATTATGACGAGTGAAGTGTTAAAAGGGACTTTAGAATAATAACTTTGAAATGGGGAAGGAGGCAGTCTTTGACATAATATCTGAAAACAATACTAATTTATTTGTCTTACTTGCTACTGCTGACAGGGTGACAACCCCCCCTGTGCTAGTAATGTGTGAACTTTTATCTGCTCAGTTGTATAATGAGTTTGCCTTCTTTACTGGCAAAATTCAGAAAATTAGACAGGACACATCAGTTCCTTTACTGCCATAAACAAAGCACTTTGATGTTTCCTTGTCAGGAGTTAGACTACAGCACAGGACCAAGTCAGCTTTTTAATGGCATCCTCTTAAACACAGACGGTGGGCAAGTTTCAGTCTTTGTATAATTAGATCTCAGTGCTGCATTTGACACGGTCGACCACAGTATTAAACTGGTTTGACCCTATTTAAAGGACAGGGACTACTTTGTGTTGATAAGGTGTTTTGTTGATTACATCGTGGAGTTTCCCAAGGCTGCATTCTAAGGTCTCGTCGGCTTAACATTAAGCAGCAACATCTCATTCCCAGGTCAAGTTGCTTTGTCATGCTCCCCCTACATATCAACGTTACACAGCCATACTGTCTGTATGTGCGTAGAGCAATCCCCTGGGTGAAACATGTTGTAATGAGTGGTTATTATTGTAAAATGGTTGCGATAAGGTTTAGGCAAAAAACATTCAACAAAGCAGTGCCCCTCTTTGATCCAGTTAAAAAATAGTGTTTATATCCACAGTGAGCTTGACATCTGTAACCAATCTTGTTGGTGATCCATTAAGGACGCTGGAGCACAGTGCAGCACAATATACAGCATGGGGGAAAAGGGCTTTTTTTTTTCCTCCCAAGAAAATTATAATATATAATAATAATATGACTGACTTACTGGAATTTTTTTAATGTATAAGAAATGATGCCTGATTGAGAAATTTCAACTGACAGTATTTTTCCATTTTGTAGTGAAACGCACATTAGAGTTCAAACGCACGTGAATCTTTGATTCTTACAGACTGGGCATGATTCAGCATAGCTCACGTGCAGGATATAGTTTATTATATCTCTTTTTGCTTTTCCATAAATGCCTAAATTAAAAGAAAAAAATGAGGCAAAGCGGGCCTGGAGGGCAACGTTTTATCTGTTGTTACCCTAAAACAAAGAAGCTCAGTCCATCTTTATATCAGTGCTCCATTCACTAAAGCATAAATAGCTCTAGGGATGAACATTTTGATAACAGGCTTTAGCTGTAAAATGAAATTACTTTTCACTGCTTCCGTTACTCATTTGTAAATCTGTAAATAATTCATGCCACACACATTGGACTATAGATGTCGTACATCAGCTCATCTTGTTAAAATATCACATATTTATTCAATGACGCTAAGTTTTCTAAGGGTTACTTTCATCTGTACGCTTACAGTTGCCATGCCCATGTGACCTCTACTCACACAGAGGAAAATAAAAGTGATTTTGGCTACTAAGAATAAAAATTCAGTGAACCCCTGAAGACCCAGCTGCACCAAGTGTTGACACATTTTTGGATGATATACAGAAATGTAATTCACAGTTGTTTCCAACAGGGGAAGTCCAGTCTGTAAAAACGCTCTACCAATGATGTGTATTTTATCTGATATGCGGGCTGGAGTGGACTTATTTAATGGATCTTGATCTTTTTGCTGTGCCAGTGAGCATTTCTAATTTATCTCAAAGAACATCTGCTCTGCTACTAATCTAATAAAATATTAACTTGCTGTAAATGTCATCATTCATCAACATGAAGTCTAAATAACACATAACATTCATCTACTGACCCTTACAGAACTTTTACCTAAGAGAGGAGATGTGGTTGACCCTGTTGCTTGACACATGCTTTAAACAGATGTAATTGGTTGTCACAGGTACAGTCCTTTGTGGGCCTGCAAGGTGTAGACAGCTGCTAGGAAATAAAAAAAGAACTGCATCACAATATGAAACTGTGAAAGTGATATTTGTGTGATCACACAGCCATTCTCATTCTGAACTTGTAAAGAAGAGTTGCTTTGTCAGTGCTTTTAGTGTAAGTGCATGACACTAAAAGGCATCTTTTGCATGCACATGGAACGCTGCTGGACGGATTCAGGTGAGAATGCGGCCAGACAGAACTGGTCATGGTGTTATTATATGCTGGCGCATGGCTGGATGGCACCTGCTGCATCTGTCCAATGGGCAAACAGTCAGTGTCACTAGAGAATCTGGCAGGATAGAACCTTTCACGTGTGCATTAAATGTGGCAGGATGCTAATAGGTTAAAAAACTGCTGGTAACAATGTAATATAAGGAGCATGAAGGCGTCTATATGGCAGGTTGGAGGGGTGATGGGTGGATTGCACAACAGTTGACTTTGATGTGGGAGTCTGGTGTTTGGTTCGCATGTGAATGTAATATTTCCTACATTTTACCATGTGCCTCCCTCCCCTCATCCAAACCAGGGGCAGGGGAATATATAAACATATAGGGGGGCATAAATATAGACAGTGCAGGCAGTGGGATTGCACTGGGGCCCATGAGGTAGGGGGGCCCATCCAACAATATGTCAGATGGAAAATAAGAGTTTTATGAGAAAACACCACTTAAAAAATACACCTGTGGACTTCTGGAAAATATACCATTTTCTTAAAATGAAACCATCTATTATTTATTTGCTCCAAAAGGCAAACACATCTCTGCCATGGTTTTCTTCTTGATTTTTGTAAAGTAGTCTCTAGAAATCAATAACAAAATATGATACTTACAATACATACACAATAAAAACAAACAATGGAATTAAATGCACAATTTCCTTTTTTCTATGGTATTTTTGTCATACAGCTATGCAGTGATGATTACTGGGCAATATGAATGTTGACGTTCAGTGTGACAAAACAATATGTGCATTACAGCTTGCACAGGGGCCCATCATAATAGTGTGCACTGGGGCGTGTCGTAACTACCTTCTGTATCCGTGTCAGCATGTGCATTTTTTGATGTTCCGGCATGGGTTGCCGTGCTGTTGTTGCGAAAACTTGTTGTACGTGCAGCGTCATCCCACCATGTGCATTTGGTGACATCATGGTAGCAGCATCCCAGAACATAAATATTGGATGCAGATGGAATACCTTCAGCATAATATTTAGAGGAGGAAGTCCACTGACACAGTGGCAGCATATGATGACTTTGGAAGAGAACATGTTGAATAACACTGCTGCACTGTAGCATTTTTCCAAATATCTATCTGTTTTTCCTCATGTTATTTTTATTATATCATTATTGTGTTGGTTCGCAGATCTGAGGAGATCTTTAATGAGATCAACCACAAACATTATCCCTACATGATTTAATCTGTAGTTTCTCACTAACTAACTATATTGGGCATTTGAAGAATATTTCTCTTGCTTCTTTGTCTTTCTGCTATTTTCTCCTGTGACTTCAGAAACTCTTTAGTCCCTTAAAAGTCCTCCTTAATGGCTGTGATGCTTTGTGAATGATTTTTTATCGTTACCAGGATCTAGTCTTAACTCATTGAGTGCCAGCCCTATTATATAATGGAAAGTGGCTTGTGCCAGCTTTTCTGGCCATTTTGAGTCATCTTTCAAGAACCACAGAATATTTTGTACAAAGACTGAAAACACTGAATAGTTAAACTGAAAGAAGAAACTCTCCTTTGCGTCATGGAAAAAAAACAACGTTTGTTTGCACCTTGTTCCATTCTTGATTTATCTGAAGTTGAATAGAGGCTAGTTTCATCAAAAAGACCACTTTTTTTCTAGAAAGCTGAGAAAAAATGCATTTTTGTGAAAGGGAGTCTGTCAAGCAAAACAGTGATTTGAATTTTATAATTTTGCCTTCAGTGACATAAAAGACATCAGAAAATTAAATTACAGATGGGTGTAAATGTGTAAATATGCAAAATACAGCACAATGCAAAAAATCATGGCCCCAGTTCTGTGTTGCCTTTGATGTAATGTGAAAGCAAAGACTTGGCTCAAGTGTTGGCATTTTCCGAGCACACGCTAAATGTTTAGCATCCTCCTTGACAAAATGCCCCCAAGTGTGGCTGGTTACCAAGGCAGTAAAAAACAGAGCGGAGCTGACGGAGAGACATGAATGGATCTGTTTCTTTTCAGAGGTCAAGGAGTGACGACTATCTCTCAAAATGTTACTGATCCCCAAGGCATCTAAAACATGGACCCATGTGCTCTCCCTGAGAAGGTAATAAACCTTCATCTCACAAAGAGTCCATGAATAAAGTAAGGGCTTAGCTTGCTGTAGGGATAAATGAAATACTTCCCTTGTTGATAGTTCCTCAACCCAAAGGTTTGGCTGAAGGAAAAGGCCACACTCCAGAGGGGAGACAAAGAAACGCTCTTCTATGAGTTAACAAAGAATGCTTTCTCTGTTTTATCATGTAAGGCTGTGTCCAGCCAGAGGGCACTTCCCCTGTGTTTGTGTTCACCTCTCCAGCCCTGAATGAGTCCAGTAATTTAGGGGAGGATTGTTCTGGCAGCGTTACACGAGATGCGGCGGCAGGCGTTTGCATTATTTAGCTGCACTGATAGTGCATCATCACGTGTAAGGCACCTGAGAAGCAGCTTAATTCCTCAGATAAATGTTTATGGGAACAGTTTACTATAAGATCAGCTTCTGATTCAGTACATCAGCTTTTTCTGCCTTGTGTGCTTTGCCTGTTACAACGGATTCACATCATCATCACCCAGAGTGACAAAATAGAGGTTGAAATAGTGTGAATAATTGATGCTTCAGTTTTTCCTCAGAGGAAAACATTGTCTGTAGTTGTGAATTAAAACTGTGCAGCACTTTGGCATCATACTCAACAGTTAACATGTAGAGACTAAACTGTAGAAAAATTCGGCGTGACGTCGATGTTTCCCTCCGCGGAGTATTAGTCATAGTCTGAAAACAAAATTATTGTGTAGTTTGACACAAAAGCATATTCTCAGCTCATCCAATGCTGCTCTGAGACTTGGAGCAAATATATCATAACAAGTAAAATGTCTCAAATGAACATTTGAAATAAACACAGATGATATGTTATTTTTGAAATGGACATGGACATTTTTTTAAAACTGTGTGCTGTGTGACTTGTGTGCTTAAAACTGTTGAATTATACTTTGGTAAAATATGTCATGATCATGTTTAAATGACCTAAGATAAGTGAGGGTTTGCTTTTAGAAGATCAATTTATTATAATAAAAGGTACTCGGAACTCGTGGTTTTAAAGTGACCTGCTGTAAAGTCACTGCATGGACTGACTGAAGAAAGAGCACATTCTCACTCTAAATCCATCACATGGGGACATTTGTTCAGTGACCTTCCACGTCAGCCTATGAAGTTTAGGTTTCCTTGCCATGTCAAGCTATGACATGCCGGGATGCCACTACAAAAATGCACATAGTGGGAGGATGTCATGGTGGAATGATGCAGCCCATTACCTTGATGTCAACAAATGCACGTGGTGGGACGAAGCGACATCGTTCCTGTGTCCCTACACAACAGTACGGACTGTCATGATGGTTGGGATTAGGATGGTTAGACTTGGGCACATTGAAAGGTGTAGAAAACCATACAAAAGTAGGTTGTTTGTGTGACCCATCCCCCTCCCAACCTACCTGACCTATAAGCTCTCCCTCTTTAAGAGTTCAAGTTGACGTAGTCTAGTCTAAAGGAGGTTGAAGAGTTCATCAAGGCAGCCCACTCAGCATCTTCTCCAGGCCCCAGTGGTGTACTCTATCTTGTCTACAAGCGCTGCCCAGAGCTTCTCTGACACCTGTGGAAGACCTTGAGGGTGATCTGGCGAAGGGAGAGAATTGCCGACCAGTGGAGGTGTGCAGAGGGAGTTTTGATTCGAAAAACATCAACCAGTTTCGGACAATCTCACCACTGAGTGTGTTGTGGTTAGACCTGACAAATGCCTACGGGTCCATCCCACACAAACTAATGGAGCTGGCGCTACACCTCCACCATGTTCCCAGCAAGATCAAAGACCTGATCCTGGATTTTTTTTTGACAATTTCAGGCTCAGGGTCACGTCTGGGTCACTGCTTTAATGTTTATAGTCACTTTAAACTGATGCAACTACTCACCACTTTTTACATCCATAATTATATACATATATACATCTTTATATGTTTATACTGCACTACCTGTACACACATTGCCCACATTTATATATATTTTATTAAACCTCATTTATGTTGTTTATTTATCTTATGTCACTTTCAAATCTTCTGTGGTGTACGGTGGCTTTGTGGGAGCACCCTCAATTTCGTTGTACCAGTACAATGACAATAAAGACTATTCTATTCTATTCTAACATCAGACTGGCATCACCTTAGTAAAGGAATAATAACAGGCTGTACCATCTCAGTTATCCTTTTCGCACTAGTGATGAACATGGTGGTCAAGGCTGCTAAGGTGGAATGCAGAGGGCCTCTATCCAGATCAGGTGTTCGACAGCCCCCCATAAGAGCCTATATACAGTAGATGACCTCACCATCACAACAACATCAGTCCCAGGGAGCAGGTGGATCTTGCAAGGACTGGAGAAACTCATCATATGGGCAAGGATGAGCTTCAAGCCCTCCAAGTCAAGGTACATGGTACTGAAGAGGGGTAAGGTGACTGACAAATTCCGGTTCTCACTCTCAGGAACTGTAATCCCATCCATCATGGAGCAACCAGTCAAGAGCTTGGGGAAGCTCTTTGACCCCAGCCTGAAAGACTGCAGCTATCCAGAAGTCAACTGAAGAGCTTGGAGTGTGGCTCACCAAGGTGGACAAGTCCGGCCTGCCTGGTAGGTTTAAGGCCTGGATCTACCAGCACTCCATTCTGCCCAGAGTCTTGTGGCCTGTCCTTGTCTATGCAGTCCCAATAACAACTGTGAAATCCCTCGAAAGGAAGATCAGCGGCTTTCTTCAGAAGTGGCTGGGCCTTCCTCGCAGCCTCAACAGTGCTGCCCTGTACGGGACAATTAACACCCTGCAGCTGTCCTTCAGTGGGCTTACTGAAGAATTCAAGGTGGCATGCACAAGAGAGGCCCTACAGTACAGGGATTCTAGGGACTGCAAGGTGTCATCAGCTGGGATTGAAGTGAGGACAGGAAGGAAGTGGAAGGCAGAGAAGGCAGTGGAGGTGGCAGAGTCATGCCTAAGGCAAAAGGCACTGGTGGGGGCTGTGGCAAAAGGAAGGAAAGGCTTGGGCCACTTCCCAAGACCCAAGTTAGCCAGGCCCGGGGCAAGGAGAGACACCACTTACTCCAGGAAGAGGTCCGAGCAGGCATGGAAAAAGAGCGACTGAGTAGGGCAGTGGGACTCCAGCAGCAGGGAGCATGGACAAGGTGGGAGAGCACATTGCAGCATAAAGTCACCCGGTCAAACCTCATGCAGGCAGACTTTCATCGCGTCCAGTTCCTTGTGTTGGCAGTCTACGACGCAATCCCTAGCCCAGCAAACCTCCATGTGTGGAGGAAGAATGAGACACCTTCCTGCCCTCTTTGCTCTGGAAGAGGCTCATTAGAACATCTCCTCAGCAGCTGCCCAAAGGCCCTGGCTGATGGTCGCTATCGCTGGCGCCATGACCAGGTATTCAAAGCAGTTGCTGAGAGCATAGCCTCAGCCATTAGCACCAGCAAACACCATCATGGACCAAAGAAGGCAATCCCCTTCATCAAAGCTGGAGAGAAACCCCCGGGCACATCTACAGACAACAGCAGGCCTCCTCCACACAGCCCCTGATTTGCAGCTGCACGTTGACCTGGGAAAACAGCTGAGGTTCCCACAGCACATAGTTACAACATCTCTCCGGCCAGACATGATCATCACCTCCGAGGCTTCAAAACACCTGATCATGCTAGAACTCACAGTGCCCTGGGAAGAGCGGATTGAGGAAGCCAACGCAAGGAAACGTGCCAAGTATTAGGAACCTGTGGAGGAGTGCAGGGGCAGGGGCTGGAGGACATTCTACAAGCCCATAGATGTTGGGTGTAGAGGCTTTGCAGGACGCTCTCTTTGCAGAGTCTTGGCCAATTGGGCGTTACAGGGGCAGCCAAGAGGAGGGCCATCCAATCTGCAAGCGAAGCTGCAGAGAGAGCCACGAGATGGCTGTGGCTTAAGAGGGCAGATCCGTGGGTTGCTCCTGGGACGCAAGTCGGGGCCTGATCACCCCCGACTGGGTCGCCTGGGCGAGGGTGTCTGATGTTGCGAGACCCAAAACACCCGATGACCCCAGGATACATCACTGAAGATGCGTCCCAGTGCATCCAGGAGATGTGTCTCTCGAGCAATATTACGTGGTTACCCAACCGTTCTCACTCTGAACGTGCCAGGGATACCTAAAACGTCATGGGTTGACGTGGACAGTCACTGCCCGGACTGTCACCATGTGACCACTTTGGAGTAAGACTTGGATGAAGAGTTTGTCGTTTAGAATTTCATGTCTAACTTCTGTTATAGCAGATATAATTACCAATAGTGTGTAATTGACCAAGACATTAAACCATGGCGTGCTCAGTCTTTCTGTAGAGGACCGCCAACTAAATATTTGGTCTACACTTTGGTGAATCCCCTTTTATTCTGATATTAATCCCAAAAGTGATTAATTATTTTAGCATCAGATTAAGACATAAACAATTTCTAGAGGCAAGAAATCTGTACAGCAGTTGTACCTGTTTGCCAACATCAGCACTGAATTTAACAACAGCAGCAGTGTGTTATCTACACTAGGCTTTGGATGGTGTCACTGTATTCTAGTAAACCAGGTGTTGTATTTCCAGTTCAAGAAAGTAAAAATAACCAGCCGAAGAAACATCCTGTCTGCTTCACTTCATAGCTTTATTCTTCGTCTCCCTCTCTTACTGAAACCACCTGTGTATCACCTTAACATGCTCAGAAGCGCCTTCTGGCGACAGCCTAATATAATTACAGGACACAACATTTTCCCCTTTTCTTGAAGGCATCATCCTGTACACTGATCAGTAAAATGAAGCATTTTGTTTGAAACAGCATCTTGTAACACCAACACATGTAAAATAACCATGTCAGTCAGGAATAACATCATGTAGCAGAATTTGCATGAAATAACTATTACAACTCAACTGAATCCCATATCAGGTAGTAACTATTTGAAACTCAAATATGGCATAAATCCTGTAATATGATGTAAACATTGCACTATGTACTGAAATATGAAGTCACATTCTCCTTGTATCTTTCGTTTTATCTCACAAAACCTGTCAGCCACTGAGGTGGGTTTCTCACTCTCAGGGTCCTTCTTGGGCCTGGGTTAGGTACATTATGTTGCACAATTTCAGGTACTGTTAGTTCATCAAACACATTCTCGTTGTCTTTAATGATGGAAGCTTGAGCCTCTTTTGGGAAGTGTGCGAGCTTGGATGCATTCCATTTTCGACCATCACTGAGCAGATAAGTGCTCGGTCCTAACTTCTTAACAACAGTCCGAGGTTCTGTGAATCTGGATGATCCCTTTGGAACATGTTCAGGTCTCCGGACCCGTACAGTGTCGTTTACTTTGAACATGGGAACTTTTGCCCTTGTCTTCATGTCTGTATACTCCTTGCTCCTCTGTTGTCTTTGTCTCGCAGTCTCTTTCACTTGTTTGTGTGTCTTGGTTTTGTGTGAAACAGGAAGGATATTTAGTTTTGTGCGCATCTTCCTGTTTCTCAGCAACTCAAATGGAGTAGCTCCTGTTGTAGCATGGGGTGTGGCTCGATAGTTCAGCAAGAACTCTGTAACTGCTTGTTTCCATGGTCTGTGCATTCTTTCAGCAGTCTGTATACACTCTTTAAGTACCCTATTGAATCTTTCAATGGCTCCGTTGGCTCTTGGATAGTAGACGCTGGAGCGCAGGTGTTTTATCTCTCTCTCCCTGAGAAAGTTAGCAAACGCAGTGGAGGTGAACTGACATCCGTTGTCAGAAACCAGGAATGAAGGGTTTCCCTCTCGACTGAACACAGAAGTTAAAAACTGAATAATGACCTCTGTTGTTATGTTTGAGACAAATGCCACTTCTGGCCACTTACTGTAATAGTCAGTGAGAGTAATGGCATAACGACAGTCCCATGTGGCCTGCTCAAAAGGACCTGTAATGTCAATGGCCACCTATTCCCATGGACCATCTGGGAGTTCCACTGGTGTAAGTGGTGCAGGTGCAGTTCTTGCTGTTTTGTCATTGTACTGACATGACACACATGAAGCTATCAAAGTCCGTACACAATTGTCCATCCTTGGCCACCAGTATAGCTCACGTAGTCTCTGCTTAGTTCATACTATTCCCTGGTGCCCTTCATGTGCTAAATCTACCACTCTGGACCGGAGTGAAGTGGGAACAAGCACACGATTGGAGCCTCTCATAATAAGTGCGTTATCTACAGCCAGTTCATCTCGCATGTTAAAGTAAGGAGCAAGTTCAGGCGCCACATTCTTTTTGCATTTTGGCCAACCTGTCTGTATCTGATGTCTCAGCTGTGTCAGCTCAGGACATGTCTCACACGCAGCGGTGAACCCTGATAAAGACATGGCATGGGAAGACTCCATGAAGACGGCAGCCACCATGTCTGGTCTCTCAGCAGTGTCTCCTGTAGTGGGAAGTGGAAGTCTGGATAAACAGTCAGCAGTGACATTTTGTTTCCCTGGACGGTAAGTAACCTCATATGTAAAGCAAAGCAGTCGAGCAGACCATCGGGCTACTCTCAATCCAGCACGATTTGTACCTTTAGATGTGAGGAGAGTTGTGAGTGCTTGGTGATCTGTACGCAGTACAAAGTGACGTCCCCACAGATAGGTCCTCCATCTTTCTACTGCCCAAACACAGGCAAGTGCTTCACGTTCCACAGTAGAGTACTTTCTCTCAGCAAGGGAAAGTGTCCTGGAAGCAAAAGCTACTATCCTCTCTGAGTTGTCAGGCTTAAGTTGAGTGAGCACAGCTCCGAGTCCATAGTCAGAAGCATCAGTAGTCACTTGTGTAGGCAAAGCAGGGTCATAGAGTGCTAAAGCTGGACTGTTTAGAATGAGTCTCTTAATGTCTGCAAAACTAGAGTCAGCCTCAGCAGTCCATTTGAATTGTGTGTCTGTAGAGGCACGTAGTGTCGCTCGTAGTGGTTCAACAACAGTAGCAAAGTTGGGAATGAATTTACTGTACCACGATGCAAGACCAAGAAATGAGCGCAGGGAAGGCATGTCATGTGGGGCAGGTGCATCAGCCACTGCTCTGACCCTGTCTTGGTCGGGGTAAAGACCATCTTTTGATATAGTGTGGCCTAAAAAACACAAAGACGTCTGATTAAACTTACACTTGTGCATGTTCAGTTTGAGTCCGGCCTCATTCAAGGCATGTAGCACTCTCTGTAGGTTAGCATCGTGTTCCGATCGAGTAGCACCATAACATATGACATCATCAAGGTAGGCTTGCACTCCTGGTAAGCCTGCAAGTACAACTGACATCATTTTTTGAAAGGCTGATGGAGCTGAAGCAAGGCCAAATGGAACTCTGCAGAAACGAAAAAGACCTTCGTGAGTGATGAAGGCGGTCAGGTCACGGCTGTCTGGGTGTAGCATCATCTGATGATAAGCAGAGGCTAGGTCAATGGTAGAGAAGACTGTGGCTCCTCGCAGGTTAGTGAACAGATCATCCATGTGTGGTAAGGGATGACAGTCGCTAACAATGGACTTGTTTGGCTCCCTGAGGTCAACACACATACGAGGCTTTCCTCCCTCTTTTCTCTGGGTCACAACTATGGGAGAGACCCATGGAGATGCATCAATGCGTTCTATTATGCCCTTTTCTTCTAGGTCTTTGAGCTCATCAGTAACAGCCTGTCTCACAGTAAATGGAAGCCTCCTCAGCTTCTGTTGTACTGGTACTGCATCTGGTTTCAGTTTGATTTTATGTACGAATCCTTTTGCACACCCAACTTCCTGCACTGGTATCTCTGGTGTAGTCAGAGGTGCTGTATTTAGTACTGTAGGTGCATTCTGTGGAGCAGGGGGATCTTTGGGGCTCGTAGCAGGAAGGATTTTGTTCCCCTCAATAGACATATTTAGGGCAACAAATAAGTCTAGCCCTAGCAAAGCAGCACCTGATTCAACCACCATAAATGAGCCTGTAGTTGAATGTCCAGCATGAATCACTGTAGCATGCAAAGATCCCATAACTGGTATTAACTGTTTTGAATACGTGAGCAGAGTCACAGTAGGCTTTGCAAGTTCACAGGTAGGAAAGAGAGTCTTATACATGCTCACTGGAATAATGGAAACAGATGAACCTGTATCTACTATCAGCTCAATGTCATGAAAATGCCCACTTGCATTGACATGCACAGTACAGAGGATTTTATCCTGCACAGCATCATTCATGTAGAGCACAGTCAGTTCACTTATCCGTACCTCACGTACCTCCCTCTGGGTGGATTGACAAACTTTAGAAAAATGTCCAACTTTTCCACAGGAATTGCATGTAGCTTTAGCTGCAGGGCATGAAGGCTTATTGGCCAGATGGCTGGTGGATCCGCATCGGTAGCAGGAGCGGCGTTTAGCGGCAGTGTGAGCTGTAGCAGGGGTCGTCTTTGAAGCTGGTTTGCCGTTTTCCCGCCAGCGGTTGCCCCGTGGCTGGGTGTGTATGGCTCTTACTGGTGCAGCTGCAGTAGTGTCGGAAAGGACATCAGCGTTTCGTAGTCCGCTTTCAATCTGTAAAGCCAGCGTAGTAGCCTTAGCTAAAGTCAAATCCGGTTCCAGCAACAATCTGTCCCGTATGCGTGTATTAGCAACACACTCTATCAGTTGATCACGAAGCATTTGGTCCTCCATATCTCCAAACTCACATGCTGCTGCCAGCTCACGTAGTGAAGCCAGGAACTGGTTAATAGTCTCGTCGTGTCTCTGTGCCCTTTTACGAAACTTGTGGCGTTCTGCAACTACATTCACTTTGGGAACAAAGTGCTTTTTCAGTCCGTCCACAGCAGAAGTGTAGGTAGTACCTGTATCGTGCAAAGAGTAAAACAGTCTCTGTCCTTCCGTATCCAGCGCATGGAGAAGAACGGCGCGTTTTCGTTCGTCAGACCAGCTATCCCCCGTAGCATCGATAACTAGCATGTAGTTCTCAAACATTTTTAGCCAAGTAGGAAAAGCAATAGCAGGTTCGCCTGGGCATGGCAAGAACGGTGCAGGTAGAGGTACAGAAACTGCCATCCTCGTCGCCAAAATGTTGTATTTCCAGTTCAAGAAAGTAAAAATAACCAGCCGAAGAAACGTCCTGTCTGCTTCACTTCATAGCTTTATTCTTCTTCTCCCTCTCTTACTGAAACCACCTGTGTATCACCTTAACATGCTCAGTAGCGCCTTCTGGCGACAGCCTAATATAATTACAGGACACAACACCAGGGTATACTGGAATAAATTCCAACAGTATTTTTTTTCAGTAGCATCATAAATACAGGTGCTCCTCTTTCTTTTAAACTCATTGTAAGAAGTGCACAGCACGCACCACCAGAGCTCAGTCTGCAATCTCTAATGGTGGAACAAGCAGCTGATTAAATCCATGCTCTATAGCCTCGGTGGTGCAGACTGAGTCTTGCTTGTCTTTATATATATTTATTTTCCATATAACTTTAGAATACTAACTTTTTTTACACAGGAAAAAAATACCTCCACTAATTAAATAAATGCTATATTTTAAAACAACAATAGGCATATCAGAGCAAGCTGTTATAATTTGCTGTACTTTATTTCCCGTTTTATTCTGAAAGTCAAGCTCCTCATGTGTCATATCTTCAGTTACATCTTGTTATCTCTGTTTCCCACCTGTTTTCTGACACACCTGCCCTCTATCAGTCTCCTTAGTCCTTTCCTTGCACACCTGTTCTGTGTTAGTCTTGTTTGCACCACTCTAGTGTTCCCTACCACACCCTTGTTGTCAGCCAATCCCTGTGTGTCCACCCACTCAAGCTGTGTCTTGTTCTTGTAATTAGCTTTCTGTGTATATATACTTGTGTCTTTCACCTTGTCCTTTGTCAGTTTGTCTGCGCTCATCACTGTGTTTGTGCCTATGTTTATGGTGTTGTTCCCTGCTATGCTTCCTGGGGCCCACACCACAAAGCCCGTTCACCAGAGCCAGCCCACCTAGCAATTTTTAGTTCTAAAGATATTCTGAGAAAGGCAGCGGGGAAGGATCGCAGAATATGAGAAATTCTGTGAATGCACAAGTTAATAAACGTAGCACAATAAGTATGGAAATTTATGTTTGGTTATTTCTTTGTTGTAACAATGCTTCTTGGCGATAAATCTTATACCATTGGAAAGCCTGTTTATGTCCCTCTTTAATGGTGCCACATTTGTAAGGAAGATGCATTTGTGGGGTGAGCAGCAGAGCTGAGTATGTGGGTTGCATCCATGAAACATTTGCCAAATCTTCTCTGCCAATGCCAAACAGCTTATTTTACTATTGACTCTTGTTTGGTGTTGTTTGGTGGATTGGATGATTGAAGTCTGAATAAACAAGGCATGTTGGCAACTTAACAATTTATTCATTTGACAAACAGGAGCCTCAGTAGCATGTGGAAGAACCATACACAACCACAACAGCCTGGTACCTGCTCGTCATGTGGTCACCAGCCTGGTCACACACTGCTGTGGGATGGCATCCCATTCTTTGTCGCAAGTCAGCCAACGTGGCTGTGTTGGATTCTTGGATCAGACACCAACTGACCACTGTAGCAGGGCCCATGCTCACAGGTGCTAACATCAGGCGCCTGATTGTCAGCACCTGGGGGTACCAGAAGCTCAAAACAATAGTCAGTACCGACAGCAAGAAAAACTGTTTGGCATCGGTAGAAAAGATTTGCCAAATTTTTCATGGGCGCAACCCACATACTCAGCTCTGCTGCTCATCCCACAAATGCATGTTCCTTACAAATGTGGCACCATTTAAATAGAGAAATAAACAGGCTTCCAGCAGTATAAGATTTATTGCCAAGAAGCATTGTAACAACAAAGAAATAATCAACCAAACACAAATTTCCTTACTTTTTGTGTGTAGTTTATATACTATCTATTTAGACTGTTTTATCATTCTATTATTTCTAATCCTTTACCACCCAAGCAATTTTTTTCTTCCAAAATCATGGTGGAAAAGGCAATGGGCAACTTGGCAAGAAATGCCCCACAAATAGAAGGAAATTAGTAAAAGTTTACAAGAAAAAGACCTGTTTTTTTTGTTGTTGTTTTTAAAGATGGAAATAAAAAAATTGGGGAAAAAACGTAGGGGAAAAGGTTATGAGTAAGAGATGCCTCACAAATTGCAAGAAAGTGGGAAAAGGTGACAATAAAATGACCTAAAAATTAGTTTACTTTAAAAGGTGAGAGATAAAATTAGTCTAAAAACTCTGTTTATTATTGTATATTTAAAATTGTGCAATAGAAATATGGATATGGGTGTATATCTTGGAATTGTTTTTGATCTTAAATTTCTTTGAAGCATTTCTTGTTAAATTGCCCTTTGCCCTCTCCTCATGTTTTTTTTTTTTAATGAAATCAAAGCAATTTTGCCAAAGTAAAAACCCTTTGCTACTTTATTTAAGCTTTTTTTTGGAATGAAGTGTACTGCTCTGTAATTTTCTCTGGACTCACTTTTGCCTGTCATTGTGCACATTACACTGTTTATTTAAGGTAACAATATGATTTGATGGGTCATTATGGGTCATCCTGTTTCCAACAGCGCTATAGCTCCACCATGCATCTCTGACCACAACATTTTTTGAAAGTCAGTCCCCACACCCTCAGGGCTATTTCCAGCGCACCATTGACTGCGCTTGGCACTATGATCAACTGATTCACAAAACGAAAGCCTAAAAAATAAGACTTGGAAGAAACAACCTCCCTTTGACTGCTGCTCTATTAATACCAGAGCTGCCATCCAATGCTTTCTAGTACAGAAAGACAACATAGACCGGACGAAAGCTCATATGAATGGTCAAATTCAATAAAATCAAGCTGCTCAACTTCTTTACCCTGCCAGTGTCAGTGCATAACAATTGATGGTTAAACGTGATTAACACCCATTTCCCAAAAATGGATGGGGCTGGTAAACAGACCATACATTTGCGTTTTCATATGGCTAGTTTGCAGCGAAACAGTGGTGTCAATTGTGTCCCTGCTGTTCAGAACAAATAATGTTTTATACTAGATGAGCAGAACTAAAGATTAAACGTTAGTTAGCCTTAAGCGAGCTTCGGTTCGCAGGCTACTGGCCAAATGCTAAAAAGACTCCTTTGTAAGCCAGAGATGGTGACGTCAAAAGGGCTCTTTAAAGACATAAAGTCATAGTTAAAATGGAACAACACAACAGTGGGAGGATGAGTCTGCAGTGTCCTCCTCCATTTCTTAACTTGCATAACTAATGAGCTGCAAGCCCTGGATAAATTAAGCAGGACTGGTAACTGCTCTCAGATTTGTACATGCTAGCTGGCTGTCCACAGTGTTGGCTAATGAGATAAAGGGATTATACACTGTATGTAGATTATTTTATCAATTACTACTCACATAACATGCTGGAAATGCTTGAATACAGCCATTACCAGGTGAGATGGGTTGTTTTTCTCTTTGATGTTATATACGAAAATAAATAGGAGATAGAGTCTGATGACAAACCTAATGTTTCTTTTATTTCTTGTTGCTGAAATAGTATTTCTTTGGACTGTACACACTGTTAAAAAAGTCATCATTATCCCTTTCTACACTGTTATCTACCCCTAATGGAACTAAACAACATGGAAGAAAAGCAACTAACCGCTTAATAGTTTTTATATCACAGCATGATTTGCTAAAAAGGTGCTGTATATCCATTATATGGTCATAGATGTGTATCATGTGTATGTGATAAAACTGCCTTGCTCCACAGTGTCCTCTCTGTGGAGTCTTTGTCCCCAGTTAAAAAACTATCATCTGGTAGCAGGGTGAATCGATTATGCTTTTGAATTAATCTGCACTACAATATTTGAACTTTAATGTGAGGAGAAGGAGTTAAATTTAAACACATCTCCACAATATATGTACAAAAAAAGAGTTCAAGAGCAAGTCCACATTCAGCCTTGAGCAGTTGGCATATTAAATTATTTTGGAGGGTGACGCAGCTGGAGAAATGGTGGTTACTTTGTAAGCTAAATGTATTATTTGGATTTAAAATCAGCCATACAGAATCTAAAATGCTATTTAGATTTACAGGTTTTAACAACTAGAATTTCACATTAATAATCAAATTCAAAACATTTTTTTTAAGAAATGAAAATCCACTCCTACTTTATGTTTACTTTAACCCTTTGTAGCCTGAGAAAACTGGCTTGATTTCGTTCAAAAACATTGAAAGAAGACAATGAGCAATTTAACAAGAAATGACCCAAACATCAGCAAGACAGTTATAAAAAGTTACATAAGAATTACCTAAAATTAGCAAATGAAACCAAAAAGATACAAGAAAATGATCTTAAAGAATGCTGAATAAATATATATATAATAAAGATTTTTTTTCTGTTACCTAATGTTCAATATATTAAGTATAGTTTTCCTGATATTTTTCCCTAGTTAATTAATAATGTTTTTCTGTCTGTTGTGCACTGTTTTATTTTTCAGCTAATTTTCAGGTCATTTTCTTGTCACCTCTTCAGATTTTCTTTCTTTTTTTTTGCTGATTGCCTTTTTTTCATGTTTTTGAAAGAAATCGAACCAATTGGCTCACACTTCACTTTGAATGCTTGTGAAATGTGTCTGAAAGCAACACTAGAAAACTGGTGTCAGTCCAGGTTTCAAAGGATTAAATATTGTTACCTAGTTCTCAGAGTCAATGTTATTTTTTTTTCTTCAATGAATACTTAATTCTTGTCTTTCAGTCTATAATACAAAACACTAAACTTCAGAAAAGAATCGCAGGTTGTAATGTTTACGTCTTGCTTGTGCAGGTGCAGTCCCACCTGGAGAACCCCACCAAATACCACATCCAGCAGGCTCAGAGGCAGCAGGTTAGGCAGTATCTGTCCACCACCCTGGGTGGGAAAGTCGGCAGCCAGTGCCCCAGCCAGCCCCCCGAGCACGGCATGCCGCCCGGGCCCGGCAGCAGTGCCCCCAACAGTCCCATGGCCCTGCTGACCCTTAGCTCCAACTGTGAGAAAGAGGTACGCCTGCTCATTACCAAAAACCCTTAGTTACATTCAGATACTATAAATAAACTGTAATTATTGAATCAAATCTGATTTGATCTGCTTTACAGATGGATGATGTCATTGATGATATTATTAGCTTGGAGTCGAGTTACAATGAAGAAGTTCTCGGACTTATGGACCCGGGACTCCAAATGAACAACCAGGTAAGTTCTTTTTAAAAGGATGTATTTTATATTGTAAGTATTTATTATTATCATTTATATATTGTAAGTCTCCATTAGTTTTAATTTAAGAAAAATGTTACTGCTGATACCTAAATTGAATTAAAATACAAGATGTATTTATCACTCTGTAGCTCCCTGTGTCTGGAAACCTTCTCGACGTATATGGCAACCAGGGACTTCCACTGCCAGGCCTCGCCATCAGCAACTCCTGTCCGCCCAGCATAAAGAGGGAATACACAGGTACACCACTGAGAAACATCTTTTTATCTTCCTTACTCTGATTTGCTGTTCTAAGATATCATTTAGCTTGAGTTTAAGTGGAATTATGAATTATTTGTGGTTCTTTGTGAATAAACCTCAGTAGATCTGGTAGTCTAATCTCATTAAAGAAAAGTTTGTAAGAGCTAATACTGTAAATTACTTTGTCTAATCAATTTGTGAATCAGCCTTCAAACAGAAAGTTGAAAGTGAAAGCATAACCATAGGCCCTTGTCAATATTGTGTGCAATTTGGAAATGCACAACATACTGTGTTAAGTCAATTCTTTGTTAAATAATTACTCCAGCTCCTGGCATGAAGCAAGTACTGGACAAGCCTGACTCCTGTGGCCTGTATGAAAACTATCAAAGGCCAGAAGGCTTTCCAGTAGGTAAGCATAGCAAAATGAAAACAGTGAAAACCATGTTTTGTAAACTGTATAGAAAGTGTTTTGTGTATGACTAAATCGCACACAATACCAATCAAATGTAATTAAACAGCCAAGTAATTTTTTTTTTTTTTTTTGTAAATGATTAATTATTGGCTGTGTATGTCCAGCATGACCTCAAATGTTCTCCTAAACAAAGTAGCAGATGCACTGAACACTGTGAAATACTAGCATGCAGTTTCCTTTATTTTATTCACTTAGTGTGTTATTACACATTGAATTAAATGATAATGTCTTCCCAAAGCACTGATATTCATGTTTGTCTTTGCTTCACAGAGGCTGAAGTCCGTGCTCTTGCTAAAGAGAGACAGAAGAAAGACAACCACAACTTAAGTGAGTCAATCAACCAGGATCACATTTCCATAACTTTCTTAATGGTTGTCTCGATGGTTAAATAATATAAGTCGGGGGTTAGGGTTAGGGTTTAGGTGCAGTGCTTTAAAGAGTGCTACAGGAGGCACGTGCACAAGGAGACCATAGGTGTTAAAACTTTAAAAGAAGCAGCCTTAATAGGTTAAAATCCCTTATAAGTTATTCAAAAATGTTATTGAATGAAAAAAAACATAAAATTAGTAATAAAAAGGTTCAAAACATATAGGGGGTTGGGAGGGGTTGGAAGGTATGATATTAATCAAAATAAATAAATACCAATAATAAAAAGGAATAAATGGATTTGTAAAATCCATACGTATATATCTATATACACCCATTTAGGATAAATAAAAATGTTAAAATTAGTGCTTAAAAATATAGTAGAAAACACGTGTAAACCATGCATGCAATAAAATATAAGATATAAACTAAAGTGCTTGAAATAATAAGTGGGATTGGATTAAATTACCCCAAAACCCCAAACACCCAATTTAACCTTTAGTACAAATATGATCTGTTACTGTTATATAAAATGTAATTTTTTTATTACTATTTATTTTAATTGTTGCTTTGCTTGTTTTTTTCTCTCTTTTAAATTATCACGATTAGAATAATAATCAGTCATTTCTAGGTGTTGACAAGAACTACGCAAAAAACAGGGAAATTCAAAATGTGAATGTTTTTAATTTGTCAAAAAAAAAATTATTTATTTATAAAATTCAAACTTAAATTCATTATTGTTTTGACTTGGAAATAAACTTTCCATAACTGGTTTAAGAGGCAGCTATATTCACCGTTTATTCTATGTGACGAATTCTAGTTGAACGAAGACGAAGATTCAACATCAACGATCGCATCAAAGAACTGGGAACCTTGATACCCAAGTCAAATGATCCGTGAGTACGCTCTGCATGTGTCTGTGCTTATGAATGCATATGTTATTCATCTGTTTGTCTATTCATTAACTCTATTTTTAAACATCATCCTCTTCTTATGTCCGAATGTCTTTAAAGGTTAATGGTTTATATGCTCTGAGGGGCCTTTACGGCACATCCTGTGCCGTTTTGGTCAGCTGGTCAGCTGACTCTAACTGTAGACCTTTGTCTCCTGTATACCCCAGAGACATGCGCTGGAATAAGGGCACCATTCTCAAAGCCTCAGTGGACTACATCAGGAGGCTACAACGGGAGCAGCAGAGAGCCAAGGAGCTGGAGTGCAGACAGAGGAAGCTGGAGCATGCAAACCGCCATCTCATGCTTCGCATACAGGTAGGTTGTCTTTGGTGGAACATATCAAACATAGTATTGGTGTATTAAGGTAATTTATTCCCCTGTCCATCTATCAGGGGATATTAGCTGTGGTAGTTAGTTGTGCATAATGTCATATATTATTACATATGGTAATTACAATGCTGAAATATGAAATATCCCAACAATTATTGGATGAATTGCCATGTAGTTAAAAAAAAAAAGTCTGTTTTCCATTACTTTTTCTCAAGCACAGTCATTGATACCTTGGGTTTGAGTTGAATGCTGCAACTGTTGGATGGATTGGATTGAACTGTTGGATTCCAAACCGTTCTCACTCCAAACTGCCAAACACCAGCACTTAATCAGTGGACTCACGGCACAGAGGCACCCTTTTTGTGTCTGTATGAGACACACTGAGCTTCATCATTATTAGACAATCAGAGCAACGGATATAGAATAAACAGTGAGAAAGTGAGCATGGAAAAATGGTGAGGGGTGGTAGGTAGAGTAAAACATAGACTTTCACCTGCAAGACTGCTGTTTGTGTCCCACGTGAAGCCAAATGTCAACTGAGATATTTCTTTTAATTCTGGCCAAGAAGTTTTGATGCCTATAACTAAGTAAACCTACCTTACTACTACTAGAATTTAGTGTAGAGTAAAGTTTACTAAAAAATAAATGTGTTTTCTTCATTGCATTTTGTTTATTTTTGTAATCATCTAGGAGTTGGAGATGCAGGCCCGTGCTCATGGTCTTACAGTGGTGTCCTCTTCGTCTGTCTGCACATCAGATTTGATGGCCAGAGCCATTAAACAAGAACCAATCCTCGGTGACTGCCCCGCAGAGCTCTACCAGCACAGCTCAGCTTCTGACATGTCCCCTCCGACCACACTGGACCTCAACAATGGCGCCATCACTTTCGACCACGTTTCTGCAGACTCTGGGGACCCCGGTCACTATGGAAACAGCAGGACCTGTAAAATAAAGGAATTGGTAAGGGACACCCTGTCGCCAATGTCCCCAAGTGACCCCCTGCTTTCCACAATGTCCCCTGATGGCTCCAACAATGGCAGCAGCCTCCACAGTTCCAGCTCCAGTATGGAGGAGAAGGAGCATGGCTGTTAGCATTTTGACATTTTCTACCTGTAAAATGCCATCAATGAGGCACCTCACCTTAAAGTGACTTAAAGTTATCCACAAGACTTAGTGGATAAACTCAGAAGTTATTTTTATCTTAAGTTTATATTTTTCTTATATTTTTGCCCATTTCTTGCTAAACTCTGATGTTCAAATACTGTATGTTAATGTGACTGAGGGATTTCAGTTTCCCGATTGTACGCAGTATTTTTACATTCTTTTGATCTTGATGCTGTATAGATGGACAGTTGAAAAGCATATGCAAGGTGACAGATATGACGACAATCCACTGTTAAAGACTGGCCAACTTGATGATGTTACAGTTTATTTTTGTCTTTTGTCAAACAAGGGTTTTGTATTTGTCATAAATGTACTCTGTGTCGAAGTCTATGGCGAAAGAGATAACATACAAATGTGAAAACGCATTGATAATGGAGTGAAAAAAGTTTAATGTTCAAAAAACTCAATTAACTCCGTGTAGACTGAATGTGAATAGTGTTCAACTTCTGGTTCCGTGGCGAAAAAAAATTAAAAAAAAGAAACACAAAATAATTAAAGGGCTAGTGGGTAGAATTCAGTGCCATCTAGTGGTGAGGTTGCAGACTGCAACCAAATGAAACTTCTCTTGTGTGCCAAGCACGCAGGAGAACTACGGTAGCTGATGAGATTATGCAAATAGCCCTGTCTAGAGCCAGTGTTTTGTTTGTCCGTTCTGAACTACTGTAGAAACAACTTAGTGGACTCCGTAGAAAATGACCCTCTTTGTAAGTAGATATCGACGGCCCATTCTAAGATAATGAAAGCAAGCAGATTTTCAGTTTCAGGTGATTATTCACTAAAGAAAACATATTTTTATGTATTATATTCCATTTCTGCTAACAATTCCCCCTAAATCCCACAGACTGGATCTTTAAGATAGATATTTAAATATTAAAGCATCAAGTAATGCATACTACTGAATTTAATTATATGTTTGTAAACAAATTTAAATGGATTTTTTTACCCCATGATCTTGATGCATTCTGAAGTAATAATAAATCCAACATTGACCCCATCAATTATCATAATCATTATTATTGTTATTAAGTATTATATTATCATTTATTTATTTATTTTTTTTTTTTAGATTTAAGATTTTGAATTGTGAGATGTGGTTTTCTTTGAGAACCTTACATAACAGCCCACAAACACATTATTTATATTTTCCTATTTTAAAATGATTTTTGTACAAATTTTGATGCCTAAAGGCAAATTAGACAAAAGAAGCCAGGTTACAAAAAGCAAAAACCAAAAATGCTACATACATTACATTACATGCATTAAACCTGGTCTTGTAAAACTTAAAAAAATCTTTACATGAATATAAAATAAATCTGCTAAAATGTGATATATATGTTATTAATGGCTCACAGCAACCTTTGCCTTTAATGTATAAATTGATTTGTAGGCACTGATCAATACTGATTTCATCTTTATCTTGCATAACTCAGAGCTGAGAAGTGGATTTTTTTTTTTAACATGTGGACAGAACTGGTTTATACTACGGTGTAGCGTTTTTGTTCATGTCTGCTTTCTTTTGCCAAGATTGTTAATAAACCCTTGAGATGCTGATATATCGGGCATTATGCCAGAATTTAGTTTGGGGTTCTTGTTATTTGTTATAGATGCATCAGTTGTATTTGTTACTTTGTGGTCATGTATATATGTTTTATTTTAAACATTGCACATAATATCAAAATGTGTTCGTAAAAATATTTATCACACATCCACATTTCTCCAAGACAGGCCACATGCTCTTAGAATGACACTGGATGCAGCAGATGATGTTTATCTTTTCTTTTTCTACCATTAAAAAGAAACCCTGTATATTATTCAGAATTAGAAAATGCAAGATAAACTTTAGTAATCAAGTTTAAATTCTCCTGCAGAATGAGGTAAATACTTATTTTAGCAGCAATTGTGGGCTTAAGCCCTTCCTCGGCCAACATTGGGAGGAATCCCATATAAATAAGCAAAGTCACTTCAGCTGGTTGAATTTTGTTTAAATAAGGAGTAAGGCCAATCACACACTAGTTTCATAATTTCAGTTTATGCAGCATTTCAATAAGTGCACACTGAAAGTCCTGCCTTGTGTTGATGCATGAATGAAACTTTTGAACTTTAAGACACATAAAGGCTAAAATTCATGGGTGGGTATTTACTGATATACTTAATGTTGTAGAACAAAACGTAAATGTCTCTACAGCTTGTGTACCAAAATAACATTCAAAAAACCCCACTGAGTTTGAGATGAGGGAACTAAAATTCTAACTCATTCCTAGGTCTAAGGACTCATTCCTGCAGCATTTTTTGTGTTTTTCTGATGTCTTGCATTCACACACATTTATATGCACAAACCGTAAGTCAAACGTCAATCACAAAGTAACTTCAACAGCACCATTTAAAACACGGGGGTGGAATCTACAATCACTGCCTAAGGAACTCAACAATGCTACAGACAACTCAGTCTGAGTTATTAACTCTTTTGTACAAGCTTTGTGTTTTTGTTACAACGTATCTTAATTTGATGTCATTGCTAATGAAGATAATGACAGGAGGATGTCGATATGAACATTTTTCAATCTGCTGTAAAACACAAAATCACAGTTTGATAAATGTAAAAATATATTTAATGGGGCATGCTTACAAATATATTTGACAGACATAATAAGAGAATAGTTAACAAGCTGCGTGTTGCTTAATAGCTTGTGTATGATGTTAAAAAAGTGTTAATTTGTTTAAAAAATACATCTTTTCTAATTTGATCTGTTTTATAACCCTTTATAATCCATTGACAAGGTCAACAGTCAATATTTGCAGTGAAAGGTAAGAACCCATGCTGAACAGAAACCTGTAGAAACTGCCCAGAGGCATATATGGTTATAACACATTTGGCCCTTGTTGCCATGTTGTGAAAATAACAAAGGTAAATGCCAACCAGTACAGGTTCTTTTTCCCGACATTTTTTTTTTTTTTTTTTAATGATTTTTTTGGGGGGCTTTTATTGCCTTTAATCAACATGACAGTTTAAGCATTAAAGGGGAAGAGAGAGAGGGGGCGACATGCAACAAAGAGGCTGAGGCCGGAATCAAACTCGTAGCCGCTGCGGCAAGGATACAACCTTCATATATGGGGCGCAGCTCTCTCCACTGAGCCACCAGGCACTCCGACACAAAACTTTTTTTTTTCGAACCAGACCAAATGGATGCAGTTGTGATACGGGCAGGTTAAGAATCACTGTTGCTGTCAGAGGTGGCACCCAGCTCATCACACCAATTTGCGTAAGCCCTGTGCAGGATCTCACATGATGTGCTGTTAAAGATTTCTGCAATGACAGAAAGGGGAGTAAAAAGAACATGCATTAGATACACCAAAGTTAGTGTACATCACAAGATGTTTGAATATGAACTAGCTCATTTAAAAACTTTTACAGGAAATATAAGCTGCTTGTCAACGTATTAAAAAAGGCCCCTTTGAGCTAATCTGGTACCTGTTTTTTTGGAGGTTTTTTTTGCATTACAGACAGTCTCGATCAAGTGAGTACATTTACATGCACAAAACTGTTCAATGTTTGCCTTTATTCTGAAACAGGTAATATTCTTACTAAGTTGTTTCCATAGTCAATAGAAATGAATTTCCCCTAATACTCCCATTTACATCCATGTGTGCATACTCCGATAACGTACTCTAAAATGTCGTTGATCACGTCACAATATGGAAAAGAACAGCTGGAGCTGCTCGTCATTTTGTTTATTATTATATTCAATATAGAATTTTTTTTCAAAGTTTCCTACAGGTGGTGGACTTGTTGGACCATGCAAGCCCAGCCTCCCTTTCTTCATTCCCTCAACTACCTTTTGGATCAGTGCTGCGATATTTGCATTTATCTATAAACCTGCTGGTATAAGTCTTTCATGATGTTAAAAAGAGGGTGTGTTTCTCCTTTTGACCAAAAATGTAAGATTTTCTGCATGCATTTCTACCCCAGCCTTACAAACTGTTAGTAGGATGGTTTGTGTACAACATATTCATGCCAATGCACAGAGCTGCCTGTATACAGATGAGGAGTCGTGTGTCGCAAACTGCAGTAAGATGCATATTCTGAAATTGGCAGGATGGATGTTAAAATAATGCTCCAAAAACCTAATTAATACCAGCATATCCAACTTGTTCTCAATCCGAACTTGACTAATATGCCTGCTCTGTTAATGTTTTCGGCATATGACCATGATGCAAAAAGCTAGCCTCTGCGTCCACCAGGAATGCAACTGGATGGCATCAACTGAGAATACAGCCAGCTCTCCGTCGGTGTATAATAATAACCAGCTGGTTATTATTATACGCCGGCAGAGAGCTGGATGGCACCGAGTGAAGCCACATGATTCACGCACAGGTGGCATCACTTGAGAATGGAATTGATTTTGTACCCATTAAACATGGAAGGATGACAATGTAATAATAGGAGCACAAGTATGCTTATGGGCATACATAGACACGGAAGGTCACTGACAGGGTGGCACCATGTGACAAGTTGGGATGAGAACATGTTGGCATATTCCCCATGTTTTAATAGGAAAATGCTTAATTTGTAAAAAGGCCTTATTTAGAATATCTAAACAGTATATACTGTTTACATGACCCATGTCAAATTCATACTTTTGTCATATTCAGAAAAAGAGGTAAATATTGGTGTTGTGGTGACCCACATTATAGAGACATTTACCAGAGTCTGTTGCTCTTTTGTGAAGCTGAGTTCAGAGTTGACAGAATTGGATTCTGGGAAATGCAGTTTGAGGGAATGTTATTGATAATGCCTGTTTTAGCTTTACCAGCAGACTATCTGGAGCTTGTCATGGCATGTGTTGCTGTTGTTGTTTCAAAGTGAGAGAAAACAGACTCGACTCCATTTGACTAAGTCTCTGTCTCCTTATTCCTGCACTCCTACAGTATGATGTAAACATAGCCAGTGATTCTTACCTGCTTCTCCAAGCCCAACAGGCAGAGGCATTCTGACCAAGCCTCCTGAATGCTTCAGCCTGTCCTGCAGAGACTTCTGTATGAGCTCCATGGTACACACCTCATGCCAGACAGGCAGCTCCAAGCCCACCATGCAGCTGATGATCCTTTGCTTTTCATCATCTGTCAACAGACCGCTCTCTTTGGACACGTAAACCATGAACGACATATCAATGTTCACTGCCTCACCATGAAGCAGAGATGGGAGAACTTTCTGTATTAAATGGAGACAAAGATTACGTGAGGATGTGGCTATTTGTCACTGAAAAGGGATGAACATGTGAAGATCAAGATCAACAGTTTCAAGAATGCTAAAGACTCACATAGAATTAAATGTACTCTATTCTGTAGTATGTACAATTTACCGTAATATACGTACAATAAAATGCATCAACAAAAGGGCTGAGTGTTTAGCCATGGCTGCCATGACGGATCATTTACCATCTCTAATGCTGGGCTGATCAGATGGCCAAAGTCCACAAGTCTGTTTAGGTCATCCTCCCAAAGGTTTGGGGCAAGTTCCTCCAGCATGGTTACGATGGCTATTCGAGTCACTTGCGATGCAGTCTGTAAGCAGCTGCATTCGTATACACTGTTGTCAGCCTGGAATTTAGTGTCCAACAGCATACGGCCGTGTGCCTCAAGAAGCTCAAAGAGGCCTCTGTGTTTCATCAAGGCCATCTGCAAAGAACCAACAAAAAACGCAAGGAAAACTTCAGTGAGCAATTCAAATATGGAAAAACTTCACTTCATCTCAGAGCCAATAAACATATCTGTGGTACTTCTGCTCTAATGGCATGCCCGTTTTCCACCAACAAGTTCATGCAACAAATTTGGATTTATTTGGAGCATTTCAACCAAAACTAATTTGGTTCAGAAACCAAAAAGTTGGTTCCAAGCTAAAAACCAACAATGTGCAGTTTTTCTGTGACTTCAAGTGTAAACAGTGACAGCCTCAGTGGGTGTGTCGTATTCTACAGATTGGAAAGAGAGGATAGATTCTTGCAGGTAGTAGTCTCTGCACCTTTTTTTTAAACAAATACTTTGTCCATGCTTGTTTTTTTGGGGGGGATAAAAACAAATCTGTAACTAGTGGCTAAAAGGTAATAATGTGATCTACCATCTTGCTGCTACTGTTTACTCTCATTGTGCATTGTGCAAGAATCTCCCTTGATAAAGCATCCTTGACTATGATGGTTCTGCTCATAACTCAAATGCAGCCTGGTTTGCTAAATAGCACCAAGGTTCCGAGGGTTTTGAATGAAACAGGTTCAAGAAACAAAAACTAATCTGGTGGTAAAGGGGTATGAGTGGGATTTGAAACTTTCCTTTGATGACTCCTTGATTAGTTGCTGCACTGTAATCTTTTGTAAGTTTGTGTTGCTGCACATTCATGAACCAAAATAGTAGCAACTGGATACACCAGTTCAAGACCTTCCACTTTGCAATTGTCATTACACTTGCGCAACAGACCCCTAGTTGTTAGTATTGTGATGTCATGGAATTAGCTGATGATAACATTGATACTGGAATTATTCTTTGTCCTTTATTTCTTGTATCAGTTTTAAGGTAAGTGTTTCATATTCACAGACTTTAACACACCTTTAACATCTCAGCTAGCCCGTTGGAAATGTGTCGTCGTGGAACAGTTTGTATGAAGGACAGGTCAAGGAAGGTGGCAGCAGGTGGAATGTAGGCACCCAACTTGTTCTTGCAGTTTGCAAAGTTAACTCCAGTCTTTGCTCCCACGCTGGCGTCAATGTAGGAGAGCAGTGTGGTTGGGACCCTGATGTAAGGGGTGCGTCTTCTGTAGAGTGAAGCAGCCAGGCCCACAATGTCCAGACACACCCCTCCACCAATGGCAATGATTGGTTCTGTGCGGCGGTCAAGGGAGAAGCTGTTGACCTCCTCAAGGATTTTCAAGACCATTGTCATGGATTTGTTCTCTTCAGTGGTGGGAAGAGCCAAGATCTTGTACAGGACTTTGTTAGCCTGTAAATATTCGGTTAGCTTGGGGCCGTAAATTTTGTAGACCTCTTGGTCAATGACTACAAAGCGTTTGATTAGCTTGTTGGATTTTTTAATGTCCTCCAGCTGCTGCTGGTCAGTGATGTGGCCCATCAGGAGCGTGTTATTGCCTGGGTCCAGCAAGCCTCGGGTTTCCGTTACCTTGTAAGTAAAAACGATGGGGCTGACCACTGTCCAACTGTCGCCATTTTCGGTGATGCTCTTATAGCTGCCACACAAAACACATGAAAAAAAAGAATTATAGTGGCATAACTTTCAATTATTGCACTTCATACACTCAGAAACTAATGCAGTCTCTTGTAATAGCCATCAACATGCTAACATTACTATATTTGTGACAGATACACAGGATGTTTGACCAATGACAGAAGCATTATTTCTAATTTCCAAAGACAAAACAGGGACTTTTGTCAGAGTCCAGAACTTTAAATCTGCGCACTCCGCCAAATTTCAGTTGACTGATCCGTCCAGCATTGTGACATGAAACAGCTGTCTCTTTGTTAAAATAAAATTTTAAAAAAGAGCAATGAGCATTGTGGGTGGACCTGATTTGTCAATCGACACCATAGGCAGGATTAACCATTTTTGTGAGCCACAAACAATGAGGAGTAATATGAACAATGGCGAGTGCTACAGACAAGATAGATGCTGCCAGGGATGATGTTCATAATTGACATCATAGTTTGTTTTACTTTGCTCCGCTCAACTCTGAAATGCAATTGTATGGGTTTGATGAGGGTAGATTTTGGTGGATACATGGGTCTTAAATGAATAGTGAGGGAAAATCGAATCCTACTCCTCCACGGAAATTGGTTTGGTACCTTTAATATCTTGCAAGCCTGTTGAATATGTGTCATCATGGAACGGGTGTTTTAAGTGTTGAGTTTAGCACTTTCGCCATCGCCATCTTGGCTTTTTGAAACCAGAGGTGATGATATCTGGGTGAGAGGTTGGAGCTGTGAGGGAGCGAGGGGGAGATCTGACTAGAAGCCAATGACACTATCAGCTGACAGCCTGTCACTCAAGCCTTTATATATGTGTAACTATGGGCTTTAATAAAATGTAAACGGGTGACTCAAGAAAAAAAATCACCCCCATACAGTTGTCATTGAGGTTAAAATTAGCTGTAGAGACCAAAACATTTTTTGCACCAGGCTGTAAAGCTGGCCATTTTAACATGAGGGTCTACGGGGATTTATTCTGTTTTGGAGCCAGCCTCAAGTGACAAGAGTGACTTCAGTATTCAACATCGATCATGATTTACTGCTGGCATCAACAGCAAACAGACACTTAAACAAAACCCAATCTAAAAGGAAATATTTGAATTGCAAAAAGGAAAGAAAAATCAAAAAGAAAGAAAAGTCAAAAATTAAAATGAAGAGAAAATTAAAATTAGTTTACTACAAATTACAAAGTACATATGGCAAACTGTAGCCAAATTAATTTTTCCTATTGATATCAGCAACCTTTCCTCCAATTTGGCCATACAGCAAAAAGCTGTAAAGGTCAAAAATAACAGATGATATGAACAGTGTCCTTGTGTGCTTAGTATTAGTTTGTCAGCACTAATAGATTAAACTTCAGCTTCTAGAAAACTCTCTGTCTGTTTTGGCTGGAAGAAGAATAAACAAGTTATATCACAACACTCTCTTCACGAGAAAGCAAAAATGGAAAAACACTAAAATATTCCACCCCAAAACTCATAGAACAGACAGATTGACAATGCTCAGTGTGGTATATCTCAGCATTAAGGTCTGTGTCATGCAAATTTTATAATAAATGATCTTTTATTTTTAAACTGAGACCTGGTTTCAGACAGGGCAGTGCTTTTGAAGGCCCTAATCCCTATTATTTTTAACATTTGCCCTCTAACTAAATCCAGCTGTCAAGGATGTTTGGCATGACACAGCATGTAAAACCGACACTGGAGAGCATAGCTGAAATGCTATCACCAACGAGGTTAGTTAGTTGCCTCGGGGGAAACTTTTCATAACTATGACTACAATCTCGAACCTTTACCAATGTTTTTAGCGAATAGATGCCACCATGAAAGTCCCCCAGTTTGGAACTTCAAGTATGACAGTTCTTTTTTATATCAAGTTTTCTGAAATTGAACATTCAAATAAGCACCAGTTTGCACATCATGGGCCATTGGATGAAGCCAGGTTCAAAATGAATGTTTCACTTTGTTGTCTTATAGGAGTCAAGGGTTTTCACAGAGAGTATATTGGATGCCTATTTGTATCACTCCATAAATCAGAAAATACATTCAACAGCCAAAATATGTAAAATAGATTTTGCCAAGTTTTTAGGAATAAAACATGATATGAATCAATATATAATTCCATTTTTGGACTCAAATTAGGACACATATAGATATCAAACTTCCCCAGGTTACATCTCTACAAAAAAAAGTTTAAATACGCAAATGATGTGTAATCTAATTAAATATATGCTTTTTGCATACACATTTCCAAAACAGAAATCTGAGCTGAAATAAACACTGAAATGTGTAGTGTAGATGTTTTTTTCTAAACTTGTCTGAAGGACGACATGTTATGGAATAGCCCAAAATCTCAAAAAACTGATGGCATGACAAAAATCTGTGTTTTCATGTGGGTGGTCTTCCCTACTACCAAAAACAAACAAACAAACAAAAAAAAAAAACCCTTATGGCTTAATTATAGTTTTTCATCCATTTCTTGACTCCACACTGCATAAAAATGATTGAATTTGAAATGTGACATTTTATACCATTGTTATTACTTATAACTTTTAATAACGTTTGTAACTTTTTGCTATTGGCTGTGGCTGTCCTGTTTTAAACTGACAACACAGAGTAGTTGTTCAATAATGTTTTAGTAATTGTTAGATTACACAGAGCCATGTGCCAGGCAGTGTGACCAGCAGGTAGACAACATAAAGCATTAGTCAGCTAACCTTTTTTGTTTTTTTTTTAAAATCTAAAACAAACCCAATTTCATACATTACTTGTATGATATGCATTTTACTTGTATTTTCTCTGAAATACAGTCATTTGTGAGTAAAGAGCAAAGTATACTCACATTTTTGCAGCAGAGACACAGTCTGATGTGTCCTTGCTGACTTTCACTCCCAGTTTGCACTTCCAGGTACCTTTGACCTGCACTAAGTTAAACTCAGTATTCTTTTCTTTTGTATTATTATCCTCCATATGGCCCTTTCCCATTTTTGTGGTGAGGAGTGTGTGTTAGGGAGTGTGCAGCCTTAAATGGAGGACTCTTACACAGAGTATAGTATATAGAGGATGGCCTTGACACATGGGAGGAGCATTCAGCCGGCCTCACATGCAGCATGTGTTAATCCGTTATACAAATTTTGTGTGACATTGAGGTATCACCTGTTCTGCTGACCGACACAACCACCACATTTGCATCTATGCTCAGTTTTATTTTATGACATGCCAAACATTAAATTAAGATGTGTCTTCATGGTAAAGAGAATGACATGAGTAGTTGGCAAATTATATTTGCATAGAGGAGAAAAGTATTTAACTTGAATTTGAAAAAAAATAATTAAGGAGACCCAATGATCCAGAATTTTTCTCTATGATGAAGTTCAATCAATAAGGGCTGTAAAAGGGGAAATTGACAAAATAATAAGATACATTAATCTGCTATTGGTATTTGCAAAATGGCATTTACATGCTGTTGGTTGAAAACACTTTTGGATGTCAAGTTGTCTATTTTGTCAGAGTGAAGGCGTTGTCAACAGGTTTGACCTTATTTTTTTTCTCATTTTTTGGGGGGATTTTTTTCAAAAACAGCAGCTTCATAAGAGGTGTTCCACAAATTGTAAAAAAAATTGTAGATTTAGAGAATATTTTAAAAGCTATGGGAAAACATTTAGGGGAAAAAGAACGATGCTAAAGAAATTATGTATTTAAAATTATCTTACAGAATTTTCATTTTTAAGCACTTTTCCTAGGTCATTTACTTGTTTGTTTTTTGTTTTATTTTCTTTTTGTTGTTGTTGTTGCTGTTTTTTAAATAATTTCAGGAAATTTTCTATTTTTTTTCAAATTTCTTTTGCCTAATTTCTTGTCAATGTTGGGGTCATTTCTTCTTCCGATGCTCATTGCCTTCCTCCCATGTTTTTAACAGAAATCTAGGCAAAGTGCTCAGGTTTAATAGAGTTAAACAGTCAGAAAATTAAAGTGTTTTCTCTTAACAGGTTGATCTGAATTCTATGAATATTGGTCTAATGGTGATTTGGGGAATGATTGTGTTGACAAAGCTCTGCAAAAGCATCTAACTTATTCCATTCCGCGGTTCACGTTACAACCGAGCTCTCGAGAGCCGAGTACAGCGAGAGCGCCTGCCGTCTCCTCCTCAGCCCCACAGTCCCAACCTGCAGCAGAGTCTGTGACCGCTCTGAGAGCTGCCAATGAACCACGTGTGCGCAGTTAGCTGTTGCTCAGTACATATTTGTAGATATGTTTTTCTTTAAATATTCATTCTTTTTATAGTTTCACACCTGAAAATTAACTGTCTCAGTCAGTCTCACTCACACACTCAGCAAGTAGGTCTACATTCATTAGGTCACTAAAAAAGAAAAGTGAAATATGGCAACAAAAAAATGTTTGTAAATACATAAATAGTTTGTAAACTACCTGGTCAGCCTTTTCTATTCATTTTGCGTCTGCATTTGCATTTCAGCATGGCATATTATGCAAATTAGTTGATTACGTCATCTAGCGACTTCTAGCTACTTTTGGGAGAGCCAACAGCTACTTTCCTCAGAGAGGAGTTTGCAACACTGGTTGGTGCAGGCTGCCTTAGAGTTTTCTTGGATTAGCTGGGTTTATTTTTTCAGACACAGTCAGCTTAGGGTTTTGGTAATGTGGTGTAGGAATTCATGATAACCTTTGCTCAACAGGAAAACCAGCTCAAGTCCCTTTTGAGTGTGTGTGTGTGTGTGGGAAGACATAGGTGTGTAACATACCTGTGTGTATAATGTGTGTCAGATGCTATTAAACTGTGATGCTGCGTTGGCTTTTGGCTTTTGGCTTTGCCGTGATTAAACCCTCAGGTGTTTGAGTCTCTTTTGCTACAAAAAGATATGCAACTCATCCCACTTCCAAGCTCCACTCTGCCCCTCTGCATGCACTCCTTATTTCTCTAATTGATCTGTTATTTTGCAGAAGCTCATGTCTTGCTAGCCTCAGATCACAATGTACGGCGGGTTTCCATTACAGATTTGTGCAAAACGTATTAACAAATAATCACTGTGCTCTTGAATCAAATATAAGCTTGTCGATTTTTGACAGGAGAATAACTCTATATAGGTTGCCTGTGGCTGTGGAGCCACATGTGGCTCTTAAGCCCCTCTCTAGTGGCTTCCAGTGGCTTTGACACAAAAAAAAGAAATCAAAAATTTTCATTTTTTTTCCTCTTCTAGGTATAAATAAATGCTTACATTTTCCACTTTTAGAAATACCACTGACTAAATAAATTAAACTAAAAATTTGTGTCATACATCTATGGCCTAGCGCCTTTTCTTATACATGTTGCCAAACCTTAATGACGGTGGCTCGTCTGGAGTTTACCTTGCTTGGCTAGTTATGTACTACAAATCCAAAGGCTTGGAGGAAAATAGAGAATTTAACAGTGTGTAAAAAGATTTGTTTGCTTTAACTGCCAACTCTGGAAAGTTAAAGTACCAAATAATCATGAATAGCCCAATATAGAGTAGCCACATTGTTGTAAAACATATTAATAAATACTTCCTTAGACAAATAATGTTGATAGACTTATGTAGACTTAATAGGCTGTGTTATGTGTTGTGTGTTTATTTTTTATTTTTATTTTATTTTTCTGTCATGACCTCTCTGTAGGCTTCTGCAGTGAAGTGAAAACCTTCTTTTGTGGGGTTGAAAATGTCCCTTAAGCCAATCACAAAATAGCTGGATTCAAGTTAAATTTAGAGGGTGGCAGATATGGATGTAGAAATGTTTGAAAATATTTTGGAGAAGATTTGTGCACTATAGGCAGAAGACTAGCAGGCTGCGATCACCTAAAAAACAAAAATTCAGAACATAAAAAGGATTCTATGGATAATGGAGCACTTCAGCGCATTTTTGCAACCCATTCATGTGACCTGGGTTGATCAATGTGAGAGTAGCCTGAAGGAGTGACTTTAGTGTGAGGGCAGAGGTCATTAGGGGTAAGCCCTCACTCAATGATAAATAAACAGTTTATTTTATGGGATACAATAAATTCCTCACAAATAAATGGATTGTTTGGGCTTTGCAAAGTTGTCAAAAATAACCATACACTCCCCTAAACTGATCTTGTGGTTTACTAAATCATATCAATATTAAATCCTGTCCCCTGCAGAAATCCCAAAAATTTAACTTGAAATTGTTTTTTTTTGTTGCATTGCATTCATGGTTTAAAAGTCCCCCGAGGAGGTTTATTTTTAGTAATATTTGTATTCAAGTGGTTTTTAATGCAGCATGGGGTTTTTTAAGGACAAACAAACTTGTTTAATCTTATTTTTTTGCTTTATAAAATATTTGCAAAGTTGAGTTTTTTTTTCAGATTCTTCATTGTTTACATGATAATTCTCTCACTGTGTATAATTTTTTGAAGCAACAAATCCTGTGTATCAAACCCATTCATTCTTATCCCAAATCGTCACATATTGCCACTTTGCAGTGGATTTTCAAGTCTGCATAGTATTTTTCTGCATCTGCTCTTTACAGATGGGATGCCGCTATCGGTATATCGACACAAGCACTGGATGGGATTACACTGCACGTCGCTATGTTTAGGCAACAAAAGCACATGGCAGCCAACGCCAGGACATGGTTAGGAATAGGGGAAGGAAGCACATAGTAGGATGAAGAAAAAGTAAAATAAAATTCAGAAAGGAAGCGAACACCAAACTCCTGCATGAATTTCCGAGGTTTGTTGGATCCATCCCCAGCCGTTCCATTAGGACCTTTATGCATCTTATATGACATACCAGCAGCTTTTCAACATGACACTGACCATCAGTGTATTATGCCGGACAGACATCAAACACTTATACTAAAAGCACTATTAAAGCGGCAATATTTTCAAAGTTTGGAATGAGAAGGGGCTAGACCCAGACATAAAAATAGGATGTGCTCCGTGACCCTCCTAAATTAGTTTTAACTGTTAGAGACAGTGTGCCAATTAAAGCTAGTTCCATGCATAGTATCTTTTCAAAATACACTTTCAACATATGTAAAACACATTGTTTTTAGGTTTGACTTCCTCTTTGCAGCAAAAGTCCATGGTCTGGTTCAGAGAAAAACATCACGGTTTGTCATTAAAATTTTTTTTTAAAAAAAGGTTCTTACAACTGTCATATAACATCGACACTGTGAATCATGAATTATCTTCAGTGTTCGTCAACATTGCCAGATTATAAATTTATCATTTGACAGTTTGGCAGAGGTTTGCGCTCTTACATGACATGCAGTGGCTTTTTGTCAGCGTTGCATTCCCACCGGAAGCTAATGGAAGATTGTTTATTATTGTGGAAGTCCAACCTTGACAGATTAGGGAGAGACTTGCAGCCTATACAATCCCATTCAAATACAAACAACCATACAGCTGAACTTTGACACAGTAACTATCAGAGTTACGCTTTCCCCCAAGTATCTCCAGAGCTGTGAAGGGTGAAAAGAAGTCAACAGAGTTTAGAGCCCAGACATAACATGCCTTCAGTGCAGGTAGTTAAAGACCATAAGGTGGTAACGGTCTGAGCTGGATTCTGGAATGATAAGTGCAAAAAAACACAACTGTTTTTAGCTGGAAACAGCTGCTGCACCAGTGATGGTGTGGCCTTAAATCTAATGTTACATATAAAAACAGATTAAAAGAGGAGCCAGAGACAATAACAGCTCTCTTTGACCCAGTATGGCGAATCTTGGCAAGATTGTTAAGGAAAGCAAGGTGACCTTACTTTACCACTGTCTATTTCCAATCAGGCTGTGCCCCCTTTCAGGAATGTCAATATGAATAGTCTAGATTCTAACTAAAGTTACACTAATCATTGCATTTTATAATGATGGATCAACTGACTGAGGATGCTTTTACACTTGAAATAAATAATCATTAAAACCAAATTTATCAGAAAAACGATCACTTGAACAAACATCAGGGTGATGAGAACTACCCTAAATGACAAAAAAACATTTTGGGGAACAATGTATGTGGTGTGTACTTTGAGTTTTTAGTTTGGCTCATGGCCCATTCACTAAAAATGGAGGGGGCAGGCTTTATGACCTGTACTGCAGCCATTTATTTGTTTATTTAATTGTTTATTTGTGAAATTGGATTCCCATTAGTCACTTCCAGGTGTCCACACATAGAAATACATAAATAACATACATAAAAAGATTACCCTAAACCAAAACCCAAATGCCCACCTAGCACCCCCTAGATTACCCCTTCTCATCCCAGACTCTATCAGCTCTGATGGATTTTAACACACATGCCCAGTGGACCAAACCTTTTACAACCCCAGGCCCCAACTCTGGGGTAGTCACAGCCTAAAACTGGTAAACCTGAATGGAATGCAGCCATTCATAGTTTTATGCTTAAAAAGTTTCACTGTGAGCTTTGGTGACTTTTAATTTTTAATGATCACGTTTCTGCAGAGTAGTAAAATATTTCACCAACAGAAAGACACATGCACTTTTCTTGTAATGTCTGCCTGATCCTCTATTTCAATCGGACTCCAAAACCATGAAAATCTGTGGTCACTCACTCTCTCACAGACACGAAAAGCGCACGTGCTGGTTGCAGTTGGATAATGAAGGTTTACGCCTGCAGTGCAAACCAGCAGTCACTCCACCCATTAAAAAATTTGCATCGAGAACGAAGAGAAAGTCCAGCGACGCCTTTGTATCCACTTCACAGCTGACAGTTGCTGAAATCCTCACGTCGAAAAACGCGCACCATGCTCAGTGGAAACGGTAAGATTACTGCTTAATATGTGCTTTGTGGCGGAGACAGGCTTCGTTTCATGAGGTCTTAACACGTGTCATAACTTAGGTAACGAAAACCGGAGTCCAGTGTGTATCTGTTTCTCAGACCAACTGTAATGTTATGTTGAGTAGTCAGTCAGCAGTCTGCACAGAAGCCTTCGCGTTTTATCAGAAAATGGTTTTATGCTAAAGAAATATATATAATGCTGTTTTACATTATTATGAAAAATATTATGATTTAGTGACGTCAGTATGAGCTCATAATCACTTTTTAAGTTAATCTAAATTTGCACCTCCCTCTTAAAAACGTTTTTAGATCCATTATTTTAGTTTAATGAAGTCTCTTCAACATGTAAATAAGAAAAGCAAATTTGGGTTTATTTTTTTGGCTTTATTGTTCAATTTCAGTCTGTCACTCCTCGTTCTGACATGTGCTCTCTCGGATGTTCCGCTCTTTATTTTTCCATCTTTTTAGCAAAGTTGAATTAGAAATTGCTTGTAATGCAGGTAAAATATTCATTAATCATATTAATTAACATAATTCAAATATTGATGTGATTTATATTTATAATCATATTCATATATTTTGGGGAAAAAAATATATATATGTACTGTATATAACATATTGTTTCTGAGTCTCTTGTTTGAAAAGTTACAAAATAATTCACTGTGGCTCATTCATGATGATAATACAGCTAATTGATGAATATGTCTAGTATGTAACAGTTTCTCATCAAAGTTGTGTACTGTAAATAAATGCCTTTATTTCCCCCAAATAAACCAATTTATTTTTTCTTGAAATTATTTCAATAGTCCTTTCAGACAAATTTAATTATTTAAATAAATAAATAAAAAGTGAAATTACCAAATGATACTTCGGCACCCTTGCAGTACCTCTGAGGATGCCCCAGAGGCCCCAGTCCCCTGTTGAAGACCAAGGATGAAGAGAGTTGTAGCTTTCATGTATTTCATATTTGTATACTGTATACCTGCTCATGATAAATACTGTAATACAAAATATGTTTTCAAATATTTATTTTTTTCTGCAAGCAGACCCCAAGACCTCTCAGCAGATTTGGTCCCCCTTTATGATGATTCCATGCCTGCAGCCTTTGGGGCAACAACAGTGTTTAATCATATATCAATTGACAATCAATTCATCAGATTAATCTACAGCATTTTGAGAGATAAATACTTAATGCCATTTTTAAAAAAATGCTCAACATTACTTTGTTACAGCCTATCAGTATCATGGTTTTAGTTATTTTCTTTGTTTGTGTGGAGTTAAATTCATAAATTTGGCTTACTTTTGGACTGTTGAACCAAGCCAGCAATTTCAATTTGTCTTATTTGGGTTTTAGCAAACCAATGGACATTTTATAAATCAAACAACTGATTAAATAATTGTACAATAGCTGACAGATCACTGAGTACTGAACATAATATAGAGTTACAGCTCTACATCCTATTGCCTGGAGCAGAAAAGGGGATGAGTAAGAGCAGTTGATTATTACTAAACTAAACTTCACTGTGTCATTTCCCCAGTTCCTGACACCCCAGTGGAACTCTTGGTGGATGTCTTAACAAAAGCCAAGGAAATAGCTGCAGCAAGTGGCAATTTACCAGCCGAGCTGATGAGTCAGTTACAGAAGGCTCTGGACATAGCCAGCGGCCTGGACGACTACCTGGAGAAAATGACCACACAGGAAAGTGAACCTCTGGCAGAGCTATATAAGTATGTCTTGACTTCCTACACGTAAGAATCCATAGTTTAAGCATGTGAGGTAAATTTGTTAATATTTTCTTTTATAACTAATCGTAGAAAAACCATTTCCTATGACTGGGATCAATTACACAAGGAGGGAAAAACTATCTTCCGGCTCCCCAAGCAGTGCATCACTGGACATGTTGAAGGTTGGACATTGGCATGCTTTTTACCTTTATATTTACTGATCTATCATATTGTGATAACTTGCTTTGAGTTGTCTTTTTGGCAGGCCAGACCTTAAAGATGCTGATCCACATGAGTCACGCTAAGAGAGTTCTGGAGATTGGGATGTTCACGGGCTATGGTGCGCTGTCCATGGCCGAAGGGCTTCCCGAGGACGGCCGCTTGGTTGCCTGTGAGCTGGAGCCATACCTCAAAGACTTTGCTCAACCTTTTTTTGACAAGTCTCCACATGGCAAAAAGATTACAGTCAAGACTGGGCCTGCCATGGACACTCTGAAGGTAAGTTGTGTTGTCCAAAATATCTATTTATCCATACATTCTGAGTATTTGAACTGTTTCGATATTCATTTTCTGCTGTATAGATACACTGGAACCAGCTGCATTAATGGTCTTTCTCACTATTGATGTTTACTACAGTCATTCTGTTCTCTGCTACCAGAGAAAAGACAAGAAATTCTTGTCATTTTAGAACTTTTCATAATTTATCTTTCAGTAAAAAATTTAACTTGTATGCCTTCATTTTCAACTTTTATATACGTCCACGCTGGCGATAGCCTTGCAGGTAGGCATGAAGTTTTCAGGTTTGTTGTCCAAACATCCCATTCTAGTAAAAGCAATATCTCAAGAGTGCCTTGAGGGAATTTTGGCAAATTTGGCACAAATGTCCACTTAGATTCATCAGTGGACTTGTTAGATTTTGGTGGTCAAAGGTCACGGTCACTGTGACCTTGCATTTGTCTCATTCTCCTGATTGCGATATCTCTTAAACACCTTTAGGGTTAGAGAACTATTTTTCAAATATGGCACAAACATCCACTTGAACTAAACAATGAACTGATTAGAGTGTGATTATTACAGGTCATCGTGCTCTTTCATCCATCTTATTCTCTTGAATGCAATATGTCAAGAATACCTTTAGGGAATTTCCTAAAATTTGGCACAAACATCCACTATGAGAGAAGGATGAACTGATTATATTTTGTTGGTTAAAGGTCAAGGTCACTGTGACTCCGCTGTTTTGTGAAGGGGATTTCTTTAAATATGGCACAAACATCCACTTGGACTTAATGATAAACTGATTAGATTTTGGTGGTCAAAAGTCACTGTGCCCTTGCATTCGTCTTATTCTCATGAATGCGAACACCTTTAGGGAATTTCTTCAAATTTGGCACAAACATCCACTCTGAGATAAGGGTGAACTGATTAGAAAAGATGAAATGGCTGGAGTTAAAGATTAAAGGTCAAAATCACTGTGACCCCTGTCCATTTCATTCTCATGAAGGGAATTTCTTAAAATTCAACACAAACTTCCAACTAGACTCAAGAAGTAGGGGGTTAGGGGTCCTCAGCTTGGAAATTTATAGCATTTAACACTTGATATTCTGCATTCAGTTTGTGCCTGTTCACCATTAATTTTATTTATTTGTATATATTTCAAAATAAAAGTCCTTTACTATTTTCATGTTTTTATTGAAGGGGATAAATGCATATTTGCCAAATATTGAGGGGGAGATTTGACCATCTTTTAAAAATCCCTTAGAAACTTAAGTATTTTTCAATATTTTTATTTAGCACTATTCGTTCTAATGTTTAAAATCGCAGTTTCAGTGTGCCATTTTGGGAGCTTTGAATAACGAGAGCAGGCTAGGGTTAATGCTGACTCTTCCCTTTATGGTGGTAATAAGTTAACAGACTGTGGGGCACATGGCCAGTTTTCTAATAACTCTGTGTCTCTGTCAGGAATTGGCTGCTGTAGGTGAGCAGTTTGACATGGTCTTCATTGATGCTGACAAGGACAATTACATAAACTACTACAACTTCATTCTGGACAACAGTCTGCTGAGATTGCGTGGGGTCATATGTGTGGATAACTCGCTGTTCAAAGCCAAGGTTTACCTCAAAGACACCACAGATAGCAACGGACTGGCGCTCCGAAAATTCAACCAGTTTGTCTGTGATGATCCACGCGTGGAGCAGGTGCGTTTCAAAGCTTTATACTCTGTATTCCTTTTTATTTAAACAAACTGTGCATTCCAATACCCATACTGCCATACTATATAGTATGCCAGAAAAAGATTGAGTATGTCCCAATACATAGTATGTCAGATGCAGTATGCCAATAAATACTAGGATGTTCTGCTACATCTGGTGGGATTTTGCAGTATGTGAACTAGCATGCTTTTCTCATTATTCCTACCCATAATCCTCTGCACCCCAGAACATACCTCACATCAGCTGAAATGCAATCAGATGACAGCTGATTGGCAGACAATCGACAGCTGTCAATCAGCTGTCAGAGGCCACAGTGTGATGTATGATATCACATTTAAGTGACTGATGGCGAGGAGTCAAATAGTATTATTATGAATTGTTTAAGTGTACAAAAAAATAATAGGGATTAGGCTACCAACAAAGAAAAAAAACAGTTGTAGAGAAATGCATATCCAGGCTTATTTTGGAAACCTAAAATGTTGAATCCACAACGCATGCATTTATAGTTGAACCCTTGGAAACCTGGCCAACTTGGTTTTATTTCTTATAAAAACATGAGAAGACAGCAATGAGCAACTTAACAAGACGTGGCCCAAAAATTAGAAAAACATAAAAAGTTAAAAGAAAATAATCTGAAAAAAGCAAAAAAAAACAAAACAAAAACAAACAAACAAAAAACAATAACCAAAAAAACTAACAAAACAAAGTTCTGAAAAAAAAGTATTTATTTATTTATTTATTTATTTTCCTGTCACATAATTTTGAATATAAAATTATTATAAATACAAATGAAGTTTTCTGGGAAATTTGTCTTTTTTGTGGGGTAATTTTATTATCATCCTCCACTCATAATTTTAGGTATGCTGTCTTTTTAACTTTCACTAATTTCTTGCAATTTGTGGGGCATTTGTCTCCAAATTGTCCATCGCCTTTTTCCCCATGTTTTCGAAACAGATGAAACCAATCTGCTTGGATTTTAAAGGTTTAAATACTTGTGAAGTTGTCTTAGAAAACTGATCCAGGTTTCAAAGGGTTAAGCGGTTTTAACTACAGACATTGCAACAAGTAAAGTAAGTCAAGTAACAACAGTAGAGCTCTGCGGGTTGATCTCTATCACTGACAAGCTCTGTGAATGGTGTTTTTTCTGATCTCCATGGTAGAAGATATTTAAGCAAGAGGGAGAAAGTGCAGTGTTATGAAAAATTAGAATGCCAAGATTGTGTGCATATTGCATGCAACAGTACATACTGTGTATGGGCAGCTGTAGTACCTACTAAAAGTAAAAACAAATAAGTAAGCAGTTTGGAATGCACCCAATGTCTTTCTTGTTTTAAAGGTCATCATCCCTGTCCGAGATGGCATCAGCATTATTCGGCGGGTACCTGTGGCCTCCAAGTGCTCAAGAACGGAGGTACTGTTAAGATAACTTTGATGCCAGTGTTGCTGTTATCATACATTCTCACTGATGATTACTCTTTGCTTATCTTGTTGATTTCTATAGAGTAAAATAACAGATGATGAAGTTTTCCGTGGGGTCATGGGGCGCCCCATCCTCGATCGCATGCGTCTTGATGGAAAGGTGGCCTATGTGACGGGCGCTGGGCAGGGCATAGGCCGAGCATTTGCTCATGCTCTGGGTGAGGCTGGTGCCAATGTGGCTGTGGTAGACCTGGACCAAGAGAAAGCTGAGATGGTGGCAAAAGAGCTCCACCTTAAAGGTAATGTAGCCTTAAAGGGATAGTTCAAGTTTTTTGAAGTGAGAATGTATTAGGTACAACTCTCCAGTTTGAAGAAGCAGGAAGGAAGACTGACACAGAAGATAAGTAATGTACTGCTGTGGACGGAGGCAGCAGCATATTGTATTTTATCCACAGTAGACCTTCATATTCCTGCGCATCTTTCTCTATCAGCCCATTTAGTCTTCCTCTGCTCAAGTTTCTTTGTATAATCTAGTTCATAAAGATATCCTCTTGTCTCCACAGTGATTGGCATTTTATAGTTGTTTCCCAATATCATTAGCATCTTTTAAATCCCTTCTTAAGACCTTCTTTTACAGGAAAGCATTTATGAATATTTAATATTTTGCTGTTGCAAGGTTTTATCATTCCTCTGCAGCCTTTGTACACTACTTTTTCTACTTTTTAGTTTTACACCCCACTGTTAATATATATATAATGTGGTTAATGTGGTTTGCATTTCATTTTTTTGTTGTTTTATTGCTGCCTTGTTTTTATCTGCTGCTTTTCTGAAAAGCACCTTTAAGCCCTTTTAAGAAAAGTGCTATATAAATAAAGTTTATCATTATTATTATTATTATTATTATTGTTGTTATTATTCATAATCACTCTTTTTGTAATTGTCTAATATTTGTTTTCTAAAAAAAAAAAAAAGAAATACTTACCTAATCGACAGTGGCCCTGAGGGTTAAAACACTAAAATACTTAGACTGAGTTGAATATTTTTAGGTAGGTCTTTTTTTAGGTGGCTAAGTACGTTTTGCTGCTGCCCCCGTCTACAGCAACACATTGCAGAACTTCTGTGTAGGTACTCAAGCCTGCTTCACCAAATTGCAGGTGTGCTCAGTGCTATGCACTGTGTGTGATACACTATGGATGAGTACCTCATACAACCCCACTTCAAAAAGTCCAAGTTATCCCTTTAGGTATAACCTGCACATCCCCATCCTAATCCTATTATTCCTGTAACTGATTACTCAGTAACTCACTTAACATATTGACTTGTTGTACCTTTATAGCAGAGAAACTCTCATTCTGCCTTCAGATATATTTGGTAAAATGACAGTGAGCTCAGTTTTATTTGATTAGCAAAATGGTAAGTTTACATCAAACAGAAACTCTGTGTTTGACGACAGATGCCTCATTCTGTACAGATTGGCCAACTGAAACTGGCTTCAGTCCCAAACTTCCAGCACACTGGGCTGTTCGATGGGTCAGCATTCTCAGTTTACTTCCACAGAGTTGTACTAGTTTTAGTATGACTTCATATTGACTTATTGAGAAACTAATTGGATTTCAACTAAACTTAATTAATGCAGAGATTATTTTCTTGATGGATCATTTCAGGTAATACATAAGAAAAAAAATGAGAAATGGATAGTTCAACATCAGTAGTGTGTTTCTGTTTCTTTAGAGGACATCACTTCTAAGCACGAAAACAAAAAAACCCAAACTAAAATACCAGATTTATATTGAAGGTTAATCTTGTAATGGTTATTTAAGTATACTGTAATTTCCATTACTGGTAAATTTCTGTCCTCTTTTGTGAAAAACTGACACAGCTCTCTGTCTCTAACACGTCTAAATTTAATTGAAATTTTAGCAAAATAAGGAGTGTATACTATATGTATTCATTTAATAATTAGCTTTGATTTTGTTTTTAAATCTGAAACTAGAAAACTGTCCTTTCTAAAGACATTTGAGTCAAAATGAGACCACTATGAAAAAAATGCAAGAGTCTTTGCAGTATACTGATGTTAAACTGGTGACAGTATTCCTTCTGCAATGACAGACTCATCAAATGTCACGTCTTAGGACTGACGCATGAGTTGGTAGCACACCTACAGCCATGATGTGAATAAAAACTTGGTTTGGCCACTTTAGAGTTGTGCCGAATGTCATAAATTGTCAGTGTGGTCAGGTTTTGGTTTTTGGCCAGCAGATGGCAGCAGACTAAAGCATAAGATACACTTTGTGATCTTAGACATGTTCCTCTGAGCCTCTGGATGTGTGATTTTCCCTCTTTTCTCTTCCTAAAAAATGAAATCTCCAGCTCAAAAAACTAATCAAATAGGCATCAAGAAGAGCAAAGCTTTCTTTTATTGTATTTTTAAAACTTTTTTACACATCTAGAGCCACATTAGGATTAGTAAAATGAACTTCTAAAATGTCCAAGACAGAGGTAGCTGTTAATGTGTGTATTGTTTCAATATGTACAAAGTCTTCCAACAGTCATCCTGCTTTGTTTGTTTATTTTTTTTTTTTTTTGGACACAGGCATTAATGCTATTTCGATCACAGCTGACATCAGCAAATCAGCTGATGTCCAGAGGATGATTGACAGCATCGTCTCCAAATGGGGGATGATCCACATCGCCTGTAATAATGCTGGTATCAACATGAACTCAGCCAGTGAAGACACCAATCTGGAGGAGTGGGATCAAACCTTTAACGTCAACCTGAGGGGGACTTTCATGTGCTGTCAGGTGTGTATCACCTGCCGTATGTGTGTGTGTCAGACTGCTGCCGCCACAGTTCATTCACTTTGCTGTATAACAATGTGATGTATTGGTGTGATGTGAAATTTTCAGATGAGCAAAAATACACTTTAAATTGTAAATATTATATTGAATTAGTGTTTTATTAATGTTAAAAGTTTAACTCCAAAATAAATAGTCAAAAGATTTTCACTTAAGTCACATACTGCTGTAAATTTTAATGCAAAGACAAATTGTACACCAAACTATATAAACTATAAAAATTATATATATATAATATATATATATATATATATCTGCACTGATGGTTGATGTTGCACTTTACTAAACAATGTGAGTAGTTCAAATTGTGCATTAATTACTTGAATATGAGGGTATTTTTGTTTTATTATTGTGCAGAATCAGACTGAAGGTCCCACATTTAACACAACAAGACATATGAAGCAGAGATGATAAAAAGGGTGTGAGTGAGACATTAAATGCTTATATATCACCAACGTTGCAATGGTTAATTTTGATAGAATAAATAATAGTTTAAGGAAAACACTGTTCATTTTTCTAATACAATTGATTTAAAAATTTTATCGATTTGTCCAAAAAGTTCACCAAATTTGGAAATTTGTTTTTCACCGGACAGCACTGTACAGTAGAAACAAAGAGTGGAGGACATATTTAGATCATCACTTTAGCAAGTAGCAATACAACAGTAAAGACATACTTTGTTGCAAGTAAAAGTCCTCCATTGAAAATCTTCAGAGTACAAAAATATTATCATTAAAATATAGTAAATTAACAAAAAGTAAATGTAATCATGATGCAGAATAGCCCATTTCAAAGTACTTTATAGACGACTATATTACTAAATTACAGTTATTAACAAATATATGTGAACATCACTAATTTTTGCAGCTCATAAAGTTGGGTCTCATTTTTTCCTATGTATACCGCTGGATAGCTTATGAATTTCACCAAGGGAATCATTACACTTTTATTTTTATCCATATAATACATTATCATTTTTTATTAATTATATTTGTATTAATAATCTGAATCTGCAATGCAACTAATATTGTAAAATTGGAGTAGAGTGCAATATTGGTTTCCCAAATGTAGGAAGTGGAGTAGAAGTATAAAGTAGCAAAAATTTAGATAATCAAGTGAAGTACAAGTAGCCTACCTCAAAATTGTACTTAAGAACAGTACTTGAGCAAATATACATAATTAAATTCTGGCAGTAGATGCCAATGATACAAAGCCGTAGTTTAGTTCAACCTGTAACCTGTATTTCTGATTTCCTTCTGAAATAATCTTAAGTAATGTTTGCTGCATTATAAATTAAAAATGGAGAATTTATTTACTAACTCTAAAAAGTTCTGTAATTCTGCCATCAGTTAATGAGAGAATCTACACCTAAAGAACCAAGTGATTTTTATAATTATTACTTTAGTATTCATTTTTGTTAGAGTATGATGTAATTAATGGTCCAAGCAGCCTAAGCTTTTTACTAAAATTAGTTCTAAATTATGCGGTTGCTATTACACATCTACAATGTAAATGTATATATACATAGATATTGTTTTTGTGTGTGTGTGTGTGTGTGTGTGTGTGTGTTTATATTATTTACGACCTACCACCTAACTTTTGTTAATAAATTAAACAGACTATAGCCTAATTACTGGTCCAAGCAGTATAAGCATCTCTATTGGTACATAAGTAAGTTCTAAATTATCTAGTCATTTTCAGACTTCCACATATTACATGTGTGTATGTTTATATTATATATGCCCTACCACACAAATTTTGTAAAAATCAATCAGAGTAAGACCTAATTACTGGTCCTTGCAGCTTAATCTTCTCTTTATTTACTAAATATTCGCCAGTTCTAAAAAGTTCTGTAATCCTGTTATCAGTTTGTAAGAGAGTCTATGCCTGGTTTGTTTTTTGATAATGTATTCCTTTATTAATTTATTTGTCTCAGAGTACAACATAATTAATTGTCTAAGCAGCCTAAACTTCTCTGTAGTGACTAACATTAGTTCTAATTAACTAGTTGCTGTCACACATCTACATGACATCTGTGTATTTTGTGTGTGTGAATGTGTGTGTTTATGTAATATATGCCCTACCACCTGATTTTTTTAAAAAAAGAGTATGACCTAATTACTGGTCCTAGCAGCTTAATCTTTTCTGTATTCACCCATATTTATTTTTTTAACACTTTATTTTGATTATTTTTACAATATAAAAGGACAGAGAGGGGAAAAATCTACAAAACAAGCAAACAAACAAAAGGAAACCAAAAAAAAGGCCCTGAATTGCCATCTCATACAAAATATATTTGTTCCTATGACATATTCAGTGGTTTGGTCTCTTTTACTTCAGTTAGTTCTAAATTAACTAGTTGCTGTCAGAAATGTACATACTACATGTAAACATTTTGTGTGTGTATGTACCACCCAGATGTTTGACCACTATTTCTGTCTGTGAGGATAAACTCCATGTTTTTGTTATCCATGCTCAGGTTTTTTGGTAGCATATCAGCCCCATAATAAGGTGTTTAATGTGCCTTTTCCCCCTGAATCCTTGCCTTAGGCAGCAGGTCGAGTGATGTTGAAGCAAGGATACGGCAAGATTATCAACACAGCCTCCATGGCCAGTCTAATAGGTGAGTGATGATTCCATTCCCCCACCTTCTCTCTGGAGCCCTTCCATGTCTGCTTTTAATCTCTCCATTTGGCGTGGAGAGTTGGGTCGAGAGTAGGAGGAGGAGGAGGAGGAGGGGGGTGGAAGGAAGAGTTAAATACATGTGTGCTGTGCAGCTATGTGCAGGAGTAGACATCACACTAAAGAGTTTTTATCGTCAGATGGCAAAATTAAGAAAATTCAGCTGCAGTTTTCCTGTTTATGAACAACTTATCCTTTTTAAAACAGGATTAGCCAGCTTTTCTTCTTTGCAACTTTTACCCCAGTTCTATAGAGATGCATCCACCCCTGCATACAGTAGCAGGAAAAAAGTGTTGTGATTGCGTCTCGCCGAGGCGGTTTTGCATCATAATAAACATCCCCTCTCTGCGGAGCTGTCTGGAGGATGTGGAAGGCAACCTGAGGTCCAACTTGGGAAGGGAGGGTTCCTGTGCAACGGCAAAACCCCAGCCTGTGCCAGCAGCCTTGTTTGAACAGCGGAAGACACTTTGAGAGTTTAGCGCGAGCCTAGTAAAAGCTTTGTACAATGTTTCTCCTCCAACAGGTTCCTCCAGAGGAACAGCAACACTTCATCAGCAGTATAGTCAAATCGCCAGTAAAGCGGCGTGCCATATGGGCCCCAGTCCCGACTGCAGGGGCAATCTGTAAAACAGGAGCATGCTGGTAAATAGAGGCCAGCATAAAAAAAAATGATCAATTACTCACATTACGTACAGTCCTTCAGGAATTTACTTTATTGGTCTGGACATCTGTTATAATATTGTCATAATGTGTAATCAGATGGGACCTGTTCTAGCCAAGTGGAAGCCCAAAAAGCAGCCGTAAATGCCCAATTAAAATGCACAATGACAGCTTTTTGTCCATCTGCTGAATAGAATGTGTGCGCTAACACCCCCCCTCCCAACACACACTCCTAACCATCAACTACACTTTTTTGGGGGAATAATAGCCAGCAGCTCAAAGACACCCAGACAGGAAATATCCCAGTTGATATGATCGCACTCAGGTTTTTTGGCTGCACAATGACCTTAAGTGAAGGATTTGCAACTCTCACACTTATACCTGCAGAGCTGCACAGTGATGTACATAACAACAGCGGTGCCATTCTGGGAAAAAAGAGTGCATCATTTGAACTCAGAAGAATCCAGCCTGATAAAGAGCATGTTTTCTCCTACTTGAAATGGGCAATAAGTAGCAGGGTGAATGTTAAAGAGGGCTTTAGAGAATGCTCTCCTTCTACCTCCTTTTCCCTTCTCTGGGGATTACTGCTCTTTAAGACGGCGAAAAACATCAATGCAGGTTTATTTAAAGGATGAAGGCATTTTCTGAATGGTATTTTGGGGCCGTATCATCAGGTCTTGAGCGAGGATTAGTGCTGTTAGGCATTTTGAGCTGTGTTTCCTGTCCTGATAAGTCGGATTTCACCTTCAATCTGCGTGTAAGCCCTGGGCTCTGCTCCTCCTCGCCTGCTCCTCTGAGGTCCTAGCCTCCCCTTATCCAGCCCAGCCCAACCTCAGCATCCTGCGCTATCTCGCCACACTCAACCATGCATTCTGCCGCCGTCGTCCCACCCTTTACATCTTTTTTCTTTCCCCCAACTTTTACCTCTATCCTGCACATTTTTCCTCCTTTTATCTGAGCAGCGTACGCAGGGATGCTGCAGCGTTTTTTTCTTCCCCAGGACCGGTCCCTGCCTCTCTGCAGCTGGCTGGTATTTATCATCCCCAGTCTCACACTGAAGCCATTTGGCAGTCAGATCCGCGGGTGATGAGGTTAACTACTAAAGTTGTATGTAACTTGGAGCCTTCCTTGTGATGATTAATCAACCAGCAGAAAATGAGCCCCTGTCCCGTTCTCCCATGCAGTGTGCAGCATCTGTGATGGTCAAGGCAAACAAATGGCTCCCTGTCTTTGTTGCTGAGGACGGACCATAACTGGACATTATATGCAATTAATTTTACATGGCTTCATCCTCAGAGTCCCCCAGCAGCTAATGGAAGAGCTTTTATGTAGTGTTCACAAGAAACCGCAGGAGCTGCAATATAAAATGTATTTGTTGTCAGCTTTTGTGAGAAAGTAACTATTGCCCTTTCTTTTTTTCTCAGTTAAAGAAATGACTCCTAAAAATAAAAATGACCACCTAAGAGTTGTGAAAGTGCCTACTTTTATTAATGATGAAGTAAATTTTGTCTTCATAAAATGATACACAACTTGCAGCCTGATAGGCTGCTGTGTAGCCTGCTGCCAATTTTCTAATTCACAATGAAAATAAATTTAGTTGAATGTTGATTTTATTTTTTGTTTTTTTGCACAACCCCAATTCTAAGAAAGTTTGGACACTCTGTAAAACATAAATAAAAATGGAATGCGATGATTTGCAAATCATTTTTGACAAAACGGCAGTAAACTTTTCTTTTTTTTTCTTTTAGATACTTGTGTGTCCCTTTCTATCATTCTGTGTCCCCTCTCTAAATTCTGAGGTTTTTATGGGCCAGTAAATACAGCATAGGTAGGCTCTCCATTAGTCTGTTTTTTCCCCCCCAGCAACAGTGTGTGACTTGTGGAGTGGAGTATGTTCTGCACTCAGATACATATTTTTTGGTATATATTTTGGCCCAGCTCCAAAAATAGAACTTTTTTTTTTGGTGACAGATGTTTTAATCGTGGTAGGCTGCCACAAATAAATGAATCTGTGGGACAGGGACATGTTCATGGCTTTCCTTTTAAAAACACTCAGTGAGTGTTTGAGGACACTAAATGTTGAAGTTTTGGAAATGTCTTTATTAAAATTCCCAAACACACCCCTTACAATCTTCAGGATATAAAGACTGTCTGTGGAGATTAATGTTCTAAAATCTTGTCTGAACACTCAGAGATTAGTTTCTTCATACTGGAAACGTCTTGGAGCTGCCAAAACAAATAGGCTTCTCCAAATCCATCCATCCATCCATCCATCCATCCATCCATCCATTTTCTACCGCTTATCCGGGGTCGGGTCGCGGGGGCAGCAGCCTAAGCAGCAAAGCCCAGACTTCCCTCTCCCCAGCCACTTCGTCCAGCTCTTCCCGGGGCATCCCCAGGCGTTCCCAGGCCAGCCGAGAGAAATAGTGTCTCCAATGTGTCATGGGTCTTCCCCGGGGTCTCGTACTGGTGGGTCGTGCCCTGAACACCTCACCAGGGAGGAGTCCGGGAGGCATCCTAATTAGATGCCTGAGCCACCTCATCTGGCTCTTTTCAACCCGGAGGAGCAGCGGCTCTACTCCGAGCTCCACCCAGATGATCGAGCTCCTCACCCTATCTCTAAGGGAGAGCCCAGCCACCCTACGGAGGAAGCTCATTTAGGCCAATTGTACCCGCGATCTTGTTCTTTCGGTCACTACCCAAAGCTCGTGACCATAGGTGAGGGTAGGAGCAAAGATCGACATTAAATCGAGAGCTTCGCCTTATGGCTGAGCTCCCTCTTCACCACGACAGATCGGTGCAGAGTCCGCATTACTACAGACGCTGCGTCGATCCGCCTGTCAATCTCTCCCGCTCCATCCTTCCCTCACTCGTGAACAAGACCCCGAGGTACTTAAACTCCTACACTTGGGGCAGGATCTCATCCCCGATCTGGAGAGGGCACTCCACCCTTTTCTGGCTGAGAACCATGGCCTCGGATTTGGAGGTGCTGATTCTCATCCCGGCCGCTTCACGCTTGGCTGCGAACCGATCCAGTGAGAGTGGAAGGTCCCGGCCTGATGAAGCCAACAGGACCACATCATCTGCAAAAAGCAGCAACCAAATCCTGAGGTCACCAAACCGGACCCCCTCAACGCCCTGGCTGTGCCTAGAAATTCTGTCCATAAAAATTAGGAATAGAATCGGTGACAAAGGGCAGCCCTGGTGGAGTCCAACCCTCACTGGAATCGAGTCCAACTTACTGCCGGTAATGCGGACCGAGCTCCGACACCGGTCGTACAGGGAACAGACGGCCCGTATCAGGGGGTCCAATACCCCATACTCCCGGCGAACCCCCCCACAAGACTCCCCAAAGGGACACAGTCGAATGCCTTCTCCAAGTCCACAAAACACATTTGGACTGGTAGGGCAAACTCCCATGCACCCTCAAGGATCCTGCCAAGGGTCCAGAACTGGTCCACAGTTCCATGACCAGGTCGAAAACCGCATTGCTCCTCCTGAATCCAAGGTTTGACTATCCGATGAACCCTCCTCTCCAGTACCCCTGAATAGACCTTACCAGGGAGGCCGAGGAGTGTGATCCCCCTATAGTTGGAACACACCCCGTCGTCCCCCATCTTAAAAAGAGTGACCACAACCCCGGTCTGCTAGTCCAGAGGCACTGCCCCTGATGTCCATGCAATGTTGCAGAGTCGTGTCAATCATGACAGCCCCACAACATCCAGGGCCTTAAGGAACTCTGGGCGAATCTCATCCACCCCCTTGGCCCTGCCACTGAGGAGCTTTTTGACCACCTCGGCAACCTCAGCCCCAGAGATGGGAGAGCCCACCCCGAGTCCCCAGGCCCTGCTTCCTCAACGGAAGGCGTGTCAGTGGGATTGAGAAGGTCTTCCAAGTATTCCTTCCACTGATCCACAACGTCCTGAGTCAAGGTCAGCAGCACACCGTTCCCACCATACACAGTGTTGACAGAGCACTGCTTCCCCCTCCTGAGACACCGGATGGTGGACTAGAAACTCTTCGAAGCCATCCGGAAGTCGTTCTCCATGGCCTCACCAAACTCCTCACTCTGAGGATCATTGGGACACGCAAACCCTCCACCATTATAAGGTGGTAGCTCAGGGAGGGGGCAACCAATTTAAATTGGCATGTTCAATGTTTTTCCATGTGTTACTCCACTTTGTTTTGCATATTTGTTTTTATGAACTAAAATGCTACAATTTCTTTATCAGTGCTGTTTTATTAAGTTAATACCGATGTCTGGTCCAAATTTTCAAGTAAACAGATGCATTGGAAATATGTTTAATGACAGAAAAATTGACTTGTTAACTCATTTCCCCAACTGTATGTCAAAAAGGATATGTAAATTATTGCATTGGTTTTTGCGGCTCCCTAAACGAAGCACAGGCAGAATTGTTTGTGATTTTTTTTCTCTGCAGCAGTTTATTGAATTTGAAAATTGATAAATGTATGGGAAACTCTGCGTTTTACATAAAGTCCAAAGTTTTTTTGAAACATTGTTGGACTTTTAATGTAAAGATAACTTCAATAAAAAAGAGAGCTTGTTAATCAAAAAGTGCCTGTGGAGAATACCTCAGACCCACAACAAGAGGTTCAGACTAAGCCCCAGGAATGTTCTCAAATCCTAGAAACAGCCCTCTTACACCTGACCTATACAGGGCTGCTGTTGCTGGATTTGCCTCTTGTCAAATATAAATAAGTGAGGACAGCAAAAGTCTGAAGGTTGAAAACAAAAAATTAATTTACATTTTAATATTATAATGAATGTTTGTTTCTTAACCAGCCCTAAGCCTTCTGTCATTTTGCAAAAGTGGTCCCCGGGAATAGCAAGTTGAGCATCACTGGTGTAGGGTAACTGATTTTTTTTTTTTTTCCCATCCTCTCCCTGCAGTGCCCCATCCTCAGAAGCAGCTCTCCTACAACACATCCAAGGCTGGAGTGGTCAAACTGACTCAGACTCTGGGCACCGAATGGATTGACAGAGGAGTGCGTGTCAACTGCATCTCACCGTAAGTGCTGTCTATTCTTGGCCTCCTCTCTCCGTTTTGTGCCAAAAAAAACCACGCCGGTCCACCTTTGAGTGTTATGAGGGATCGGCCTGCAAAAAGGAAGTGGTGATTAGTGTGTTTGCTTTCATATGAAGAGCCCCATTTGAGAATGATGCACTAATTTAAGTCCTCAAACAATACATCAGTGCTTAATTAGATGACGTCTTGAGGGATGAATCAACCAAACACTTGCTCTAATTGTTCTATTCAATTAGGGAATCAAATTTGCAACCTCACTCCAAGTGTCGGTGCAACAATGGTGCCTTGTTTGTATCTATTTGTCTGTGAAGCTGAGCAGGAGGGAAGAAAAGAGGAAAACACAGGAAGAGCTGTGTGTGGGGTGTGTGTGTGTTAAGTGGAGCATCCCTTAGCCCCAGCCATCCCTGAGCAAATCCGTCCGGTGGCACCAGGCGAGCCAGGCCCAGTCACAGCCCCAGAACAAAGCCCTCACACACACACACACACACACACACACACACACACACACACACACACTCGCACACACCGCTCAGCTTTATTTATCGGCAGCTTGTTTGCTAATTTTAATTTGCAAAGAAGCAATTCTCTTTCTTTCTCTTTCTCTCTCTCTCTCTCTCCCTACCCCTCCTTGCTAACTGGGTGTCTCAATGGGCTGCTGATTTCTTTGAAGTGACAGTCGGTAAATATGCATAAAAAAGGGACACAATTAGCGCTCACGAGGTTGACTGGAGCCTGATTCCATTGGCAACTTTAGCCGCAGCGGTGATAAGCTGCATTATCTAGAAAATTGGCTGAGGGAAAACAGTACCTCTGATTGCCAGCAAAGGTTCCAGATAACAGGGCAGCTGAAGAGAAATATAATTGAGGTGGAATATGTTAACCAAGGTGTCACACGCTCCTTGGAAGTGCTAATTTAGCCAAATGTTGGAATTTCATATCATGGCGCCAGGATACATTGAACAATGATTCGGGTCGCATGGCTTTTAGTTACTGTCACGTCAATTGTGTAGGAGTCAGAAGTCGTCTCGTATTAGGCGCGGGCAGCCGTGTTGACATATTTATTCAAATATGAGTTCTGTGATACTTTTATGGTGCAACTTGGAGAAACTGTTTTTAGCCATTAGACGCCACAGCAGCCTGTTTCCCATAAACCCACCTATATATTGACATCATGGCAGGAATATGAAGTTGCACTTACTTCAAGAGATAGTTGTGATGTTTTTGAAAAGGGGTTGTATGGGGTATTTATCCATAGTCAGTGTTTTACATACAGTTGATGTCAGTCAATGTGCCTCCAGTTTGGAGAAGCAGGCTGGAGTCTGACATGGAAACTAAGAAATGCACTGATGTGAGTGGGGGCCAGCAACAAAATGAATTTCAGCCACCTAAAAAAAGTCCCACCTACAAAAAAAAAATCAGTTTAAGTGTACGCTGTTTTATGAGTATTTTCACTGCTTTACATTTCCATCAGACAGCCCATTTCAACAGAGAAGCCAGTAATGGCTTCAGTTCCCCATCTATGCTTTCATCGAAGCCGACTTCATTAAGAAAAACATTCATTTTATCACTCTGAACAGGAGAGCTGCTGGTCTGCTACAGCTTTAATCAGTTAGTTAGTTTGTGTTATTGTGTAGTTTTTGTGAATCCAAATTAACCCTTCTAAACATGTAAGTCACACATTAAACCAAACAATCTAACTAAGCAAGGCCTGTTAATTATCAATGGAGTCTGGCTTTGAAGAGAGCAAAATAATGGCTTCATTTTCCCATTAAAAAACAAACAAACAAACAAAAAAACAAACTGTGTGACATTAAAGTAAAGCAGTAAAAATACTCTTAACAGGGTTCCCACAGTCATGAAAACCTGAAATTTCACAATTACATTTTCCAAGCCTGGAAAAGTCATGGAATTTGTAAAACAAACATTGAACATTTTGGAAAAGTCATAACATGTTTGCTGTTTTCAATGAACTGCCACAGTAATCTTTGGTGGATAACCATCACCAAAATGTGACATTATGGAAAACGTATTTTTTTCATAGCTGTCAATGTAATGAGGTTCTATCATGCATTAATGTGTGATGTTAAAATCATGTATTTTTTTCCATTTTCTCACTGCATTTCTCTCTTTTCAAAATATGTTTTAAAAAAAAAGCCAATGGGAAAGGGAAAAAAAAGGTGCTTCAAAAGTCCTGGAAATTTTTGAAATTGTATTCATGAAAATGTGTGGAAACCTGTCTTAATATAGCATACACTTACTGTTTTTCTTTTAGGTGGGACTTTTTTTAGGTATCCAAAATCTGTTTTGTTGCTGGCCCCCATCCACAGCAGTGCATTGTTTAGCTTCCATGTCATAATTTCAGCCTGCTTCTCCAAACTGGGGGCCTGCCGACTGATATTTAACGTTTTTAATTCACTGTCTATGGATAAGTACCTCATACAACCTCACTTGAAAAAATCTGAACTATCCCTTTAACCAAAGGCTTTGAGCAAATTAAGCCAGACGTCCCCTCACACCCGTGGGCTCTTCCTGAGACATGCCAGCAGTCCCGCAGTAAACATCATCAGAGATGCCACGCCATGCCCTTTCTTCAAAGGATAATTGGGTTTATTTTTGTCACCAAAGTGGCGACTCTGAAACAACGCTGTCACTCCTGGCTCTGAGCTGTGATGCCTTCTGATTTCATTGTTTTCTTTTTTTTTTCCCTTTCCCCTGTCTCTCTTTTCAGGGGGATTGTTGACACCCCTCTCATCCACTCGGAGAGTCTGAGGCCTCTGGTGCAGCGCTGGCTGTCAGATATCCCTGCTGGTAGACTGGCTCAAGTGACAGACCTGCAAGCTGCAGTGGTCTACTTGGCATCTGACGCCTCAGACTACATGACAGGGCATAACTTAGTCATAGAGGGTGGGCAAAGTCTGTGGTAGAGGGGGTAGATAAAGAGATGAAAACTTTTTTTCTCTCTCCTCTTCACTCTCCTGGGATAAGTCTCTGAAATAGGTGGCATTCACATGATCTCCTTTGGACACATTTACAGCAGTATATAGTTAAATTCTTAACTTTTGGTGAGTTAACATTTGTTTCATGGTGCGATGATGCAATGATCTGGTGGCTTTTTGTCTTCTGTGCATCCTGTAGAGGTTCACAGGGTTTCCAGGGTCATGGAAAACCTAGAAAAGTCATAACATTTCACAGTCACATTTTCTAGGCCCGGAGGAGTCTAAGAATTAGTGAAAAGTAATTAAATGTTTTGGAAAAATCATGAAATGTTGTGTGTAATGAATTTATTTACACTAATCTTCCGTGGATAACCTTACATATAATGTAACATAATCGCATATTTATTTTCTGGAGCTGACAACGTAACATAGCCCTGATATGTGTCTATGCGTTAGTTTTGTTCTGTGTACCATCACATACATTTCCGTCTCTCTCTTCATGTATGCCAACTAGCTGAAATTATGCTATTTAATTATGTTATGAAAAAAGTTTGAATTTGATATGTTTGAAAAATGCAAAATGCAAGTAAAAAAAATTATATATATATATATATATTATTGATCCTTTAAAAGTTTGTTTCCATAAGGTGTGTGTTAACCCTGGGTTCACTGTCTGTTACATGTGTCAAATTTGCGGCTCACTGAACTTTTAAGTGGATGAAAAACATTACGTTAAACAACAGCTGGTCTTTTTGACACAGTGGAAATGTGCATGAACATGTCATAGAAAAAGTCCAAGAAAGAAAATGAAAACCGTTACTGTGGCTTTGTCACTATTTTTGCTTCATATATTTTTGATATCGTCATTCATCCTATATCCTCCTATATCAACCACTTTGATATAGGAGGCTGTTGATGTTGCCTTAAATACTACTGAAAAGAATTATTCTTTTTTGTATTGTATTTGTTATGAAAATGCAAAACACAATAAAAAACAAACAGACAAAAAAGGATTATTAAAGGAGCAGATATCCGAAAATCAATAATACATGGTTCCTCTTACCTGCAGCACTATTTATTAATTTTTTTACTTTTTTTTTTTTTTTTGGTGTCAGTTGCTGAGTGTTTGAGATATCGGCCATAGAGATTTCTGCCTTCTCTCCAGTATAACGGAACTAGATGGCATTTGGTTTTTGGTGCACCAGAAAAGTACTTTTCTTTCCAGAAATCATGACTCGCTTAGTCAAGATAATCCACAGACCTTGTTTTGCGCAGTTTCATGTAGGAACTATTTTTTCTGTACCGAACTACACCTGCCAACTGTGTCACTGCGTAGAGGGAAGAGTGGGTAGTAGAAAGAGGCATTGCTGCTGAGTTTTTCAAAAGTTTTGGTTTTTTCGGAAGCAACACAAGCTGAGTGCCATCTAGTTCCATTATATTGAAGAGAAGGCAAACAGCTCTACAGCTGATATGTCCAACACTTGACAACTCACACCAAAAAAAATCTGGATTGATACATAGCACTACAGGTAAGTGGCAAAATATCAGTTTTTTATTTTGAGGTGAACTGTTCCTTTAAGTTTAGTTTTAGGGCACTTTCTAATACATGTTCAGGATAATTGAAGAAATGGCCGTTTTTTGTTAAAATCAACAATGAATATAAAAAACTGTGATATTTGAATAACCAAAAAAAAAATAAAAAATGGCACATTCAAGATGCAGTGTTATTGTTTAAGTATTCTTATGAAATACAAGGAGAGTACCAGACTGACTGCTTCGGTGATGAACACCGGATCGCATTCCCACCAGAGTTGGATGCCGGTGAGTTGTTTTGTGCACCTTGACTCACCACTCCCTCTGGTCCAAGACTCTTGTGTACCACACGCAGGATTTACGGCATCCCAGTCCGCCTCTCCCCGGCTCTTTCTTGCCAAATGGTCCCCACAAGTGGTGCTTGTGAGCGCCATCTTAATTGCTCCATTAACTGTTTGTGCGCTGAAAAACAATACTTAAAGGAGAGGTCAGCCGAGGACGTGACCCCAGCCGCTGCAATTATACACAAAGTAGTGGCCAATTAGCGCTCTCTGCAATGTGACACTGTTTGGTGTTTATGTGAGCAACTTCAACTTCTCACTGTTAGTGACCGTTTTCTGATTTACATAATTGAGGGATTGGTCATTAATGGGAATGGCGTGTGAGAGGATCCCATTAAGATATGGAGTGAGATCTGATCATCTCCTCTGCTCTGTGCTATTTATCTCCGGCTGCATTGGCACATTAGAAATTATTGGGATTCTTATCCTCGTACTTGATGGTGAAATATCGAAGTTTTTGCACACAGTGTGCGCACGCAAGGTCTTAGAGGGTTTGATCACACAGTTGTCTTTTGCAGGCCATGTCCTTGTCTGGCCACTGAGGGGCAGTATAAAGACAGGCAGCCACTGACATAAGGACACAGTGTTACAACAAGAGGTTATCACATTATTTGCTATCATCTAAAGGTAACAACAGTGAACTGTGTGTTAGGTGTATGAGATAAAATAAGAACTCCTCTCCAATACTGGTATGCAAACAGCTCAGTGTGAGAGACAATCAAAGAAATCCTGAATAAATACTCATATTTTCAATTGAGTGTGCTTTGATAGTGGACACTTACATTTCAAATGCATTAAATATGTAACTCTATCCATCATTTTTTCAAGGGGAGATTGAAGTAGCCTTTAAAGTCCACAGGCAATGAAGTGCAAATATGAATCTGTAACATGAGCTGATGAATTATAAACTGCATTTGCATCTATGAACAAAATCTTTCCTCAAGACAAATAGGATTAGAGTTAACAATAGTTGATGTGGGTGAAGCTGGGACACACTGTTTCGTTACTTTTGACAGTTCCTGCACATTCACCCTTTGAAACCTGATTAAATTTGCTTGATTTCTTTCAAAAAACGTGACAGGAAGGCAATGAGAAACTCAAGAAAAAAATGACCCCAAAATAGCAAGAAATTAGCTTAAAATAAAGAAAAAGTACAAAAAAATCAGCTTCAAGTTAGCACACAAAAAAGAGAAAGGTAAATAAACAGAAACAAATGAGGAAATTACTTGAAAAACACAGAAAAATAATAAAATGCATCATAATTTAAAATAATTATGATAATTATAATTTTTAATTAAAAAAAAAAACATATTTCAACATTTAAAAAAATCTAAATCTGCTAATCTCTTGCAGTTTGCAGAGCACCTCTTGCCAAGTTGCTCATAACCTTTTCCTTCATGTTTAAATACCTTTTTTAATTTATGTATTTATTTTTAGGTATATCATGTACAGTTTTAAAACATAAATGTTACTATTTGATGCACCATACCAGGTTACATCTTAGGGATAATTTGCGTCCACAGTCCCTAGGCAGGTCAGAACAAAGACACAGCACAATATCATGCTAATTATAATTTGTGTAACTTAAAACACAGCACATCACATACAAAACACAATAAAAAAGCTACAAACAATAGCGCAACAAATGCTTGTGAAGTTAACACCCGTGAAAGATGTCTGAATGCAGCACAAAAAAAGTGATGTTGCTCCAGGTTTCAAAGGAGATTGTTGCAAAGTGTACCAGAAGGAATGCAAAAAGATTGAACACACAGTTGAGCCTAAAAGCTGCTTTTACATACAGTCCCTCTGTTTCAAGCTCTTCACTATCATCATTCAGTTTCAGTGTCCAAACAGCTGTTTTGCCATCATGTATTGCATCGTATTAAACTCTTTCCAAGCCCCCTTTGGAGGTCTTGTTTTCCTTTACAATTGCAGCTGAAAGAAGCAAATCTATAATTTGAGCTGCAAAGTGTGATATCCCCTCAAACGCCATACACTAGCCTGCTTCATGAAGTGTAAGTGATCTTGAATCCATTATTTATGACCTCCTTTTGCTACCATTACACTGACGAGTGGGACCCTGTTATACACAGCGCTGTTGTGCCAAACAGTTCTCAGGCAGAGAAAAAAAAGCCACTCGCACCCTCACACTTGAAATCAACTTTGATTAATGCTCGGCTCTGTCATGGCATGCAACATTTTACAGCGGCAGGCGCTCACAGGGAGACCAGGGTCGATGGTGAACAACACGGTGAGGCAGTATGTGTTGCTGAGCAGGCTATGTCCTGCTGACAAGAGGATCCAAGGGTTTATGGATGACATATTAACATTTGACAATATCAATACACTTTTATTGATGGATTATGGCGTCCTGTAACAGAGCCACTCAGTGAGGTGTTTGAAGATGAAATGTTACCCCTTATAAATTGAGTTGAGCCCCCTGATGCTATCATCAGAGGTGGGACTGTGCAACAGCAAAAGGAAAATGTCCACATTTATCTTCTCATAAGCACTGGTGGTGCCGTGTGAACCTCTAATGACTCGAGACGATTTAATTTGATGAATTACTTAATGGAAAATCTGATCATCGTTTGCTTCAAAACAAAACTTTCAACTTTGCTGTGTCAGGCGTTACTTTTACAAAAAATGTCTTCAATCCATTGAATTGAATAAAGGCTCACACTGTAAATATGAGTGTGTAAAAATGTTTTTTTTACTTGCTGTGCTGCACTTAAAGATTCTGTAAGCGACATTCACAGCATTAATACAACGCAAACCATTTATTTTCTATGTAATGATAGCCTTAAAATGACATTCTGAGTGAAGTCATGCTGCCTCTGTGTGTGTTGAAAACTGAGCTTCTCTGTGGTTTGTTGTCGTAAGTAGGTCTGGCCATGCGTGCATGTTAGTGCATGTGTTTATCCCACTGGCTAGCTCACTGCCGCTGCTTTACACTGCTCTTGTATGGGGTTACCGCTGATGTTGGGATGGCGTTAACATGGAAATTTAGCACCAAAATCCAAGTTCTATCAGAACTGCCAATTGTTCCATGACCTAAAATCCAAAGCCTCGTCCAAAAACTGTCAAATGCACTGGAAGCCCATTTCTCTGACAGCACATTACGCCCAAACAACCATTTTTCTGAAGTCCCATTTCTCCAAAAATACACACAAAATATGCGCATTGTATGTTTCTGGAAATCGCAGATATGTTACATTTGTCAACAATGCTTGTGAATGTATGGTTATGTTTAGGTAAAAAAAATAAAAATAAATAATATTTTGTCTTAAAATGCCCATATCAGGTTGTACAATAGTAGCTGGAAAAGCACGATCGAGTTGTTGGGAAACAGCCAGACTCAGTGGCTCAAATGCCGCTGGGAAACTAAAACTGACAGAAAGTGTGTCCTTTTGGAAAACAAGGGACTTCAGAGCAATGACTGTTTGTTTTTGGTATTATGGGCTGTTGAAGAAATGAGCTATGGGACAGTTTTTGGACGAATGGGGCTTTTAAATTTTTGGCTGTCAGAACAATGCCATGGCATCATTTAGCAATGTTTATGGAGTTTGCACCATTAGCTGTTAGCTGCCAGTTTAGCCACCTCCAGGTTGAGAACCATGTGCAGACAATTTATGTGCTCCAAATTTTGCATAGAATCATTTTCTGGGAATAGTGTGACACATTAAGATACACTTGTACGTTTTTTCGCTTTCTTGCCAAGAGTTAGATAAAATGATTGATATAACTCTCACATTGAAGCTAGTTGCTGGTAGCTTAATTTCTCTCAGCCTAGATTATCATAAAATCACAACTTGCCATATTTGCATTTTGTGTTTTTGTGTGGATTAAACAAAATATATGATTAATAGGCAGCAGAGGTGTAAACATTTTGTTACATCTGGACAGAGTTTTCCCTGTTTCCAAACTTAATGCTAATCAAAACCAAACACAGCTGGCCAGCAACTTAATTAGACGTTGATATTTGGTTGAATTTAGGTTATTATGTTGGGTGAACAAAATTCAGTGTTAGGACATTGTGTAATGCCAATGTCAACTTAACATAGAATAGACAGATGGTGTTATTATTTTGTTGTTTTTAAAATGTGTTGCTAGGCAACTAAAATCCAACATCTTCCAGACATCTCATGACAGCATTTTTATGTAGAACAAAATTTAGTCATAAGGTATGGAGACCAAAACCGAACATCTCCTAATGTTAATATCTACAAAATGTAAAATTCTAACATCCTCAGGCATTTAAATAAAGTTATCGTCAACACAATTTAATACCAACCAAAGTTTAGCATCTGTCCGATGTGAGAGTCCAATGTCTTTGTGTTGTCATAATGACGTTTGGGGCCAACTGATAACTACAGGCTGCTAGAACTACCTTCAAATTTTTCAACAGACACGACAGTGCAACTGTTCTTCTCATGTAACTCTCTGCAAGAAAGAAAAAGGTGTGTTTCTGAAAATGTAAAACTCTTTTTTAAGGCAGTAAGTAAGGCATTTCTCTTTTTTAAAGCAGTAATTACAACACAACAAAAAAAACCCCAAATGAATTCAAAGTCTATTAAGTTAATTCCCTTTTAATAAAGCATCGGCACCAGCTATTGACTGCTGTTTCATTTTGATCATGAGAGGTTGCGTCAAGTTTAGCCTGTTGTGTTTTCATGTGATTCTGCGTGTGTGTGTGTTGCACTTGACTCGCTGAAGGCACTGGATCATTGTCTGCCAATGTTTGTTATCTCATGTGTTATTCATTGAAAAAGCTGTTTTGCTGTTTGCTCTCCTCACGCTACCTGCTGACTTCACACAGGGTCACTTTAACCGGCTGCTGTGTGTACTCAGACTGACTGCCAATAAATAAAAAGTGTGAGGACTTTCTAAAGCTGCAGCGTTATTACTGTATTCCCTTTGAATGCTGGCGAGGTGACTTGCACAATCAGGCTTTATTAAAAACGTTTTTACCAAAATCATGTCTCGCATACTTTTGTTGTGTTCCCTTTTAGTTTCTTGGCTTTTAAACGCGGGGTTTTTCATAATCAAATCAAAACATACCTGACGTGTTTTTCTCTCATTATTTGCCATGACTGCAATAACACAGATGTGTTCCTGCTGTTATCTTTTTTCTCCCTTCATTTCACAGTTTGCACTAGATATGATACTAATGCATCTACCAAACATGATTATGATTGTTTTTTCTTGAAAGATGACATCTCAAGAGGTGTCTAAAAACAATTCAAATGTCCACATCCAGTATCCACAACATAAATGTATCAAGCTTTTATTCAACATTAATACTGAGCCAGAGAAACATTGCACTCCGAGTTCTCTAATTACAATGCAGCTAATGTGTTATTTCCTCCCCATGTGGGATTACTTTCATCTTTCCCATTAAGATGCACATTTTGTTTGGATACTCAAATTACAAACCCCATATTAAATCTGACTGTGCAAAAGGCATTGATCATAGCCCCCGATAGCTGCACTCCAACTTTGATTTAATTTGCACTTCCATTAATATCTATGAGACGTCCGATTGTCGTCTTGGGCATATTGATGGTATTGTAAGCCCTGCCTTCATATAATGTTCCCCAGCGGCAATGAGGAAATGTTACAGAGAATTAGGCCGAGAAGCAGGCTCAGTGGAACTGGCACTGCAGTCGGAAATTCATTACCCTAATAAATAGAGGGGGGAGAAAAAGCGAGAATCTTAAGAGAAATTTCTCTCTCCCTCTCACCACAAAAACACAAAAAAAGCCCTCACTTAGGCCCGAGAGTGGGTGACTGTAACTTAGGTGCTTCTCATTATTGCTGCTCGTACACCCAAGGGTCTTCTTGGGACCATGAGATGTCTTTAAATGTGCCTGATGATTCAATAGAAAGGCACTTGCTGCCTGTCTATCATTATCGTACTGCACTGCTTGGATATATGTGGCTGCATTTCTTTGATCACAATGAAAATGCAGCCTAAATCTCATTAAAACCATCAGAATAGAACGTTTAAAGAAAACACAATACAGTCATGGATTCATTGTGAGCTGGATAAGTGTCAAGCCGTGCTGATTTCTTATGTTGATTAATGAAGTGCCAACTGAGTATATGTACTGTTCCCGTCCTTTGTTGAAGCCCTGACACACTGTTTTCTATGGGGAAAACACCACTGGAGCCAAGAGACGTGAGTTATGCTGTAATTAATGCAATCATGAAGATGAAAATAGCTGTTGTTGCAACTCCAAAACGACAATGAAGAGCATGTGAAGTAGGAGGAAGATTCATTGTTAGGTGACTGTGATCGCTGTCCTCCGAGGCCCTTCTCCGAAGCTCGACAGTGTATGCAGCATCTGTGAAACAAATATGTTTTACTGCATCCCTCACTTCCTGTAGCATAAGCATTCACTCCAGACTACTTTTTCAGTGGATGGCACAATTTCCCCTTTTTGTTTTTCCAAAAGGGGGAGGGCTCCGCTTCTCTTACGATTCTGCCAGAGTGATTCATTTGCAGGTCATTAAAAAACTCGTCTTTTGAAAGCGTTAGGCTGCTCAGGTGGCGGAGCCTGTGCAGGGGAGACACGTCGTAAATAAAGGGCGCTACATTTCAAATGCCATAAATAGGGGACACCTAAGGACCTTGCATGATTGCAGACATCTAATCATTTAATTTATGCGTGTCTAAAGGAGCCCTCATTAACATTCAAGTAGCACTCATCTGTCTAGCGGGATCACTCCGAAGGCTGCATCACTCTCAGATGGAACGGATCTATTTGGGCAACACAGCATGGCTACACACTCAGCGAGCACCTTCTCGCTTTTCCCCTCTCAATGTCATGAGAGACACAGCATGTAACTCTCATAACTTACAGTGTGTGATTTGTGATCCAGTGATTGTGTTGCTGTTAATGTGGAAGAACCTTTGACAAAGTTAAAGTCATATATTCGAGGTCACAGTACAATGTTGGGACAAAGGGCTCATTTATGCTTGATATTAGATGCATTTTTGGACGCAGGTGGAGCCTTTTGTCTGTTCTCTGCTTTAATTTAATCTGTATTCGTGCATGTTTCCTGAAAGCTTATGGATGCAGGGAAATCTGAACAATACCACCAAAGATCGTGGGGGCAATTTTGCATAATCCAAGCAACATATGACCATAGGAGGCGACAAAGACATTCAAAAAATTACGTAAAGGGTTAACACAACCTGTTCTTTTTTTTTTTTTTTTGAACTTACTTTTTTTTATTTTACACATACAACCATACAACCATACACACACAACCTGTTCTTATTCGGAAGTTGTCAGATACTGCCGATTGGTCAGTGATTTCAGTGTCAGACACCAACACCCAAAGTCACCACGCATGGCAGTATGACAACGTCAGTTTATTTATTTGAATGGCACATTTTGCGACGATATGACACGCTGCTCATATGATATGTGATATGCTGACAGGTGGTGTCAGCACATAACAAAGAAGGACGAAACCTGTTGCGGCAGTATGATCCGCAGCTGGATGGTCAGTGTGAAATGCTGCCAGTAACAACATAATATATGGAGCTGAAAGTCCCTTTGTATGATTTAAAAAATCCTTGAGAAGAGTGGTGTTTGTGCTAGTAATGTAAATGCACTTATTAGATTTATGCTGCATTTGTACATTTATCAGTAATTTCTGTTTTTTTTTCTGTTTGCTTACAATTTGTGGAAATTGACCCGTCAATAAAATGTTTTAAATACAACAACAAAGGCAGGATGATGCCTCGCCTTGTAGAAGTGAATGGTACTGACCAAGCAGTGATATGTGACGACTTGGAATGAGAATGTGTTGGAAAATACTGTGAAAAGAATTCTCTGTCCACATGTCACAATGCATTAAATGTCCCAAAAGACTAGTACAATGCTGCCTCCGTTTGTCATGATTTGGGTTCTGTTTTCTGTTGTATTTTGAAATTTTTTTTAGGGTTTCATGTTTGTGTTTATCCCTGTTTTATGTATTCTTCAGGGTCAGTCTGTTTCCTGGTTTATTTTGTAGGTTTTCTCCTCCCGCATGTGTCATGTCTTGTGTTACTTCCTGCCTTTGTCTGTTTTCTGCCACACCTGTCCTGCATCAGCCTTGTTAGTCCTCCCTGCTCCTCAGTTTCTCTCAGCCAATCAGCTCCCTGCATGTTCTTCTACCTCGTCATTTTATTCACCTTACCTGAGCTTCTCTGCCCTTTTTCTCCACCTGCACTTCATTCCCTCATTAGCCTAGTTTGTATTTAAGTCCCTGTTGTCAGTTCAGTATTTGATGGATTCTGGTTTGGTTGTGTGACTTTCAGTAACTGTTCCTTTGGATTAAAGAGTGATCTTCTGAGTCCCTCCTTTCTCCTGCATTTGAGTCCACCTGCTCCTAAAACATTGTTACAATTATTATACCTTCCTCCACCATTGCTTTATTTGTTGTTGTGTGAAACTTTTGCCTCAGCCCTCTAGTTCCATCTATTGGCTGTGTTTGTGCCATCATCAATGACGCATGAAAGTATGAGGGCAGTGACATTTACAACATTCAAAATGGTCACATCTATTTTCCTAAAGAGAGTATAAATGAGCCCGAACCCTTCTGACTGTGTTGCAGCAGATCATTTAACCTTTTCTAAAAGTCGTCTGGACAAAAGGTATGTCTGGGACTGTATTTGCAGACGATCATCAGCAGCCTTTTGATGAAGACAAGTGGAGCTTGTGATGTTTATTTTTGAAGACTGTCTGAAGTCTTTGTTAGCACTGCGATAGTGTAGCACACCTCAGTGTCTGCACAGCAGATGCATGCATGACAGAAACTCAATAATAATTGGCATGGATTGCTTTTGACACGTGCTGGTTGCTGACAGCTGCTTTGTTCTATGGTCAGATTTCATATTTAACACATCAAAGAGTTGGGATACTTCACACTCTGCGGAGGACTGATAGCAAGTCTGACACTCTGCTGTTAGGAGAGGAGAGAGCTGGTCTTTCTAAAGTCAGGTTGCATTCATTGTTTCTTTTTTCACTTTTCCTGCCATATAAATGAAGTTATACTCAGGCAGTCGTACAAGGACCACAGTAAACATCACAGAGGAAGTGTCATGTTTACTGGGATAATGAAAGAATTATTGGCAGGAAATTCCTGTTGCATGAAAGCATGCTTAAAAGCTGTCCCTTGCATGAGTAATCTGTACTGTAAGCATGTGGATTTCATAACTGTTACGAACACATGCTCTGGGTGACACTGTGGAAGTGTCTGCAGAGTAAGAATGACTTTGCTGTTAGATGATTTATGCCAGTGGGATGGTGGAAAAGGAGAGAATTGACTTATTGCTAAATGGCAATCAACCAAAATTAGGTGCAGCAGGCCTATCAAACTTTGGATTTTGGCAATCATCAACCTGTAGTAAGAGCAGTAATTTGGCATTTAAAAGGTATGGGTTGGTGTCTTTTTTCAGCCTTCACAAAACCAAAAACACATGTACAAAAGTGCTGGAATACCATTATTTATCTGCAATAACATAAGAGATACATGTAAGCTTGTCCAGCTAACTAGCCTCATAGTGGCCATAGGATCACTTCCAAGGCCAAGAACTGTCATATTATTAAAGGTATGCTATGCAGGCATTGTCACAAATTCAAACTCTACCCCTTCTACCTACATTGCTTGTACAAGGCTGAAAAATAAAGCCAATTCAGAAGTGCCAAAATCTACAGTTCATCAAATGGCCACTTGAGGCTGGCTCCAAAACAGAGTCAATTCCCATAAAGCTTCATGTTAAAATGCCCAGCTTAACATTTGGTGTTTTCAGCCTGGTACAACCAAAATACCACCATTTTTGCATTGATTTCAACTTAAGATCCCAACTCCAAAAACCACCTTTTGTGGCTGTGTGATACAGTACAGGTAGGATGGGCAGGAGAGGTGGTAAATGAATCTAACAAACCACAGACTTTCCTGCTGGAGTGCAGTGTTTGCTCTCTGTCTACGATGTGATATTTTTTTCCTAAACTTTGCCATGGGCACTTTTTGCCTAAACCTAATCTTTGGTGCCCTTGTTGCCTAATCCTAAACATGCTTTTGTTGACATCCCAGCTTTGGCTGCCATGTGCTTTTGTTGCCTAAACATAACCGCATGCTTTTGTAGTGTTATCCCACCATGTGCTTTTGTTGACATCCCGGCATTGTAGCAGCATCCTGAACATCAACAGCAGATGCAAAATAATACCTAGAGCAAAATATGTAGACGCAGAGGTCCACTGACAAAGCAGCAATATGTGACGACTTTGAATGACAAGGCTGTTAGACATTTGAAATAGTAAACTCCATTCTCATTCCAAGTAAAATTTAACATCAGTCCAACTCAAATGGCTTGATGTCCGGTGCCAGTTAGGAACAACCCATTGTTTCAGAAATTTGTAAAAATCTGAAGCTGCAAATCTGCCACTGTGAGCATTGTAAATGATCGATGACAAATGATAGTTTCATAAGGCTAGTGAACAGCTGTCAGTGGTCAGTCTACACATGTTCAGCACAAGCCTTTAAAACAAACTGCTCCTCAGTTTAGTGCTGCTCTCATTAGGTTATAGCATGAACCCAGACAGCCTGGAAGAAGGTGAAAGTATGTGAGGGCAACGAGATAAGTCCACTCATCAGCCTAAAAGACCTGCAACACCCCCACTTCATAACATGAGGAAAAGCAAGGCAGGGGCCCTTTATTGGCTCTGAGTTAAACGCCACATTTGAACTGATGCACAAGGAGTGAGAGAGACATGCTCCTCTCTATAGGCAGTATCCAGCAGCATTTTGATGTCTCTAACAAGAACACAATAAATTGTTCCTCATTATTCAGTAATTAACTCCAATGCGCCGGGTCCCCATCCCCCTGCGCCACGCTCTAAATCACCACCCTCCTCCCCTCTTCTCCTCCTGCTACACAGCTCTTTAATTTCCTCTATGCTGTGGGGGGTGGGGCAAGGAGGGGTGGGAGGGACGAGGAGGGGGGGCACACACAGCTTGATGCACTCCATCATCCCCTTGCCACCCTCTTGTCACCCTTTCGCCCTCGCCGAGCTACACCCTCCTCCTCCTCCACCTCCCATCCCGATGCCAGCTCCTCGCCAATGTGTGCTCTCCCTACAGGACACCACCAGGTTCAAGGAGGGAGAGAGTTTGCCTGAGCCGGGACAATGGGCTCCAGTCATGTTCAACAAAGCAGCTTCGCCACGTCCTATCAAAACTCGCCCCCCGGCCCTGTTCGCTGTCTTTTTCACGGGGCTTTCCCCTTCCTCCTCTGCTCTTAATTGTTAAAATGAGGTCATTAATTGGAGGCTGAGTCAAATCACCTGTCATTTCAGCTGGGAATCATCCTCTGATTGAAAGGTATCATAAAAACCTGCCCAGGGCCTGGTTTTGGCAGTGCCTGCTGGGAGCTCCCTTTGTGCCTTGACGATCTCCGCCCATGGGCACACAACTCACTTTACTTTTCTCTGGCGGAGAGTAGGCGGGTAGTCTTGGGTGACACACATCCACACGCGTGGCCCAAATATAGATTCAAGAGAGTCAGTAGTGTCAGGCGCAATTCCTGGAGGATGTTGTGGGGAGTGTTCGCTTTCCACTGTACTATTAACGCCCCTGACCTAATTGAGGATGATGCTCGCACACCACCACTTCCCTATATGGGAGTGAGGTCAGGTTCATTTGAGGGGGTAATTGTGAAATTGGCATGTAAACTAGGACAACAGAACAAAAAAAATGAGGACACATGACAAATTTCTTGATAGATTTTTAATAAATTTAGACATGTCCTGCTGCTTTTACACATGAAGCGTTACGTGGTATTTCAGCAATACAAGTGAGGACTTGATTATGTTGAGGAACTTTGCTTTGTGGTGTTTCAATGTATCCTTATTGAAGAGTTTGTATGATATCCTACCAGGGTTGCTACGGTCATAAAAAAGTCAAGGAATCTGCAAATAGCAATTTCCAGGACTGGAAAAGTTTTTTTCTATGAAAATTTTGGAAAAGCCTTGGTTTTTTTTTCCACACACCTGTATAATAACGCATTATTACCTCAAGGACCTTTCTGGCTTTCACAGTTTCTGGCTCTGATCAGTGGTGGAAAAAAAAAAGCAAAAAGTTTTTGAAGGAAATAAAATAGCTGATTTGTTTTTCATTCAAAACAAACAAAAACAAACAAAAACAAAACTTTTGAAGAAAAAGAAAGCCAACATTTTCTTCTACGAAAATCGACAAACATTTTTTAAGGAAAAAAAGACCCAATTGTAGGTCTCCCCATGTTTTTTAAAAAAAAATATCAGTAAAGTAATACAAAATACTGCCATTTAAAGTTGTATGCCCTTCCCCTTAAGCCAAAATAGACAGTATAAGTCCCACCCCCAGTGCTTAAAAAGTTGTTTGACATGCCTCCCCCTTTTTGATGACATGATAGGGACGTACCATAAAATGGCTTTAAGTTCAATAAAAGTAGACGCAGTTCCAAACACGTGTCTCCAGTGGTGGAAATTCTGAATTCAGGACTCCTAACTTGTTTACCCCAGTCAGCGCATTGGTCACATGATCGCAGCCTTTCAAGATACGAGGGATATGCACAAACTTGGGTGCAATACTCTTCATTGTAAAACGTACCAACACTTTGTGAGAACTGACTGGGTGTTTACTGTCTTCTAATGTCATGATTTTGATGAAGCCAAATGTTATTTTGCCCTGCATCATGGGTGTAACTGCAAAATGGGCTTATTAGAAACACATGCATCAACTATCCAAAGTGACGTCAAGTCGAATGCACCGAAACATATCTCACATTGTGACAGCTACACTGCACGCTGCAAGGTACAGAAAGCTGTACTCTCCGCCACTTAAAAATGCTCCATTTACTTAAGAAAAATCACAGTGAAAATGTTGGCAATATTAACACAGAAAGGCCATTAGAAAAACAGGCCTAAATTATTCTGAAGGCACAACGCCGCACAAAGCTTCGGGACCCCATTTTCCACATGGACTTAATCTTGAGGAACACTACATAAGATGCTGACAAACCCGCTGTTTGAAATAAAAATCCTCTAAACACATGGCATTAATATTTAATGGTGCTGCTTCCTCGGGAGGCCACTCTGGGCTGCAGCGCTGTGTCTGAAGGGAGACGGTATTAGTGCTGTGCACTCTGGAGGAAGAGCAGCTTCACACTAATGAAGCGATCAGGGCCTGAACTCTGAAGAAACCTCATATCCGATTAGCGAGCAGAGATGCATGTAAACATGGCGGAGCCGCACGCGATTAGATCACGTCGTTAATGCGAGTCTTGTGTCACTAAACACAACAGCCGAGCGGCGTGCAGCGTTTTGAAGTGTTTTGCTAGCAACAACACATTTCACATTTAATCATTCCAATATTAGAGTTTCTTTTTGACCCTCTGCACAAGTGTTTTGAATTAAGCTGCAGACTAGAGACGCAGTATGCAAGCTAATGGGCTAACACTATCCTCTGAACAACCATTAAGGTGCATGCATGTGTTGTGCAGCAGTGAAAACCACCTGACCTTGTCCACATCCGCTCGGCCGGGATGGGGCCGCATTTGAGCCCGGCCAGTAAAGGACAGGCCATTTGGATGTTATTAAAAAAGCCAGAGCCCGCACTACTCCCAGAGCCATCAGGTAATTTGAAAGAGATCCAGCCCGTTTAAGATGTGCAGATGTTTTCGCTTTAAAACTGGCATCTGTTTATGCAGACGCACTTTATGTTCGAAAAACCACAAAGGACCTCCAATAGGTTTTATGGAGCAGTATCAGCTCAAGCACTCAGCTTTGTAATTGTGCTGCACCAGGTAATGAGAAAATTGGTCACAAGCAGTGTTCCCTGTAGATGTAACTCGCAACATACAATTTGCACAGCATGTGCAGTATCTACATTTATTTTTTTGTAGTCTGTGCAGTGCTGTCGGAGCTCCTGTGCAGCTTTCAGGAGGTCTAACAGGGTCACAAATTACAGCCTAATTCATACTATAAGAGGACTGCTTCAATCTAAAAATACATGTGCAGACAACAATTTTACATACATACATTATGAATAATAAAGTCTATAGCAAGTGAGCCTCTTCAGATCTTTTGTAAAAAACACATGATACAATACATAAATGGTATTGTGTGTGAGTTTCTATGTAATGTGTAACCCCTTTATATGGACAAAATATTTCAGTCTGGTTTTCATGAAATAAAACTGAAACAGAACTGACCTCAGAGTTGCTGATGATTTCCTGATGAATGCGGACTAATCATTGTTTGTGCTCTGTGACTAAACTGCAACTTTCAACACAGCTGATCAAAGTATTAGTATTATTAAAAGATGGAGGATTTGGATTATTATCTCTCTGCAGCCGCTCCAGCCTGGTTTTAATATTACCTGTCAAACTATTTTCATCCTGGATTAGAAAATACTGCTAAAGTATTTCCTAAATATGACTTGTCTCAAGGCTCACTTCTTAAGCCAATACAATAATATTGTCATGTTATCAGGATATTGTATTTACATATTCATGGTTACCTCTTGGACAAGGATGATGGACAAATTATGAAGAAAAGAAATGTAGCATTAGTGATGATTTCTGTCAGTCTTTAGACTGTGGAAACTGGACCTCAACAATGGAATCAATTTCCTCCATTTCACATGCTGTCATTGACTAAACATGTTCAACAGTTACACACATCATGGACTGAGACTTCCTCAAAGGTAAACTTGTATTATATAGAAAAAAGAAATACAGATTTATCTGAAAACTGTATGATTCTAGGTGTTGTGTTTTTATAACAGGTTGTGTGTCCTTGTCCACTGACAGTGAATGTCAGCCCTGCTGTAAATAACAGCTTTTTTATGCTCCCAAATTTTTTGTGACTGATGCAGTTCCAGCGAGGAAGTATTTTGCTTCTTTTGATGCCTGACAACACAAAAAAAATGGTGATTGTTTTTTTATTTAACATGCAACCCAATCACTTGAATAAATGTTAGGATTGTGCGTCCCACAACTTTACATTTCCATAACGCTGTGGTTATTTTGTGGTAAGATTTAGGCACAAAAACTATTTAGTTATGGTTAAGAAAAGATGATTTCGTTTTAAAATACTCGTTTAAAAAAAAACTCAAAAGACTCAAAAGGTGTTGGAAACAGGAACTACTCACGATAAACAACCATATTTGTTGTGTGTGGGTCTTAAATAGTTAATACAAATTTTCTTTATAAAAATGCAGCAGTTGTAGCAGTTCTGATATGTGGCTACAGTCTTCTTCTGTGTGGAATAGTGTGTAGTAAGTATAAGGAGGAAAAGTTTCCATGAAATATTTGTTTACCTACCAAAAAAAAAGGCACCAGATTTCTTATATCCACATAATCCGGAGGGCTGCAATCACAAGACCAATGAGCTTACAGGAGTAAAGAAAGGAAGTAGTATATAGACCAAAAGCCCACATAAGGAGACAGGTTTTGTGGCTGATGGGTCAAACAAATACAGGACTTACCCCCAGGGGACTGGTGTTTGTGTCCCATGTTACGCCAACAAACAAGCTTTTTTGAGGTATGTTGTCACCATGTTTCTTTTCTCTAAATCTAATCTATCTTCATCTATCAATCTTATTTGCTTAACCTAACCTATGTAACCTGACAAATAAGCACATAACGTGATGGCGCCCAACCGTTTTTCTTTTCCTAAACCTACGTAACTTGACTTTTCTAAACCTAACCTATGTAACTTAACTTGTTTAAACCTAATCTACATAGCATTACATTAAGTCGCAATTTTATGTTCGTTCGTATTCCTTCGTAACCTACCTTTCCTAAATCTAAACTGTCACCGAATGCTAAAGACATAATCTGACCATGCTCAGCCATATTTGTTTTCCTACACTTAAACCTATTTTTTCTAAACCTAACCTATGTAACTTAACTTGCTTAACTTAACCTAAATAACTTTACATTAAGTTTGTATCTTTTGTTATGTTTGTAATGTGACTATGCAAATTGTGGGGTACTAACTTGTGGGGTACTAACAGTTAATATCATATTAACCGTTGTACGTACTTTTTCAAAGGATATCACACAAATCTTTGTATGAGGATACGTTGAGTACATCTGAGCAAGAGGGCTAAAAGATCCAAAGCAAAATTATAGATCATGGTATATTTGCTTTGCTGATAGTGAATTTGTCATGCAAACATGTGTCAGTACAGTACTATGTTGTACTACCATATACCACAGTGTATAACTGTGACAACAGGAGACAGCAGTGCTTCTGACAACTACACTATAATAATCTCCTTGTTTGTAGAGTGAGGTTACTCTCTTGGTTTTTACATGTAATGGCAGAAAACAAATGTTTGGTAATTGAGGATAATCCAGTAACACTGTGTTTTCTGCCTCGCCTCTCACACTGACCTCTCTGGGAAACAGATGATGCTTAAGTACAATGTTGTCCTGTACACTGTTCTCACAGTGACATAGCAGCCATGCTCCTGTGTCCATTTCCCATTATGTGACAAGGACATATTTCAGACTGAAGTGATCCAAACAGTGATCTACCACTTGAGAGAACTGTCTTTGAGAACAGAGGTCGAGGGGAGCGACAAGGACGAGTGTCCTACAAATGCCATATCCAACAGCTCCTGTATTTCCAGTGGCACTTGAACTGAAATAGGCACGCTCAACAGGGGACAGGCTTCAAGATTTTTTTTTCTGTACTTCAGAAAGACTATCATGTTGAAGCTGAAGTGGTTGTTGGTGTGTCAGTGTGTGTATCAATGGAGCAGCAATGGAATGTGCAGGCCTCAAGGCCAGTGTATTGTTTGTGAGGACAGCGCTCCCTTTCTGCATAATGATTTGGTACTGTACAATTGGAATTCAAGACACTACATTAGTCAGCTTGTTGAGGTATTTATTCATTCTGTATCTACAGTAGATGGTGAGTTTTACAGCCATGATGTGAGTTTTTGTCACAACCAAATAGAACAAGGTTAGAGATAAAGAAATATTTATTTACAAGGACAGTAAGAGATGTGGGTGCAATTGCGGCAGGGTCTTAAGCTCTGCCTTAGAAAAAAAAAAAGAGCCACACATAAGCCCTCTTCTCTCCTCAGTCATTTTGTAAAGAAAAACATTTATGGAATAGAAATGTAATGACAGTGACAGCTGACCTTTGCTGCTTATTGTGTGATTTGAAACGCTGAAATTATTGTTCGACACTACAATGTACTCATGTCCCCTAAACATCTCTTATGCAGGCTACTGCTATTGAGGCCAGTGGATGGCTAACAACATCATTAACTATTTTCAATGTCTTCAAAGAGGAACTGTAGCTCAAGGCTGCATTAAAAAGCTTCTGAAAGGAATACAATTGCACCAAAGCCCTTATTGGAACAGCGCAATGGTTAGTGTTAGCTTCTGGGCGAAAAAGAAACAAAGTAGGTTGATCACATGCAGGATTTCAGAAGTATATAATGGTAATGACTATTGTCAATCCAAGAGTTAATTTCTGTAGTGTCCACTGTGTCAGATTTTTCTCATCAGTTAGCTGCAGCTTTTCACTTGCAGATCAGAAAATAAAGAAAAAGACCAAATTTATTAATCAGAGCACTCTCATGAGAACATAACACTAGCAGAGTGCTTAAGTTTCTCAGTCAAACTCAGCAAAGGGCGGTGCTGTGGGAACAGCTCTTGGTGCATGTCTTGTTCGCACACTACAACAAACAATAAACAACACTTTCCATAGTCCTGAAACAACAGCTTGTCACCGAATAAGTTCCAATGATATGGTAAGTTAACATTGCACTGAGGCAGTGCTATAGTTATTTTTTCTGTGGTGACTATGAGTTGGATTGTGACTATTTGTGCTTGTTATCATAAACTTAATGTATGCATTTGATGTTTTAAATCTGAAACTCACTGAATTAATTTTGCTTGTATCGTTCTATAACATTAAACATCTCCTACTGTTCTCATGCACTGTTTGTACCTACATAGAGTAAAGCAACAAAATTTATATCTGAGCTAGTAGTTCACATATAATCCACATATTTGGGAAGGCTACCATCATGTCAAATGCGATGACTGGAGTACAGAAATTAGCGGTCTGCATACAGTGGGAGGATGGGATGATGGATGGATCACAAAACACAGGACTTTCCCCCTTTAGACTGGTGAATGGAACTGTGTGAAAGGAACCTAATTTTAAGTCATTTTAAGTGCATCATCACCAAGTTTCTTTGCCTAAACCTAAGCTATGTTAGTTTACTTGCCTAAACATAACCTATGTAACTTTGCATTGGTCCAAAATGCAAGTCATTGGACACTAATTTGTTAGTTGTTTATTTATTAGTTAAACACAGGACTTTCCCCCTGGAGCTTGGTGTGCAGAACCATGAAAAAGGAACTTCATTTTAAGTCAGTCATCATCATAAACCATGTGACTTTAATTGCTTTAACCTAACTTACGTTACTTTACTTGCCAAAACCTAACCTATGTAACTTTGCATTAAGTGTTGAATGCAATTCATGGGGCATTAATTTGTTAGATGTAACGAAACACAGGACTTTCCACTGGAGACCGATGTTTAGAATCATTTGAAACAAACTGAATTTTCAGCCAATTCTATGTACATCATCACCATGTTTCTTTTGATAAACCAAACCAACGTGACTTTGCATTATGTACGGAATGTCTTTTGTGGGGTGCTAATTTGTTAGATATGATACTAACCGTTGTGTGAGGATAAGTTGAACATTTAGTAACGTGCATTTCAAATTATGTATTTGCTGGGGATCTTTGAATATTGTTTTTCTGTGATAGTAATTTGTTATTTTTGGTTCATCAAAATTCATCAGCACCTGGTATGAACACTCCAGACTGGCCAGTTATTCCCCCAATCCCAATTCTCTTGTACTGCTGCTGTTTTTATACATTATAAGCCATCCATCCTTAAAGCACAATATGAAATGTTCAGGCTTAATACTGATTCAGGGTGTATTTCATACATTCAGAGACATAAACATAAGGTCGCACACATACACAGATGAATAATGTATATATTTATTGTCATTTTAATATCACAAATGTTGCATATTACAGCTGTAATTTGATCTTCTTTGAATATATTTGTGTTTTAGCCCTTAGAAATCCACGTCACATGGCACAGTCTGATCCTGGATTATCCAACCAGTCCCTTATCATGACTGATGATTAGTACGGGTTTCCCACTAATGATAGCATAATTCAGAAATCTCCATAGCCAGCTCTAGGCAGTCACTTGCATCATGACAGGAGCTGAACAGACCACAGTCCCAGTCCACGTGGGACTCGTCATTACTGCTAGGCACAGATTCCATCGCCGTGACGACTTGTTTGTAGTTGGGGAAACAACGATTGAAGACTCTCTCACAGGAGTCAGGTAGCATGAGGATCATATCGTAGAACCGACAGAAGAGACAGTTGAGGATGATTCCTGCACAGTCAACTGAGGGAGACACATACAGACAGGCTGGACAATGCATTTATTGTCTACTTCTTGTGGGTCAAAAACAGGCCTGTCCTCTTCACACATTTTCAATGACCTCTTTCAAATGATGTGTGATGAATTGTGTTTAAACCACATCTTGGGACATTAATCATCTGTGTTGCTATAATACTGTGCTTCACTTACATCTCTAACATTTTAAAAGCCTCCTTTCCTTCCTTTACACATGCATAATTTAGGAAATCATGTCTTGATCCCTCACTGAGAGACAAGCAAGAAGGCTGTTTGGAGACATAATCAATTACCAGTAGTCTCTCCTCTCCTTTGCCAGGAGCGTTTCTAAGTTGCCTTGCGGTTGCAGTCAAACAATGTGCTATGTGTCTTCCCAGCAGCCTTTGCCAAATGGTGCCCCCATGGGCGCTATGAAGCATGAGATCATCAAATGACACTGACCATGAACAGTTACTCACCAAAGACATGTTGTAGGAAACTCCTTATGGCTTGTGTTGAAAAGTATTTAGTGAAGGTACACCTCCCACAAGGCTGCAAAATCCTGTACATATTTTTTTTAAATCTGCACAATCAAGATTAAAATATAGTTGGCAATAGACATGCTAATCTAGGCAAGAGTATCTGTTGAGATCTGTTGTTGTTGTTTATAGGCCTTAAATGAGGATGAATTAAGCCAAATTTCCAGTTATTCAGACTTACAAACATCAAGTTAAGCCATTTTTGTAGCCCTACCTTATGGCAAAAAACTGTTAATGTTGCAGGATAATCTGGAGTACATAAAAGTAAACATATAAATGTGTTTGCAGTTTTTAAATGCATTAAAAAGCTAAATCAGTTTATGTCAGATTATGTCTCTGAACCAAGCAGCAATCTCTGCAGCTAAAACATAAAACAAACGCAAAAGTGACAAAACTTCAGTTCCTCATACGACCACTTGAGGCTGGCTCGAAGAGCGAGTAAATCACTTTAAACCCCCATATTAAAATTCCCAAAATAAATATATTTACAGCCTGGTACATATAATGGTTTTGGTCTCTATAGCTACTTTTAACATTCATGACAACTATACAGGAGTGATTTTTTTTAATAGAACTCACTCATTGACAAGTCGCTACTACAGAAAAGATATTGGTTAGGTAACGTTACCATAACCCCAGATTCACTGAGTATAGGCTTAGATGTAGCTGTCACTATTTCGGTGTGTTTTCAGGCCATGAAAGTTGACTGTAATATTTTGGTTTACTAAAACAGCCTTAGTCAAGGTCTTTGTGTGCCAAAATGCCCTCTGCTATGACACGTCAACTTTGGCCAGCTGCCCATTATTCAATGGCCCGCAGCTAACTTTTATAAAATAAAGTAGTATATGGCTTGAACATATTTCTAATAAGTTGCACAGTATGAACAATTGAACTACTTACAAGCCCTCCCATTGCACTTATTAATTTGTACACACTCTTCCCCTACAATGATTGATTACCAGTCATAAAAAAAAACAACATTCATCTCACTAAGCATGCTTTACGTCACAGCAGCTTCATCTATAATTTTATACAGTCTATGCTTAAAACAGAGTCAGGGTGTTTTCCCCTGCTTCCAGTTTTAATGCTAAGCTAGGCTTACCATATCATGACCCCAACTCAGTATGTACACAGATACATGAGGCAGACATTTTTCTCATCTTTTGGAAAGAAAACCTAAGAATGTGTACTACTTTAAATACTGTTCAGTTAATTTGATAAAAGTGCATGTGAATATAAACAGTCTATGGTGTAATCACTTATGCTGCTGCATCTATAGCAGCAAGTCGACTTTGGTGGCCTTGCTTTGCATTAGTTTTTCTCTTTTTGCTGTAGTTTCAGTTCCTAAATTATTCACACATTTTCATAATTGATTATATGAACTGTATTTAAGCATTCTCACAGCATGGTGAGGCATAAAGCTTGCAATTTGTCAAATTTTTTATTCTGTCTGTGGTCTGTGGCATTATTATTCTGCATATTAATCATCGTTTATTTCTTCAGTAGAGAAACTATGTTTGGATGAAAAAAAAGTTAATTTCATAACAGTTTTACTGAGGACTCAACACATGATTTTTCTTTTGATAATTTCAACAGCTGTGCATGTGCAGCTAGAAGGCATGAGATGGATGTGATGAAGTGCTGGTGTCACTAACCTCCAATGTTGCTCTGCTGAGAAGAAGACAGAGAGTCTGTTGTAGAGGATGCTGCAGAAGAAGACCTCCTCAGGTACATTTTCAAAGAGAACAAAGGCGAAGAAGAGTTGTCACACTCTTTAGGCCGCGGAGTGCCTGTGTCTCTACCGGTGTCCCCAGGGTCAGTGTCTGCAGAGGCACCAAGTTTCCAGTCGTTGCCTTGAGCCTTACTTTGTAGCCTTTCTGTCCAAGAGATGAAATGTTAAATAAATAGGTACAAATACAATTTGATTATACTTAAGCACAAAAATGGCAGCTTAAAGATTATCGTAACTGACACTGGTTTAATTCCTTAAAACTCCAGCAAATTGGTTTCATTTCTTTCAAAACATGGGAAAAAACAAAAAACAAGTTAAAAAGACATGGTCCAAAATTCACAAGAAACTGGATAAAAAAGTTCAGAAAATTCCTTGAAAATAAGCAAAAGTAAAAACAAAAACAAACAAGAAAATTACCTTAAAAAAAGTGTTGAAAATTTAAAAAAGCCCGACGAATATTATTTGAAAATATTCTGATTAATGTTTTATCATAGTTTGAAATACAAAATTATTATAAATATAATTTTGTTTTTAATTAGTTTCATGATCCTCATTTTGCAAAACAAATTTTTGGGTGATTTTCCTGTCATATGCTACTAATTATTACATTTGGTGGGACATTTCTTGCCAAGTTGGTCATATAAAGTTGTCTCCTTCACTCGTGCTGACGGGGCTCATTTGCTTATGTTGTTTTTTTATTGACAAATTGAAACCTTAATCTAGTATCACTTGACAACTTTATTCCTAATTTCTCCTTCGCTCTGATCGCTAACACCTGTCTGCTCTGAGTGCAGCCACCATTACTCTCTGTCGCCAGACCACACACACACTGCACCGCGGTACTTCATTACTTTTGTCACTTCATGATAGCCTCCCAAAACTTCTTGTAATTGGTCCAAACAAATCAAACCATTCTTCAGTCTAAACCGGATGGAGACCACCTCTTTCCATCAGACTAAAATTTGTCTGTTCAGTCCAAACCGTTGTCTGGGTTGAAATTTCACACCTGTAATTTTGGTTTGGATCAAACTAAAAGTCAAAACTTGACATGAGTTCTGTTTTTCCTCAGCAGCAGATTGTTAAAATTGAGTCACAGAGTGGACAATTGATCTGTTGAACTGTTTGGAGCTTACTAGATCAGATCGAAGGATAAGAGGAGCAGCTGCTGCAGAGACAAGTGAATGCAAACCTTCGGACCCAGCTCAATTGTTTTACTTGCATTTCGCCTGACATTTGGCTGCTCTGTCTGTGCCCAGAGTACGCTCTGCACTCTGAGAGTTTGGTGCAATACATAACTGAACAATGTATGTATTCCAATAGTGCTCTTAATGAATGGTTCAGCTCCAAAAAAATAAAATCAACACATGGTGGCAAATGTTTTGATTGTGGCAGGCCACCACATATAAATTAATATGCAGGAATTCCTGAGGTTGCTAGCCCAGATAAAGAAATAGTGCATCTACATGTCCCCCTCTAAAACTGCAAATTTTGTCAAGATCTTGGTCCCGCTGAAAAAATGATGGTTAAGCTGGTTGATTAGCTTGTTTGACCATCTTAAGGTATGCTTCCACATAATTTTTGATGGTTTAGCTGCTCATACCAGCTTGTGATGGTCACTCTAGCTGGTTTATCCATTGACGTTCCTGTAAAATTGAAATCAAATCAATGTTCTTGAGTTTGTTGAAATATCAGTGTCATGAGGGGGGTGTATGAAAAGCAAAGGGCATAAATCAGTTCAGTCTGCTCTCATGGGATATGAATAAAGGTAAATGTGCACAGCTTGTCAGGCTGGTAACACCAGCATTTCTGGCTGGTGGCCCACCCAGCTAAACCATCAAAGATCTGCAAGAACTGGGTCAGGACAATCTAAGACCATCTTTAACCAGCTAAAACCAAGTAAAACCAGGTACCAGCATAAGGTGGTGTTATTGCTGTTTGTTTAGCAGGGGGTTTACATTAAACTCTGTGTCCTTTTGGACTTCATTTTAGGGTTTCCTCTTTGTGTTTATCCTTGTTTAATATATGTGTCTGTTTCATGATTCATTTTTGTAGGTATTCTTCTCATGTATCATGTCTTGTGTTACTTCCTGCCCTTGTCTGTTTCCCGCCTTTTTCTTTCACAGCTGTCCTGCATCAGCCTTGTTAGTCCTTCTCTGTTCCTCAGTTGCTCCCAGCCAATCAGCTCTTTGCCTGTTCTTCTGCTTCATCACTGTCTTCCCCTTACCTGAGTGTCTCTCTTTTCAGTTCAGTCCTTGTTTGATCTTTATTTCGGTTGCGTGAGGTTCAGTTGCTCTTTCTTTAGACTAAAGAGTGATCTTTTTGAGTTCCTGATGCTTGTTATCTCTTGTTTTTGGGTCCACTTACTCAACATTACATGACAAATTGTGAGATATTTATTTTTTAGACCTTTAGAGGTGCTGGTGGCAGATTCATTTGCACCATGAAACCAAGCCAGGATGGCTGTTTTCCTTGCTTCCAGTCTTTATACTAAGCTAAGCTACCTGCCCCTTTGCTCTAGCTACATATTTAGTACAAAGACAAAACTGTATCCAAACATCTCGGCAAGAAAGTGAATAAATCTCATACCCAGCCTACAAAATTACTTCTAGTTTAGTCTATCAATGGACAGATAGGAACCTCAACATAACATGTGTGACAAACACTGCAAGACTAATATCTGTATCTGATTAAAAGCCATATTGGTCAAACAAATTGGTGAACTGTTGTTTGTTTACCCTGCAAATGGGAACTTGAAGGCCTAAATAGCCTAAACACTCTTGAAAGTTCTAGATTCAGTGAATTCATTGCCTGGAAACTGTCCATTACTTTATTATCTTTAGCACTTCAGTAGTGTTTCGAAACAGCTGTTGAGAAGTATGTGTGCAAGCACAACATACATGTAAACCTGTATTGTTCACACAACAAAATGCACAGTCTATAAGATCAGAGTCAACATCAAAGAAACTCCAGAAACTTGGAGAAAAAAATGCGGAGTTAGTCTGAGAAATCTCCAGCAAGAATAGATCTGTTTGTTAACATCTGATTTAAATAGATATTAATGAATTATTGCGCTGGGTGCAGACTGTTTACTTTTTCACCACCTATTCCAGATGAATTATTCACCGTTCCTTTCTCTGTTTTATTTAACATTTAATGCCTAATGATTAATTCACACTCTGGACACATTTTTGAAAGTCGAATAAACTGTATTTGTCTTACCTAAATTGTTGAAAGAGAGATACAAATGGACGTTGCTCAGGGCTGTATTGGCCATTTTTAAGATTTCATTAGCTGTTTTTGAATACGTGTGAAATAACAAAGTTCAAAATAGTCCCCCCTGTTTGCACCTTTCATCAGCCTGAGGTTTCTTTTGATCTCTCATTAGAATTGTCTATGTTTTTATCTGTCATTTCTGGTGATTGAATGAGAGGTGGCAGAGGTTGGTATTTGAAGTACAACAAGTGAAAGCAGACTTCAGATCAGCGCCGTCTGCGTGTACGTTTGAGCTCAGAAGCTGCGTGATGCTCCCGGGTTATCAGATGAATTAAGTAAGAAGTGCAGCTGGTCCATGCCCATGACCATTAGCTGATAGAGAAATAAGGCCTGCAGGCATACTATGCATTTTTCAGGTTTTGTTCCAGTGTTTCACCGAGCCACACTCACACGCTCATTAGACACCACAGTTAACTCGGAGCGCTTGCATCTGAAGATAATTTCACTTTGTGTTTTAAATCAAAATGCAAACTGGAATTTGCAGCACATCAGAGCCATGGAACAGGAAACATCCACACAATTTGAAGAGTGGTTGTAAGCAAACGCCCAACAAAAAGCATTTGTTTCATTGCTGCAGAATGAGATTTGCAGGGGAAATTGTTCTGAAACTGTGCAACTTTTTTTGTTATTTCTCAAGTTAAATACCTAGTGCAACAGAGTAGAAGTGAAATTGCTCCAGGAACAGGAGGAATGACAGTGTGAGTTATCATAACAGATTTTTCACGAAACACAATGACTATACCAATGCTCAGATTTTTTTCCACAATCACATCAACTTACCTCCTCTCACCCACGTCGAGCTCTCCTCAGCAGTGTTTACTCTCCCTTTGTCTTTCACATCGGCTCTCAGAGTCATTTCATCTGCCATCTGGTCCATTGCATCACAAATAAAAAATGCACTTCTTATGACAAACCTGATTATCTCAAGCCAAAAAAATGTGGCTGCACACAGCTGAGGCCAACGGGAGTTAATGTCAAACACAGTGTTACCACGGCTCTGCGTCTCAGTACGCTCCCGGGATTAGGTTCTCACGCAGTGGGCTGCGACATAGTCTTCTCGTCCTGGGCTGTGGAGGCAGCTGTTTACCTCGGCTAAGCAGAGAGCATCCAGGAGAAATTATCCTTTACATTGCACAGGGTCCATTTGGCCTGCTGCCTGCTGTACTGTAAGCCTCTCCAATGTTCCAATGACGTTGGCAAAAACATTGGAGATCCGCTCCTATTAAAACATCACCGGGACAAAGTCAGCAACATTTTATTGTATGTATGTTATTTTTCCTTTTATGAAGTGATAATGAAGCCAAAGGCAAATGCAGAGCATCACATAATAAAAGGAAAATTTCACATTAAAAGTCCAATTCCCTATACAAATGCATTATTAAGCACACTATAAAGAGATTTTGTGATGTTATAGTAATGTGGGGCATAGAGAAGTCACTGAGTATATTAAAATATTTGGCAGATTATTGTAAAGAAAAGACATTTTGATGCACATGCCGCTCACTCCTCCAAGGCTGTGCTTCTGCTGAACATATGCATGAGGCAACCAGTGCCAGTTTGTTTGTTGGGGCAAAAACACGCGGTGAAACATGGATAGCGAGCTGCATTCAAATTTCTCCGAATACAAGCCAACCAATTTAGTCTAATTAGGCTCAACACTGGAGTTGCATTTTAATGGACGCCCCGCTGTGTTTGCATATGTTTAGAGAACAAGAGCCATGCTAATTGAAAAATTAAGATGTGAGAGTATTTGTCTACAGAGCTCCCACTATGCTGCACTCAGTGTAAATATAACTCCTGAGGTGAACTTCCGCAGAGAGTTTCTAGCGTTTTCTTTTCCTCCTCCTACTCCTCCTCCTTTCATTTTCTCCATGTTGTGACGGTGATACCGAGTGATGGAGAAAAAACTAATCAAGATTGTGCTTTATTCAAAAGGCCCACAGCGGTGATTTGACAACACCGTATTCACACTTTGTGGTCTGTGAGTTTCTCACTGACACAGCAGGTTTGGTTTCATTGGTCAACGTCAATCATGCCATCAGGGAGGTTCAGCAGGTTGCATGGTTAATTTGGCACCCATGGAAATGTGCTCTCAGTGGAATGAGCTGTGCGGCCCTGCGTCTGCAGAAAAGTCACGGTGGCTGACACTCAAGCCCATTAAAGCTTTCCCTAATGTAGAGTGAAGTGACAGCCCGAGATCAAGTTCAGGTGCAAATTACACTACATCTAAGCGACAGCTTTCTGACCCCCCCCCCCCCCCCACCCCACCCCTTTTGTAGTTACAGTCCACTTCATTATTTACAGTTGTAAACACATCGAGCTTCAGTATTGCTGCGTTTTCATGCCGTTTGTGGCACAGGGGTGAACCTGTCACTCTGGCTTCTCTGTCTTAACCCTTTAAAACCTGTGTCAGCATCTGTTTTCTTGTGCTGCATTCAAATGATTTTTACAAGCTCTTTAACCCTTTGAAACCTGAGAAAATTGGTAAGCAATAAGCGACTTTGCAAAAAAATGTCCCACAAATTGCAAGAAATAAGGAAAAGGTGACAAGGAATAGCCCTAAAAAAGAGTGTAAAAAGTCCAATATATATATATATATGCTAATTTCTTGCCTATTTTTTTTGGCCATGTCTTGTTAAGTTGCTGAGCAAATCACTTTTCTGAGGTTTCAAAGGGTTTGTTTCCCTTCAAAGGAATTTACCATCTTTTTTAGGATCTTGAATCTTTTTGTTCTTTAAAATAAAGAGATAAAATAAATATTAAGAAATGAGAATTTGGTTACAACAGCATTGTCGCAAAGTACTCCATTAGCAGCACTGGGTCATCAGATTTTCATTTACTCTTTATATGTGTGCCTCATATTAGTGAGATTTCTGTCAGTTTTGATTCTGCATTTGTGCTACAAAAGTCAGAGGGTGAACCACAATGTTGTGTTTGAAAGAGCAGCAGTGCCATAAATAGCAAAAAAAAACAGCAAAAAAAGGCTTTAATGAAACTAAAAACACAAGTAACAGCTTGCAAAGCAATAATTATTTATTTTATCATTATTATTAAATGTTTATTTTCCATGAGAGACTCACACAACTTAATCAACAAAGTTTTGCAAACTCAAAATTTTGGTTTAGGTCGAAATTGTTGGGTCATTCTGAACTCAAAAATGCCCTAATTTATATTATTAATGCAAATAAATCAAGTCAGTATTTGTATACATGCAATGTGTTCTCACTGATTATAGTAGGATACTGTTCTGTGCTAACATCTTAGCATGACCTGTGTTGAAAGATGGAAAGAGAAGATCAAGACCACACCAAACAAACATACAAACTTCTGATAAAATATGGAATACACAAATCATACTTCTCTTTTCCATCTCTTTTATTTGCATACTTTATTTAAGTATGTAAGTGGACAATGAGAAATGTTTTAATGCAATAATTAAAAATCTAACCTAACCTTTGTCAACTTCATTCGGCACTCCCCCATTGTCCAGTTGTGGACCTGTTCAGTCTTGAAAAACAATAAAATCCCAAGTCGTCTTTGTCCGAGACAGAGATAAGACTAAGGGAAAATGTGTTTGAGCCTAAGAAGAGACTTTCAAAAAGTATTGAGACCGGTCTCAAGACCAATCTCGAGTAGGCCTCTACAACATTGTTGTATTCACACACCTACCACAATATGTTTTTGCCTCAAAAACTTCCCATATATCCATTGATATTTCAATCAGCTGGCTGGTTGAATCTAGAATAAATCTTACATTAGATGCAGCATCAAAGCATAATTCATGCATGTGAAAGTCTTCCAGAAAGTATCTTCCAGATCACCTTGGAAGGACACCTTAACATTTACTCCATGCATGTGTGTGGTTGTGGCAGGTGTTTCGTGGAACTAAATGGAAATTGTGAGGTTTTTTTTTTTCTTTTGGTTTTTGTAAAATGTCTTAGTTTGTTGAACATGCTGCCAGTGCAAAGGTCCCCTTTGCCCCTTAATGAGTTCCACAGAGAATAAGTGTCATGGTTGGCTCTGGTGATGAGAGCAGACTCCCATGTCACCTTGAGGCTGGCTAAGACAAAGAGAAGACGACTCTTGATGTCATATTCACTCTCTCCTTTTACAAGTGCTTAACCCTGGGCCGACTTTATTTTCATAGGCAAATATCATTGTCCTCATAGATGAAAAGGTCCGAAATCTGACACAGGAGGGTATCTGATATATGTTAAATGATGACAATACAGTTTCATACTCCTGCTTAAATGATTATACTTCATATATTGTACTTGTTCAGTCATAATTAATAATAATTACTTAATAAGTACATTTTTAAATAAATAAACCTTGGACATCCATTTAAAAAACATTAGAAAAAGATTAGAAAAAATACCTAAAAAGTCAGATTTTTTGCTTTATTTGCAATAAAAACAAACTAATGACAGCAGAGATATTTAAATACATTAGAAAGTAATTATGAGTTATCAAATAAATGTGTTAAATGTGCTCAACTGACAGTCTAATATCTCAAATTAGATTATCAAAGGTCTACATTTGCTATAAAAAATGAGTAATTTCTGGATAATGATACTCTGAACATTTCCAGGGATTCTCTGTGTTAACTGACTTTTACCATCTGTTTCTGCATCAAGTTTCTGGTCAACCTTAAGAGATGGGAACACCTCCAACAGCTACTTCCTTATGGGATTATCTGATAATCCTGAAAAATCACCTCTGAGAAACTGAGCTGTGCTCCAGAGAACGAAATATGAAACCAAAGAATCTCTTTCTGATAGACCAACTGCTCAGATATTGGTAAAACACATTTAGCCAAATCTCTTATTAGAGAATACATTTCAGCAGTTATTCACGGTCTTCATTAACTACCACAGAGTTTACTGTGGAGCACTTTGTTCTGATCCACTTAAAGTGTTGTACCTTAAAGCAGAGCTCACCTTGTGTGCTCTAGGGAGTGTTTCTGTTCAACCCATTAAGAACATAATAATCCATTTTCAACATCATTTTACTCTAATTGAACATGCCTGTTGTATTCAATTTTTCCCACATCTTTAAGGACACCTGCCTACATTTATGACAGCTGAGCGCGGGTGGGGGGGGGGGGGGGGTTGGGGAGGGGGTGCTACTGCTTGTCACAAAGGGAAGAAATCGCAGTTTCCAAATTAAGATTGCAGATAGATGACCTTACAAAGCAAAGGAAATCAAAGAAGTATGGGAACGGGGTAAATTGGATTCTTTGGCGTCTAACAGTATATGACTTAAACCACCTGGGGATTCTCTCACAGTGGAGGAAGTGAGAGTTTCCTAAGGCAACAGTCCCACCTGGGACCTCCTGATGATCCATGGGGTGTTCGTAAAAAGCCTTCAAGTTATTCAAGGCTAAATAGATTTTTTTTCTATTAACATTTAGGCTGTATTGCTCTGATTTCAAAGCTTCTATACTGGTTTCAGGCAATCTATTTCATTTTATACAGTCAATATTCTGTATTTAATTTGCATAGCTGAAAGGTTTGGTAATATCTGCGGTCTTATTGTACCACACTGAATGTCAACAAGGATCAAACAATGGTGAACCTAAAAAGCATCTCATCTTTTGATTACTGAACTTTGTTACTTTTGTAACTTATAATATAGAATATTTGTCATCAGATTTTAAGGAATAAAAAGAGAACTAGTGTGGCTGTAACTCTATACAGGAGGTGTATAACTTAGTTGGGTGCTCCATATTGGGCTGGGTATCATATGGGCACTGATATTGAAAATACCTTAACTGAAATCAAGAAATACAGGCTGGTCGTTTTCTCTATAACACTATGTTTTACTGAACAAAGTTTCTTAAATGTTGGAACTGTGCAAGATTTTTGTCTCAATAAAGTTTTCTAAAACTGCCAAAAATTTAATCCAAATTAGAAACTATTGTTGGAAGAGTAAATAAGATTGTAAATCTAACTTGAGATTCAACTCGCTCTCATCCCAACTCATCAAACGCTTTGTCTGTGGACCCACATGTCAAAATACGATGTGCCATACCTTCCCGGATGTGAGGGCAGTATTACCACATTATCTCCAAATAAAGTTAGCATGGCTAACGCATTAGCAAACCATGGTCTGACACATCCAACAGTCCCAGAACAATATTTATTTGGTGTATTTGTGCACGTAAGTTGAATATTAACTCTTCTTTTAGCTTTGCTAGCTTCTTTCATCCATCTCAAGCTTCTTAACTAGCTAGCTCACTTGCTGGTTGCTAACTCTGTCTACCATTTGGTGCTAACCTGGTAACTTACAGTTGTATTATCTTTACTTTTTGTGAAAACCAGCTGCTGCTGGAAAATACACTAAAACTGAGAGTGAAACATAGGCCTTAAAATCAAAACATTAAGCTGAAAAATGCTAAAAAGAAGGAGGGAAGTCATGCCAATGTGGATGTCTCTTTGGATTTATTAACTGGCCACTATTGTAATAATTTGATACATTATTAATATACAAATATTTGCAGCCTTAAGAAAGAATGAATTACAGTTTCTTTTTCTTATCTTTTTTTAAATGTTCTTTTCTATTAAGTATTTCAATCAAGATGATTACTTGAATCCTAAATATATAACATTTTGAGCAGAAACTATGATGTATGAAAACAATAACTCATAAGTTCTGAGAAACCTGAGCTTTACCTTTATGTTGAAATAAAATAATAAAATAAAGCCCTCCATCAGCAGAACATTTGTACAAAATGCAGCTTCACGCAGGCATCATGAGAAATACCCATTATTACGGACCAATTTGCTCCTTCAGATAATCAATGTTGGCACTGACTCAAGCCCTGCTCCACAGGCTAAATGCTTGAATTGATCATTGATGCTTTCTCACCAATAAGCAGTTTAAAATGACTAATTGGGGGGTGCTAAGAGTAGCCGGAGCTTTTGCTATTAGTGTAATGATGATATGACATCAGACGTTTTCTGTAAAGCATTGTCTTGTTGTTATTGGGCAAGACGGATTATGATTGGGTTTAGTCAGTGCACATTATGAGATGCTCCTTAAGTAGCATTCATAAAGCAAAGCTCCTTGCTGTGTCAGGGTGATAATAAGGGTAGTGATTCATATATACTTTAGGAGTCAAGGGGAGCACCATGTTAGACCTGTATTTTCTTTTATTTGTCCTTGCTGTTGGGGGATCATGGATCTTGTACTTCCTTTGTCCCTGCATACATCAGACGCAGAGCTCTGTCTGGCGAGTCATTGATATGCTAGCTCTGTTTTTACACATTGTCATTTTATCTTTCTCATTACTGTCATTACTACAGACTCAGATACATCTCATTACAAGGGTAATTGGGACAAACATAAAATCCGTATACCCCCCCTCCCTTTAAGTTGGATATCTTTCAAATGCTCAAAGTAGATAACTGCTGTGTTAGGTCCACAACAGCTGTTAATATTTCATGATAATATAGCTTTATTCCCACTGATATCTTTCCCACTTTGTGTCTCTTTTGATGGCATGTTAAAACAGAAAATTAAAACAAGTTCAAATGGGTCTATTTTATCTGCACAGTCTCCGGAAAAACCTGGATGTGCACCTGTACCGCTAAACTCTCTCACACATACACACAAAGCAAGTGTGATGTGAAAGTATATGTGGACACACACGCTCGAAAATCCAAGCACACACACACACACATATGCTTTTATGTCGAGTTGGCTCCAACTTCTGATGTAATTTTATTTTTAGCCGGTCCTCTTTTCTGTCGGAGCCCCATGAAGTCTTTTCCATCTACAACTTAGTTCCTCAGCCAAATATTGACTTTGGGATCTGATTATTAAGCAATTTCCACAAAACTTCAAATTACTATCTGAACAATTATTTTAAAGACGTTACAAGACCCAGTAGACCCCCAAGGTCTTGAAACTGATTATGCAAAAAGATAATTGCTATGAAGATTTAAAAAAGAATGAAATTGGTTTGACAAACCTATAAGTTGTTAACTACTGCTCAGTGCAAAAGAATACATTTGCTGACAAGGCCACAAAGAACCGGAGCAGGGGAGGCTTTTCCCGTGTGCTCAGGTGGGCGGGAGGTATCGCTCTCTTTATTATCGCAGCTAATGGCGTTCCAGATCTATCCTCAATTATACAGGATGAGATGAACTATTAATTAATAATTCTTCTGATAGATAAATTGTGCCATGTTCAGCAGATGTGCACTTCTTTGAGATGAGAGGCGACGCAGATGGAGGCTATTGACCAACAGTGGCCCCGTTCTGTGTCTGCCTTTATAGATGTGTGAGCTTTATCTCCGCTTGACACGCTGTTATGTTCCCCGTCCCCCTGTCCCGTTTTAACGGCCCGCGTACCATCAGCAGGCGTCCATGTTTTCCTGATTTACTGCGTGTAAAGCCAATGTTGCATAATTTGTGTTTTAAGAAAAGATATTAATCCTTGTCCACATTGCGGAAAATGGTTATTTTTTTCCCCTCCCAGGTTAAACGTACACTGGCTGAAAAATGACACATCCTCAAAGTACTTTTGAGCAAAGGCTGAGTTGTATAATTTTCCCATAAGCTCGGAGCGTTTAAGTGTAGAAAGGAGGAATTATATGGCTATGAATGTCTTCCTTAATAGTGATATCACTTCCGAGAACAAAAGAAGGTGGCTCTGCAATGAGCTGGGGAGTGTGGACGCTGGCTCGATTGGCCATTTCCGTGGCTTTCCATTAAGGTCACGCACTGCGCCACCGTGCCGGAGAGTGCATGAGTGACAACATGGCCAAGACGAATGGAGCACTCTCCCACAAACCTCGTTAAGACTGAAATCACCGAAAAAATAATAGTTATTAAATTAATTGCAGTCATAATCTCGTAAAATATGTGTCAAAAAATTATATGCGGTTCGATTAACACATAACATGGGTGTCAAATCTGTAATAAAACCCTGATCAATAAAACAATAACCATGTTGTTAAAAGCAGTCATTGAAAGGTGTTGCTGGCAGTGGGCTCCAGGGGTGAGCAACCCTTTTAATATAAACGGATTTCATCTTTCCACCGTGTCACCTAAATCACCTCAATGTTTGTGTATACAATTAAAATAAGATAATAAATTGCAGCAATGGATGGATTACGAACGCTCCCTTCGACCCCATACATCAGGCTTTGTCAGTGGCCCAGAAAATGCATGTCTAACAATCTGTTGATTACAATGTGGTGCGAGCAGAGGCCCCGCCGAGGGGGGGGTGATGACTGTTGCAGGATACATTATTTTAACATACTGTTATGTTTAAATCGATAAGTTTTAAACGAGCGCTAACGACTGCTATTAATTAAACTTTCAGAATCTTTTATTAGAAAAGTTACCACTTGTGTGCTTGATTTAATGAATGGTTTATTATTTCATTTTGTTGGCCCTGACCATTATGCCCAAACGACTGGTCTTTTATCTTGAAAAGAAATGAGGCAAGGAGTAGTTTATTTGCAGTGCAGAGACGACGATAACACGTCAGTTGAAGGGCATATTTGTTTTAAAGCCTTAGAGGAATAACCGTGACTAGTTCTTGATACAATTTGCCTGCCTCTAAACTATATTGAAATCATTTTGCCCCCCCCCCCTTCATTCTTGCTATTTGGCCCTTGAGATATTATTATTTTTTATCAGTGTGTTTATATGAAATCATTTGAGTGGGGATGTCAATTTGGAAATGAAATTGTCTGTGCAAGGGAATCATTCAGATTGGAAATTAATGGTATTGCAATTAAAACTTGGGAGTTACAGTATTTGGTAACAATTATGATAATGACTCTAGCTGGAGGTGTGAATTTCACAAGCGGGGGGTTGTGTGTGTGTGTGGGTGTGTGGGTGGGGGGGGGGGGCACTGTGGCACTGTGAACACGAGTGCCGTGCTGGAAAGCTAAAATATGTTTCCACCCGTTTCTTCTAATAGAGCGATGCCACAGTGAAAATATCTTGGCTTCTCCTCCGTCAAATGTGTGTTATTCCATTACCCAACACAGATAAACTGCCTTTTGTGATACTGCTGCAGGAAGCTCTTTGCTCTCAAGCTACCATTGACGGAACGTGTCCTACATTGTGCTGTAGTAATAGAGTGGTTTATCAGCTCATGTTGAGAGTAGCTATAGGCTAAGTATGGTTGAGAGTCACAATTACCAACAGACACAACATGCTGTTTGTCTGCTCATGATTAATGTGCTGGATCAATGTGGGCCGCTGCAAAGGAGCAGGGTGATGGAAGATTCCTTTGAGATATATATATTTTTTCTCCCTGTTTTCTTTCTTTTTTTCCACAAGCACTGCTATCATCCAAATTGGATGATCAGTGGGGGAATTCTCCCACTCTCTGGGGTTTTTGCTGTGGTTTGTAGATTTTGCCTTCAGGTTGGAAATTCACTCAAACTGGAGAAGTCCTTTATCCAGAGACTTTTTTTCAATTGAGCATTAAGCAGGGGTCCTGAAGGGGGAAGTAATCGCCTCTTTTTAGCCGGTCAGCCAGGATAGACCATAAATACCTGTATAAAGAAGTTACTGTATGAAATCTATGCTGCTTGTGTGATGTGGAAGAACCACCAAAAAGACGTGACTAAAAAATTTTGCTCTAACATTACTGATATTTCGTTATAACTACCTAGGCTGTTCTCATTTACTGTTCATACTTATACCTTCTTCTCAAAGTAATGCACTTTAATTCCTAATCCACTTGTGAGTCAGGAGGCTGTCCTTCCCATGGATGTATAAAGAGAACTAGATACCACTTTGGATGCAAGACCTTGTTCATTTCTACCAAAGTTGCTCAATGGTGCATGAAGCCAAAATTGTTCAACAGTATAGATTTACAGGGATGACTGACATTGCTTCTGCATTATGGGGCCAATAGAGTAATAATAGAGTAATAATAATATATAATGATAATAAGTGCCGCACTCCACTTACTTAAATGGGGATTAAATGATTAGATCTTGTGGCTTCTCTAAACATTCCAAATTTTAGCAGACCAAATGGATTAAATCCTGATTGAGTAATTTTGCAGGGATTGTGATGCTAAAAAAATGAGATGAGACATTACATCTTGTTAGTTTAGTACAAAACAACAAGCAAACATACAAAAAAAATGTGAAAGCAAGGCAAATATACACATTAGGTGTAAGCTAGCTAGAGATGGACACAAGTACCATGTGTCTTATCATGTCTTCTAACTAACTTTGTATACACTAAGGCACATAACCCCCTTTAAATGGAAAATTTAAAGTACTTAAAATGCTTTTTCATGCTTATTATATGGATTAAACACAAAATATAATATGTAAATTTGTGAACTGCTAGTTAAAATTTTGTTACAGAGTTAGGCTAGCAGTGTTTTCTGTCTTTATGCTAAGATAATTAAGCTGTCTCCAGACTGTAGCATCCTACCATAGACTGCATATAAAGATGGATAACATCTGAGCTCCCCAAAAGTGAAGCCAAAACATCTTTATCACCCCCTGTTGGCTGGCTGCAGTATAGGTCATAAACCCCGCCCCCTCTATGTTAGTGGATAGGACCAAACTAAAAACTCACTCGTCGTGCTCGCAATCAACGGGGCTGCTTGTGATTAGTTGGACTCCAGTTCCAAATTATGTCACCAGGACAAAATGGCAGATGTTGTATTTGGGATATTTTGGCTTCATTTTTGCATAGTGAGGGTAAATGGAGACACCTTGTCCATCTTCACATACAGTCTATGCTTCCTACTTACCATGCAAACATGGGAATTGTATCAATCATCTCATTTATCTCTCAGCAAAAAGGCAATGAAAAAAAAAAGCATTTCACATAATGTTAAACTATTCCTTTAATGACCACCACCTCTTCATCATGAAAATTTCATTTCATTTCAGTGGACACTCTGAATGCAGCTTGATTGCTCCACTGGATTCAGAGCAGACCATTAAAATGACTGGTACACTCTCATCTCCGATTACAATGGATTTCAAACAAAAGCCGATCACTCAACAAACGTGTCTCCCCCTGAAAATGGCGTTTGCGGTTTAAGTGCAAAGGCCAGCATCACATACCAGAGGTTACTTAGCAGGATTTTATGGATAGGCCTGCCATGCAGTATTTAGATCTAACCCTTTCATGGTTCAAACTAATTATAATGTAATATGCTTTTTGGATGGAACCCAAAAATGTATTTAAACAACATACAATCCAGCAGGAGGAGAAGGAGCAATCTTTGTTTTTTCACTAGGATGCTGAATTTCAAGCCCCTGGGGCCAGAGGCTGAGAATGAAAAATACCCATCAACTCTTGAGCAGATTCAGTGGTCAATAATTGAATGAGTGAATCCCATTGTCCAATTACCCGCATTATCTGTGGATACTCCTCTCATTAAAAGGCTAGGGAGGAAGGAGAATAATTAAAAAGATTTGCAGCATGGGCATTTAATGATCATGCTGCTTTTGCCTGATATACTCTCCAGGACCAGTGAGATCATGTGGGATTGAAGGCAGAGCCCCCCACCCCCCTTTCTCTAACCCACACCCACCCTTTATGCCTGCCCTCCCTGCAGCGCCAACTGGCTCCACTCTGAAAGTGAGTGGGCTTCAGCCACAGCTCTGCAAGGACGAGCTCACACTGTGGCCTCGGAGGGCTCCAGCCCAAACCGGACAGGCTTAGTGTACCATTTGCAAGTTCTCAAAATCACCCTCTCAGTGTAAATACACACTGAATATTAAAAAACAGCATGGTACATTAAAAAAGTCGCAAAGCCAAAGTGCAGTCTAAACACTTGTAGTGGAGTGCTAAATTGCTGTTTGGCTGGCGGTGCTGCTGGCAATCGGGACACATACCTGTGGTAGGAATGCCCTCATCAGGTAGAAATTCTTTGCACCATTAAGCTTGTGAGTGCTTCGAGAAATACACCCCCTCCACACACCACCACCACCTCTTCATCCATGAAGCACGGCTTTAATTAGCGCAATCTCAATGAATAACACCAGTGCAATTTGGCAGAGATCTTTCGCCGTAGGGGCCTGCTTAGTTCAAGATGTTTTCTACCTTAGTCTCAGAGAGCGCATCACACGGTCAAGTGCGCTCTTGCGTGGTGTGTCTAGAGGGCCCTGCTTTTTTACTGTAAACATGCTTGAAGTGTTGCTCAGGAAATAGCATAGCAGAATGGTTTCATATCTTGATAGAAGCCGTCCAGAAATCGTTGAGTCATCCACGATGATGCAACAGCCGAGTGAATTTAGTCGGATCTTGTCATTAAGAGCACTTCGGGGGCTTTTTTTGATAGTCCTCAACTTGATATTTGATGTTTATGGAACTTCTCAAGTGGTGTAAATATTAGTTCAAATGTTTCCAGGCAGCTGGCATGGGTCAAGAGGCTGCGCTCTGGATGGAGCTGAGGGAGAAGTGCTTGATGGTGTACTGTAGAGGCAGCATTTAATTATGTGGTTGCCAAAACCAGCCTGACAGACCAAACACATGTATCATCAAGCTATAAACATTGTCATAGCCCAACATAGCTGAGATGATTTACAGTACACAATCAGCTGATATTGGGTTTTCCCATTTATGCAAATTGTCATCTGAATATCTGTGCAAAGGTAATACAGCAGTGATTTAGGTTTTAAATTCAAGATATCAAGATGTTTGTGTTTGCTCTGATCAAGATAAGGACATGTTTTATCAATATGTTGAAGTTTTTCATTTACAATCCTGCAGGAACTACTGGGAAACTGGGATTTTTATTTGTGTTTATTTCAGCTTAAATAATCTTCCACCATCAAACCAAAAAATTTTCTACTTTGTTTTTTCATCCTTTTTCTAGTGACAAAAAAAGTGAGTCAAAGCAATGCTTTAGAGGCTTCAATGGACAAGTCTGGTGATATTTTATATTCTTCTTACTGTCAACAAACCAATGAAAAAATCAAAACCAACATTGCATAAACCCTACTAACAGATAATGATGGAATAACCAAATCCTGATATATTGTCTTACTCTGTGCTATGGCAACAAATCCTCATACAGCAGTTCATACAACTGACTAATGAATTTGCGCCCCATGAATGACACCACCTATGTAATGTAAACTACTATACTTAACCTAAGTTAAGGTAGGTTAGATTTCGGAAAGTAGATTTATTTAGGGTAGGTCTGGGAAAAGAAACATGGTGATGAAAAACCTGAGGATAAGTTTTGGAATCTTGAATCCCTTTACTATACACATTGGTCATGTAATTGCAGCCTTTTTCTGATTGTGAGAGTTATACACAAGTTACTGGCCGATTATATCGGACATAAACAAATTTTGGTGCATCACTTTTCATAGGTTTACGTATGAGCTGTGCATGAGAACAGCCTGGCAATAGAGCTCCATTGTGAAACAACTATCAATAGCATATTATAAGCCACATTATTGTACTGGATGACATGTTCCTTCATTATAATTGGCATTTGTAAAATTTATTTTGAGTCAATCCTACACACACTGTCCTACTGCTATAAATACTGACTAGGGTGCCAAATGTGTATTAATCCCCAGGAGAAAATAGTCCCCAAACAAATGGACTATTTACTTCAGCTTGAATGATATTTGATAAAAACTACAGTGCCCTGCTGTTTTATGTAATGACTGAGCCTTTTTAAATCACCTCTTTTTAAAGGGTTATATTATCAGAAGGAATGAAATGGCTTATGGCTGAGAGCCACAATCAGGCTGGGGATGTTGCAAAGTTTTTAATTAAGTGACAAATTGGCCCAGTGTTGGCTTATACCTTTTCATGAAATGCAGACAATGGGGAAAAAAATATATGGAACATCGCCAGCCTTAAACTTTGAAGGGTTAGTTCACCTAGCTCACAAAAAGACATATTTTTTTCCAGTTGAAGCTAATTATGCTCAACTTTAGATATGTATATGGACATGGATCAAGCTTTCTCTCTGCTCTCTGCATTCCTTTCATAGGGTACACGAACAAAAAAAGAGTAAAACAACTAGAAATCGTATATAGTTCAAGCAAGACACAATGAAGACATAATCAGACTACTGCTGTCCACAATTCTGCCTCTGTTACAAGGTAGATTATTACGACACCCTTCAAAGTTTCCTCACAAACTTTTGACTAGTACCATTTAGTGGACAAATTTATGCCAAGATAAAGGATGCATGAGTGTATATATGCAGGTACGTATCTATTTTCTTACGTAAAGGGAGTATAAACGAGCCACTACCCCATGTAGTATCTGGACACACAGACAGTAACGGTTTTAGAATGAATTATTGCACACAAAGAATTCTAAAATGAGTGTTCATTAAAAAAAAAAAAGCCCCTGTTATTTAGGATAATTCGCAGCTTTTCCCTCTACTGTTTGTTTTGTTTTGTTTAATCTAATTGGAAACTGTTGACACTGAGGTCTGTGGATTATTCAGAGTTGACAGAGACATTGCAAAGACGTGTCCCTTTTGGGTTTTTTACATGTCATTCCTTTGATGAGTGAAGGACCGCAAACTGAATACCAGTCATTCTCTGCAATAATCTCAGCAAAACAAAAACCAGAGCTATCGGCATGCCTGCAAACCACAAGGGAGAATTGGGAAATATCTTGTGTGACTTGAGTACGTGTATGCATAGTATAAGCATTGCATTGAGTTGTTGCCCGTCTGTACCTGATCAATGTTGAGCGCATTTACTGGCTTGAGTCCTGTTTAGTAAAATGAAGAGCAGAGTCAAATCATGTTTGGTTGAGTTGTACCAAGAGTAGTGTTGTTCTGGTAAATACCAAATGGCAACTTCCAAAGCTGAAAAATGAAACTAACATAGAAGTGCCAAAAAATTGCAGGTCCTCTAATGGCCACTTGAGGCTGGCTCCAAAACTGCGTCACTCCCCATAGACCCTAATGTTAAAATGGCCAACTTTACAATAGAAATAAGCATGTTTACAGTACAAAAACAAACCAATACAATTATGGTCACTTTTGGCTCCAAAAATCCAAGACGGCAATGACTAAAATGCTGAACTTCAGTCTTCAAAATAAAAGTCCATGGGTGATGTCGAAGCGGCTACGTCCATTATTAATTATTAGAGTTCATGGTAAGTACAGTGTGCTACTGTGACAGCATGAAAAAGCATTTATGGGTATGTTTTCCCTATTCCGACCTATACCTTGTGACCTATTAAAAACCTTCCTTTATTCTCTAAGTATAGCATTAAGAATAAACTGCCAGTGCAAATGCCATGGTGACCATTATACATAATGTAAACACCCTAGCAGTTGTACCTACACATAAAGCCTAATTTGCACCATGACATTATGGTAAAACAAAAAACTAATCTATTTGATCTACAGCTCTTTCAGAATATCCAGCCAGGATAATTAGTGGTAACTATAACTAGAGCAAACATGAGCTAACCCCCAAAATAGCACTAAGTCTAAATGAGCAGATATTGCAGTTATCCATGAGGCGGATTTTTACTATCATTAGAGAGATATTGTTTCCCACACATCTCTGTGTGTGTGTGTGCAGCCTCAAGATGAAACACTGTGTAAGAGGTGCCATAAGAGTGCCAGTGGAGATTAATCACACTTATCCCTGATCTGTGGTGGCATTCCTAACCGGGTCACCTGTAAAAAGCCCGCTCTCAAAGTGAGATCCGGCACGGAGGAATAACCCACAATCACATGAGAGAAACCAGAGAGAGGCAGCTGCTGAATCACTGAACACAACAACTGGTTTTCATGATGATGAGATGATTTGGGTTGTTTGCTCGGTGATTGATGTGTGTGTCTGTGTGTGTGTGTGTGTGTGTGTGTGTGTGTGTGTGTGTGTGTTTGTGTGTGTGTGTTATTGCACCATAGAAGAAATTGAAGCAGTGTTAGTGGTTAACCTCAGTCGTTTGTGTTTATCCTTTTCAAATTTTAGGTTCAGCTTCTCCAAACTGACACTAAATAAACACGTGCCAGGAGATGGGAATAGTCTGTATTTTATTTTCCAGCAATATGCTTTGCTGTTTTAAATTGATGGTAATTTCCCCCAAAAATAGGTCCCCCAATGTTCTCCCCTCTTCCGCACCTAAGTTCCTATTTACAATGGCAGCAAAGCACATAATTCAAAGGTCAGGGACGGAGGATGGCGGCGGGATGGAGTCAGATTAACAATCGAACATTGTAGAGAAACTCGGAGTAGCCCCCTCTTGCTTTGCTCTGTCTCCAGGCCTCTTAACTTTGCAGAGAACAGAGTTCTGTCTCAAAGTTGAGCGGCTCAGGCCAAGGATTTTCCTTAACCTCTTTTGAGAAATGGACCGCGGGGTGAATTCATAAAAGAGCAGTCTGTTGGACAATTTGTCTTTTGACAGGAGGGAACATTGGAAGCCACCAGAGGGTGGTCAGCGATGAGTGGCACAGGCGTGCCTGGGGCGGTACCTGCAGGCCATTCTTCCTCATGATTTGTCCTGGATGAGGAGAGGAGGGTAGCGGCGGCGCAGGCCGCCATCTGGCCCCGGCCGGGGAATTGGGTGGTGAGGTGCGGGCGGCGGGTGCGCGTTCAGTGTCAGTACAGCTCCATCAGGGCTGTTTGCGAACAGATGTTCTGTGGTGTGTTCGCTCCAGCACGGCTCAGGAGGGAAGACGTGTCTATCAGTGGCTGGAGGCTTTCAGGGGAGCAGCAGACTCTGACCTTGAGGCTGCCGCATGTCAATCCCTGTCTCCTAAAGTCCTGCGAGACTGCCCTATTTGCTCAACAGAAAATTGTACACACAATACATTTAATTTCTGATATTAAAGTGGCTGCTCAGAAAAAAAAGCTACATTCCTGATAGATTCCCAGACAGCTTGATAAAACTTCAACCCTCAGTCCACAAAATGTAGCATAAATCAGGGTTTTTCTCATCTGGGGATCATTTTCTGTATTATGCCTCCTCATGAGCAGAGGACAGTGTAAAATGCAAGGGCAAGAGTATCCATATCCTTCGTCTCCATCATCTGGATCTCGGCAATCAATAAGCGTTTAATCAGTCAATTATATGGCACTAATTTAACAGCCTGCAGGTAGAGCCATCTCTGAGCACTTCCCCATGAAAATACAGGCTGTAGGAAATTTATCTTTTGGAAAAATGTCAGAGCAGAAAATGAAGTTTTCAAAGGGAGGGGACATGGAAATCTGCAACATGTCTTCAGTGTTTTGGAGATAGGGAGGACAAACCGGAGAGCTGCGGTTTGAGGGAAAGGGTTAAAGAGAAGATTACGTGAGTCGGAGAGATTGCAGCTTGGAAATCTTGTTGAGAACATGCAGAGAGGGGAAGATGCCCCATGGTAGAACTGATCTACAAATAACAGTTCTGCAGAGAGGCTTCTTAATCAGACGATTTCAGGGGAGAAAAAAGAAGCTGTGGTCTTGATAATGGAGGGAATATTTTAACATTCCTGATAGGGACTCCAGTATGAGAGTGAGCTTCTTTCCTCTCAGTGTCCATGGTGAACAGTGGCCACATTCAGCTTATTATTTATTGAGCAAATATTGCTGCATCTCGCTGACATCAGACGTGTTTGCAAAACCAAACTCTGTGTGGCAACAAAATTGTTTATTTATCCATTAAAATGAAAGCAAAGGTTTTATTTATGGGCAGCGACTGGAGAACAAAAACAAGAAACCCGACATAATGGCACAGAGTTTGCTGGCGAGCCAGCTTTTAATTTCTGTTGTCAATATTTGAACAGTTGAGGGGGAAAGCATTATGGACGTGGGGCCGGCGCTGAGAGTGCCGTCCAGCAGCTCCTCGCTTACCTATAAAAACTAACATCTGTTGAAGCATACATTACGTTTAAAAATAACTGTACAGAGATCAGCGGGTAAAGTACAGTCAACCAGATGTCGCTTTAAAAGTGCCAGATGGAACAATGAAAGCGGGATTGGAAATTAGAAAGTGCTGTGAAAGGTCAGATCAATTAAGAAAGCTGCGTTGGCTGCCATATGACAATTAAGGCAAGTTTAAAGCACTTGAGCTGAGCGGGGCAGTGGCGGTGGTGGCGGTGGTGGCGGTGGCGTGAGTGGCTGTCGCTGGGTTGGAACTTCTTGGGGGCATGGAAAATGTGCAGGACGGGGGGAGCATCCCTGGACTGAAGTGCATTTACACCAGGTCAAGGTTAATGACCTGCACAGATAAACCTGATAGAACGCCTCACAGCGCTGCTCACGACCTTTGTCTGTCAGTATTAAGGAGCCAATAAATTACAGGCATGACTTTAAGTGACATTGAAATTTACTCTGCTCTAATGAGAGAAAGAGAGAGAGAGAGATGTGGCTATGAGAAGGGGATGTGTTTAATCTGGACGTTTGGTTGCAGAAAGACATCATATACCCTGCATACAAAACCTTGATTTTCCCCTCATGATTCCAACGTGATACCAGTTTAAAATGCCCCTCCTCCGCTGCTCCAACCTTTATTTAACACCCCAAAAATCAAGCCATAACAGGTACTCTGCTGTCCCAGATGGCTGCCAGCTTCCCTCAACACCCATGAGTGCACATGAACCACAAGGGGGCAATATTTGCATTGTTTGTCTGCATCCTCCCCAGGCGCACACACACCACACACACACACACGCTGATTTACATTTATGTTTTGCATTTGCACATTTGGATCAAGTGCAGTTTAGTTGTTCATTTACATTGCAACATGTTAACAGAAACCCACGATAAGCTGTTTCCTGTAGCGACAGCAGCTCACGCCGTCTGACTAACAGCACCACAGGCTCTTTATGTTACAATTTACAGGCCATAATAAATTACAGACTCAAACAGACGCTTCCTCTTTTGTATCCTTATCTGTAGTTTTGGGGGAAAAAATTCCACCTCATGTGTAGTCTTGCCCTGCTGTGGTTTTTCTTTGAACTGTGCATTGCATTGTTTTAAGGGGTCATGCATGGAAATGCATAAAAGGAGCCAGGAGATCTTTTTAAACACTCAGAACAAGACCATTTAGGAATTTCTTACACAATTTGTTCAGTTGATTCTTCCAAAGTTCTGCTGTAAGCACTTTCTGAGTGTGCAAACGGAATTATTCATCGCGTTAACGATAACATAAATGCAGCGGCGACAGAATTTAATGCACCCGTGGAGATTACCTTTATTTACTCATGAAAAAGAATACATTGAACTACTTTTCTCTTTCTCTGTAAAACGATTCTTTTGAACTCTGCCGCCCCGCCACACTGAGAAGGATATATGTTAGGTCTGCTAATATCTCCATTTGCATGTCCTCAAAATACAGTTTTAATTATAGATAAGGATAACCTGTGATAGAGCTGCACCTCTGTGGCACGCTCACAGTATGTTAGTAGGGAATTTTATAGATTGATAGTTCTTTGCAGGGGGCTAGGGTTAGGGTTAGGGGTTGGGGTTGGGGTTAGGCAGTACTCTGAAGAATGCTACAAGGAGTACAGGCACACAGGAGACCGTAGGTGTAAAAAAAAAAAATCAGTTTTCTAAAAGTCATATACACATATATAGTGTATCGCTACATAAACCTCGGTTGGGTGAATAAAAAATGTGAAAAATGAGTAATTAAAACTATAGAACATACAGGTGAATGTAATACATTCATTAAAATATAAGATATTAAATATAAATACTGATATAATAATTGCTGTAAAAACATGCAAGTATAAAAAAGGTTAGGGGTTAGGGTTAGGGTTGCAGCAGGTGCAGCACCTCCAGCTCTGTATGCATAAACTGAAACTGTACACTAGCCTCCTATTCACGTGTTTGTCTCCATTGATTGTTGGGCCACTCTGCTGGAATGTGGGAATTAATTAGACAATTTGTATAATGGACTTAGGCACATAAAGACATGCGGGGCTCGACAGAGTGGCGGCATCCTGCGGCTCCAATTGTCCTTGAGGAACTCTCATCCAGATGTTCAAACGGATTGGAGGCTGACCCCTCACCCGCTCCTAATTATCATCTGAATGACAACATGGCCCAGATCAATAGTTCCCGGTTGCAGTTTGAAGATCACAGATAAGACGCCACCTTGTTGTCAGAGAGAAAATGCTAATGCAATTAATGTTCAATAATCCCCTGGCAAAAGATCTGTGTGTGGATATTAATGCCGGATGTTTACTCCAAAACAGGCCCGTGAGGGGGAAACACACCGACCCGGCAAACAGGGTTTTAAAAGGTTTCTGAGGTAGTGTGAGTGGACTCACTGCTGGTCACAGTACAGTGGAGTGAAAGTGTAAATCGGAGGAGACTTCCTGTTGAGAGTGCAACTCATGATGAGGTCAATGGGACTCTTTAAAGCGGTGTCAGACTCTCTCTCTGCCCTCCCAGTGCTCGCAGTGCGTGTGTGTGGTCAGCTGCTGCACATACACACTGCAGAAAAAAAACACACCTCCACAAATAGTTAATTTTCTGCTGAAAACCAAATGTTGTTTATCTCTACATTTCAAAATGCAAAAAAACAACTTTCTCTACATACACTACCTCTATCAAAACAGCCAGGCAGACTCAATATCAAATCATTCTTTGAAAGCCTTGGACGTTTTCTATCCAAGAGGAACATGTAGTTGCTCATAGCACAACTTTTGAAACATTTGATGATTTGTTCTGCAATACAAAGTCCGAAAATAGAATTTAGTTTATATAACTCTCAAATGTGTGCTTTTTTTTTTTTTTTTTTTTTTTTGCTAGTGCACTATTTAAAAGTGAATGAGTCATCTTTACTTCATAGAATGTACAGTAAAAAATGGGAAGTGACAGAATTGCTGCAGTAAAAGTTTTATTAGCGATATGAAATTGCTGCCAGTGATCCAAATGTGTAAAAATAAAACACAAAAATCAATAGAAAAAAAAGGCATAGAATGGGGAAAAACACAAAAACATTAAACACACTCGATCCAAAAACTCCCCCAACAGTAAATGTCAATGTGATTAAAGAACTTCAGCACCTGGTTAAGTCTCTGACTCTGACGGGAATCAGCTGTGGTTGGTCTAGTTGACACAATTTACAGTAATATTCAGTCACTAGGTTTTGTGGCTTTTACTTTTCAGATGAAGATTTTACAGCAAAAAAATAAATAAAAATCTTGCAAATCTGAAATATGATGAACTGCTATTAATTAAAATATCCGACAATGTAGAAATGAGGTACACATAGTACCAACTTGCATTACAATGCTGCTTCTAATGATGTAACTGTAGTAATTTTAAAAAAAAAAAAAAAAAAAAAAAACTTTTGAAAACTGCTTAGATTGGACCTTGGAATTCTCAGATTATTAATTTTTTTCAACCAAGATTTTGTATTTTATAGAAAGAACAATATGTTAGACCTGCAATAAAATATATTTTGCAAGGCACATTGTTTTAACCAATTATATCCAGATATCAGCCTGTGACGGAGCGTAAAGATTTACAGCCTCAGTTATCTCAAAGCTATCACCTCCTCTAGCTTTTATATTTAAAAAAAAAAAAAGTAAATAAATAATAATAATAATGATGTGTATTTCCAGTGTGTTTTGCATGACAGGGTGGATATGTTATGCTTGATAGAGAAGGCTTTGAAAGAGTAGTCTAACAATTATTATTTTTCTTGTTTTTCTTTTTCAAACCAACGTATAAATTATGTCATTTCCTCTTAGTGATGTCACTTAAAGGAATAATACAGTATTTTGGAGGAGAAATCCATTTGTGTGACTGGGTGGAATGTGAAACTCATGCACACATAAAAATCATGCAATCTTGACCAAAGTATTGTTTTTTTATTCGATGAATAACCCATTCCAATGAAAAAGCATAAATTTGTACTGCCCAAAGGGACAAAAAGTCCTGAGATTTTGTCACCTTAGAATTACAAAGTTATATCTGATTTGTTTTTTTTGTTGTTTTCATAATTGGTCATTCATATATTCTGATTCTGTGACAACTTATGGATAATATGTGAGGTGTTTATTTATTTATTTATTTATTGTTTTTATAAGAAATGCTCAATTTCTCAAAACTTCTCTGAATGCAGATATCTTTAAACTTATAATTTTAAGGTGGCGATTTATGCTATTTTTATTGAGTTTTACTTTACATGAATGCAAGAAATGGGCACAGCAGATTAGGAAAACTGACTAGTTTAATAGAAATAAGTTCAAAATATAAATATATATAAATATTACAGTTTTATTATTTGATTTACTTTGCCTCTTGCTAATAAGTGTCATCAGCCACTGAAAACAATATTGAGAGGTTTATACTGCCTCTTTTTTCAGTTAAATGTTGAAGATCCAAACATAAAACTTTTCAAGGAGTGACTCTTTTACTTCATATTTACTATACAGACACTTAAGTGGTGTGGACCTTTTTAATTATTATTTAAAGTATTTGGGGATTTTTTACATTGCATTCTCAAAACTTTCAGTAAGACATATTTACATTTTCATATCTCACAAATAAAAATGTCAAATAATGTATTTTTACTGTCTAAGAACAGCCTAATATTAAGACCCTCTCTGTTTCTGTATCCTTTCTGCCCTGCGCTGCCGCCCTGCAGCTGCTAATGACAATGACCTCCTGATGACACAGATACCCACAGTATCCTCTGCCCTGCCTTTCTCCTCCTCTTCAAGGTGTGTATTTTTCTTTTTGATGTCGACCCAGCCGCCACCTGCCACAGCTCACGGCTCCCTGACTTGACTGAGTTCATGATTAACTTAATATATTTTTTTATCTTCTAAACCTCTGCTCACAACAATGCTTCCCACTGAGCCAATAGCAATTTCCCTGAGAAGTTGCGCTCCTCGTGATTCAAAATCATAAACCCAGCATGTGTCAACGAGGATCTCATCCCTGATTTTTTTTTTGCAGAGGAGAATAAAACAGGTTGCTGGGAAATAGGCGAGAGGATGCCCAATTAAAGAAATTGTTATTGTGAAATAGCACTGGATCTCATCTGGATTTTGCTTCAGTGACTCTCCCATTCTATCTTAAATGATCTATAGAGCAGTGAAGAGAGGAGGGAAGGGATGTTTATATGTGCATGGGAGGGTGTGTTCCATACAAGATGGAGAGAGATGGAGCAATACAATTTATTCCTTAAGTGAGGTAAAGGCCATATTGCCTACCATTAACAGAGCACAACGTCGGCACGGGCTGATAATTAAGTAATCCACGAGAGCATGAGCAATATAGGACAATCACTAACATCCTCTGCTGCTTTGCCACATCAAGCCACTCACTGCCTTTTTTTTTCTTCCTCCAACATCATTTTAGATTATGCTGGAAAATATTATTGCATTGTGATTTGAAAGTGCTGCTATGGAGGAAATGTTCTGCTTGCAGCTCCAAACTAATGATTCCAGTGAGATGAACTCATTTCAAAGACGCGTGTCGCCTGTCACACTTTTCTGATTTGCTCCCTCTGCAAACTTTCGCTTAATATTTGATGGAGCGGAGGAAAGTTGTTGTTTTATTTCTAATTGTTGACATTTGTGGTCTGATGCAGGTGTTTAAAATGAAGGCCTCATGCATGAGTCATGAAGATGATTTACCTTCACTTAATTTAATGTTAATTCTAGAACTTCTATATAGTCAAAGGCTGTTTTTTTGTTTATTTTTTTTTCTTTGTTTTTTTTTGAGTGGGTGAAGACATGTCCCACTCAACTTTTAGAACATGTGCATTTGTGCCTCCTTATAAAGACACAAAAGTAGAAGACTACTGTTTTCACACTTTTAAAGACATTTACACCTAAATTGAAGCAGATGCACAACTTAGTGCAGAAACATTCACCAGAATGCAGCTCATGATGTGTTTGAATTATGGCGAAAAAAAAGACAACACAACCTTGCTTCTAGAAGACATAAGTTAGTTAGTTGAAAACAATTCATGATTACGTGCATAAAAAAATATTTTTTCTTTCATTTTTCATTTATTCAAACATTCTGATGATAGTTATCATACAATCATTTTTCATTGTTTTACTTGAATATAGCTGAATATTAAATCAATAAAGTCTGATTGAACCAAATTTACACATAAACAAAAACTGCATCTAACAGAAATTCGTACTTCTGTTAGATTTCAGACAACACAACACAATGCATGATGACATAACACGGAAAGTAGAAAAGGCAGGATGGAAATGTCAAACAACACTGGGGGTCAACGATGAGCAGCTTGTATTTGATGTCGGAACTTTGTTGGTAGAACACTGTGTATGGGTAGAACCATCAAGCATCATGTAGAAAATTCTCATCTGAATGATTTGAAGTGTTTTGCCGTCATCCGCTGACTGGAGGTTGGCCCAATATGATTTTAAAATTGTAGCCTCTCCCTCAATAAACTTGAAGAAAATAGCAGAGGACTTTTACTTTGACATAATCAACAACATTTACACTTAAACTGATGAAAATGCACAAATTCGTGCTTGAAAATCAACAGAATGGAGAAATAATTGTCATTTTGGAATGAAACCTACATCACTGCTTGGATTTTCTCCATAAAAAGGAAACAAGTTTCAATCATGTTTCAGATTCTCATTCATCACACAGAAAATGTCATTTTATCACTTTTACCACTCATACTTCTTGATGTTTTACTGGCCTCAGTACATCCCTCTTGGGATTCTCAGGAAATGCATAGTGCAAAGTATCATGAGGTGGGTGTTCTGCTAAACATACAGGCCAGACTATGAATGGTGTTTCAATTTAAATGTTGCTGTATAACTACAAATCACAAACAAATGACACAAATAAAGCAATCGGTATAATATATGTCTTACTGTTTTGCATAAAAGAACATCTTTTTCTTTGGGTCATTTGCATTTCAACTCCACTGCACAAAAACTCAATTAAGAGGGTCTTACCAGTGACATGCTCATATGACACTGAAGTGTAAGGCTAAAGACAAAAGTGAGATCTGTGGTGAAAAATAAAATATAAAATAATATGTGGTGCACTGAGATGATTTTGATTTATTATCATTTCCAGATGGCTCTTATTTAATATGTGAAATAATTAAAAATCATTTTATATTTCTAGTTTCTTTATATGTGAAAAGTCCATTGTGTGGGATTTAGGGACATCTCGATGTAAAAGTTGAATATAATGTTCATTTGTTTGTTTTCATGGATAAATGCAAGGCATTTCTTTTTCTTTTTTGGATGTAGCTGTCTGCGTCTTTGACTGGCAGAGAAATGGACAACATCTCACCCTGTGTTTCATCATGTTGGTCCAGTTGCCACTGAAATATTTATCCAGATTGCAATTTACAACAATCCACAATTTCCGACAGCAGTCTGTATCATCCATCTCCTCGCTTGTCCAAATGCATTTCTTTTGTTTCTTAAAATAAATTGAATCATGGGAGGTTTAGGACAAGACTCTTCAATTTTTTTTCTCCCTGTGTCTCTCTCCCTAACAAACGGTAACATTTTAATTCTTGCTTTCATCCCTCAAGACTGAAAATACAATTTCATGATCACCTCGCTGCTAGAGCTATGTTTAATAATTCCCAATTATGCAGCCAGGCACCTAGTCCACAGCGTGAGCCCCACCATGCAGCCTGAACAGCAGCTGGCTCGCTGCTCCGTGTGTGTTCAGTCACCTTGATATCATCGATGAGCATGTTCCCCCATCTTAGCAGGTTACAACTCCGGGACCTATGCTGTTGTTTTAATAATACAGCATGGTATTGTCCAGGAGGGAGTTTACTCGTTGTCTCCAACTCCTGCCTTTTTTCTCCAATTTGTTACGCAGTTTACCCAAACATGCAGCGTGGAGCGTTTCAGGCCCCCGTGTGAGGCGGATGCACCGACGCAGAGGGACCACTTGCACTTATTGTTGGAGAAAAAACACACTCCCTACAAGAGGAGTCAAAGTGCCTCTATTTACAAGTCACAAATGAAAGGCTGGTTGTCCTCATTTCAGTTTTTCCACTGCACACACACACACATACCTCAACGGTGATTTATGAACAGACAGAGTGAGGAACTGGAAAATGTTCTTTTTAAAAGTTGAGAATAACAGTTTGGATACGTTGCACCTTGTCACATGTCTGTTTTTTTTTTCATTTTGAACTGAAAAATGACAGCTGCTTATGAAGAATATCCTATTCAGGCACGTAGGTGCAGATAACAATCATGTCAGTGTAACAGAAGTGAGAATATGATTCAAAGTAAACATCTTGAGGGGCATCGGCTGGTCACTTTGCCTTTAGGAGCTGCTAAAGTCTTTCCTCAGAAGTAACTGAATTTCCAGTAATTTCAGAGGCTTCAGTGCTGGAGGACAAATTCAAATCTTTTATTTTGACTATAAACAGCTTTACCACTCTGTAAAAATACAATTTTTTTTAAAAAAATGCAAGTCTTATAAAGAAAATGTACATAAATGATCAAAAGAAAAACAAAAACTATTGTTACACTTTGTTATACTAATGCATTAATGTATAAGTTGCGTTTCACTGTTTCAGCCAGACAAAGTGGCTGATTTCTCCACTGCTTTCATACAACAAAGTCACCAGAATATATGTTGGCATTGTACATTTCTGTTAACCTGGATAGATTGCATTTGTACATTATTATGTAGAAGAAATTTGAAAATGCACATAGCTTTAAATTTAAACCATGATGTGGTTAGTGTGTGGTTAGGTTTAGGCACAAAATCACATGAGTATTCACTAATAAGTAACCTAAAAGCCATGCTTGAATAAAAGTACAGAAAATGACTGTTAAGGTTTAAGTTTTTTCCACAACTAAAATGATTAAAAAAACAAACTCCAGTTTTTCCTTCCCTCCCATTCCTTCATTCATCCATCCCTCCCTTCCTGCTTTCCTTTCTTACCTATTTTGTAATGGGTTACTGACGTGATTAAGATGCGTAGGGTAAATGTAGTGGAGTATAAGTGAAAGTTGACAGAAACATAAAAACTCAAGTAAAGTACAGCTACTTCCAAAAATACTTACTGTTGTAACAAAATGTTATTACTTTGTTACATTATAACACTGAAGTGGAAAAAATTCCTGTAAAAATATAGTCAAATTCGATCATACACTACAATAAAACTGTCAATCTTGAAACTTTTTGGATCCAATGAATAAATAAATAAACAACTTACAGAAAGAGTAGGCTGCTGTATAATTTACAGAATTATGATTATGCAGAATTTTTAATTTTACCAGAAGTTTACTAGAAGCCTTACGGGGAAGAGGGACAGAAGCCGTATGCAACGATCATAAATCATCATATTACCTGCAGCTTAGCAAGGTATTACACTTTTAAACTCACATTGTGGAATACTGTTATGCATTTAACAGTAGTTTGATGATGAAGTAAATTCCGGTAGTGACACCGTAAAATAACAGTAGGATGCTGGTAACTATAGCTGCCAGTAGTTTAATAGTTCAACAGGAAATTGTGTTAATGTGTTAGGAAAGGGTTAAGGTTAGGCGTCGCCGCTGGAAAAACAATGATGTTGTTTATCGGTCTTAAGCAGTAATCTGCATCTGGGCAGGCCTCTCTCCTCGGTGTCACACCATCCACCATCTCCTCGACATCCACATAAAAATGTCTGTATGACATCATTTTAGAAATATTGATATGGAATGTACAACTTTAATGTTTTCGTGGTTTGTAGACAAAACATTTTCTTCTGGTGGCTGGGCTGTTATACAGCAATGGCAGCACTCAGTCTCTTGGCTTTTTTGGATGTTTTTTCCCCTCAAAACAGTCATATCAGCAAAAAATATGACCATTATCAGAAACTTTCATACAAATATAAACTCTTAAAATACACCTTAAAACCAGTTGAGCTATACGGAGTATATCAGATCATTACAAGACAACACAAAAAAATGACTGCATTTTAATGTAAAATAAACATTAACAGAGGATATTACAATATGACATTTAATAACCAGTAATAAAGCCAGTGACCACCAACACGCAGCTGAACTCATTAACTCACTCGGTTAATGCTGAAGATGGGAGGAGGGTATGTTTTGCTGTCGTGTCTGAAAATGTTTTTCTTTGCTCGGTGTGTCTTCTGCATTTCCTTCCTGCTCTTTGTTCCTCCGCTAAACATATCTCTAAGTCACCCTGGGTGTCGCAACGGGATGCGCTCTCACCCTCCAGCAACGCTTTATATCAGACAAACTGCCTCAGCGCATGTTGTGTAACGCCACATCACAACAGCAGTTTGTGGTTTGGGTTGTTTTGTTTCAAGGTCTGGAGCTGAATATTAGCCATAATCTCATATGTCAGCTATGCTTTTCTTGCTTAAATCAATACCACCTCCGTCTTAATGCATGAGTCCTAATGAATAGGAGTGTATGCAGGAGAGAGGGATATGGAGGCGGGGGGGAATAATAGTGAAACACACACACACACACACGCACACACACCTGTAATGTCAGTGCCTGAGCATCCATTACATTACACAGTGAAGCTATTCAGGAATGAAAATATCTCACCATGACTGGCCGGTTATGACACAATACAGTTATTTTTCTAAGCTTTCTTTCTTTCTTTCTTTCTTTTTTTTCTTTTTTTGCATGTCACCTTTAATACGGCACTCCCTCTCCATATGGAAGCAAGCTCCAAATTAGTGATTGCAGGTCACGTGGAGGTCAAAAGTCTGATCAGAACCATGTGTTCCGAACATTATGTGTACATTTTTCATGTCAGTCCTCGTGGAAATCAATCCTTGCGGTGACCCACCCATGTGCTCTCCACAAGCGTATTTGTGAGCTTACTGTACACTCGCATGGCATGAAAAGGGGCAACATTAACTCATGCACGAAAAGTATTGTTCACCGAGATGAAACGCTGGAGACACACCAGCGCCTGAGGGTGCACAGCTATAAAACTTTGTTTTTGATCCACTTTGAAGAAGTTGCATCTCTTTCCTCTCGTGAACAGTGTGATCTTTATTGTCTGATATTGCTTGTCAAAAAACTAATTTTTCTTCATTTTAAGCAGCGGGAATTTGATGACATTTTTTATTTACAGTGTCATTTCATTCCTGGAAAGATCTGAAACTGTTTTTGTCAGAGAGCCTAGTGCAGGGACTCTCAACTTGCTCTTCTTGAGAGCCACTTTTACAAAAACTGGGGGCTACTGGTCAGCTGCAGTAGCATCATACATGTCTCAAGGCTTTTGGGGCTTTGCTAGAATTGTAGGATGTTTCTAGGATTTTAGGACATTTGTAGTATTTTAGGATGTTAGTAGGATGTTTAGCCATGTCTGTGATTTAAGGACATTTCTTGGATTTCAGAACATTTCTCAGATTTCAAGACATTTCTAGAATTTTCGGACATGTCTTCAATTTTAGGACATTTTTAGGACGCCAGAACATTTCTTGGATTTCATAACATTTCTAGGATTTACGGATGCTACTAAGATTTTAAGACATTTTTTCGGATTTTAGGACATTTCTAGGTTTTCAGATCATTTTTTGGATTTCAGAACATTTCGAGGATTTCAGGACATCTCGAGGATTTTAGGTAATAGGATGCCATGGACATTTATGGATTGCAGAATATTTGTAGGATTTTAGGACTTTTCTAGCATTTTAGGAAGTTTATATTATTTACGGACATTAGGGGATTTGCTTGGACTGTACAAACTGTGAATCTCTTTATTTTTATTGTGAATTAGAAAGTGGTCGAGGGGCCACCCTGCACCCAATAGGTGGTCAGATTTGGCTGTAAGTTGAATATCACTGGTCTAGTGTTTGTGTGTGACTTACAGCAGGAAAGTGCTCATGTACAGTGTGTGTGTGTGTGTGTGTGTGTGAGGTCAAGGGGTGTTTGCCCAGGCATGTGTGTGTTGCTCCTTGTTGTACCGGTGTGCAGGGGCCTCTTCAAAGCAATCTCTCTCCATATGGTGTTGTGTGCTGCGAGTGGGTCAACTCGCAGCCCAACTCTGGAGAGGGGGATTTTCTCCCTGTCCTATTGTCTGTCCACAGAGCCTGCGGAGAGAGCCCACCGCTTTCAGGGCATCACTGCCGAGACCCTAATATGGCAAATGAATGCATGAGCGAATACAAGGGTGAATAACTGAATGAATAACCAAAGACAATTTACATAATTGCATGTAGGGTATGTATTTTCTAACGTTTGAGCGGCTATTTGCATATTCACACTCTATAGAAATTATTCAGTCAATACTGTGGATCCATCATGTAAATACAACTCCTTTGAATTAACGGAGAGAGGGGAAAAAACGAACTCAAACAATAATAATGTTAATGATGTTTTATGCCCCGAGGGGAAATCTCCTCCCAGCCTCTAGAGCAATTGCTGTCAGAATAAGTATGATCCCAAAAATTCAGTTATGACATGTTTGCTTAGCAGGTAACAGACAGTAAGACATGAAGAAAAAAAAAAGAAGTCTTCACCGTCTTTTCTTTTTTCCTTATTTTCCTCCTTTGCCTGCAGCATTGATCTGAGCTCCCAACAAACCATCTATTTCATCCATCTCAAATGTCAAGAGGTCTTTGTTTCACACGTGTGATCACAGTTTGCGAGGAACTCCCCGCAAATTGTCGCTGCTGCCTCGTTGCATCATTTCAAGTGCTATTTTCCCTCACGTCACCCTCCTTTGTGATCAAGATAGACGCAGGGTTTATGTGTGTCGACGTCTTTTTGAACTACTCAAAAGCGCCACTATCACTCGTCGTCCCTTTTGTTGTTGTTTTAGGCGGGATGAGAGGGCCGGTTAACCTTCACATCTCTTGCCTTGAGAGTGCATGCAGGTTGGTTGCAGTGGAAGGGAGGATGCAGGGGGTTGAAGTGAAGAGACTGGCAGATGGGGGGAAAAAAGGTGGGTAGAAAAGTGTTATGTGTGTGTGTGCTGACCTGCCTACCCTTCACCTTTTGTCTCGCTGTGTGGTGCTGTTGTGAGTGCTGGAGGAGGACATGTGAAGAGCCGGACTCTGGCCAGCAGAATGGCACCCCTGCCTGTGGTTTTCACAACCCCCCTCTCTTTCTCTCTTTCACTCCGTCTTCCTGGCCTGCAGCTACAAAACACATATTTTCTCTGTTAGAGCAGAGGGGAACCAAACACATCAAAAGCCCAAGGATGGAGTGTGCAGCTGTATTTGACCAGGTCAGTCAGATTTTACACCGCGCTGAAGAAGCGAGCTCTCCCACTTCCCCTCAATCATCTCCTTACTGCAGCTCCCAGAATACAAGCCTTTATGCCTCATTTTGCTTGTCATACTTAAATTTCTCTTGTTTGTCAGCCATAATTCAGCATCTCATGAATTAGTCATGAGAATAACCGTTTTCATTTAGAGGCTTTAACCTGCGCACAATCCTCCTTGGCTGACTTGGCAGTAGCACGCACACGCGCGCACATATTGGGGTGGGTGCTGCAGGCAGGAAGTGTGGAGCCGCGGTAGATTTGCAGAGCTCTGTCCACAAACGGGGGGAATGTAAATGAGATGGCCTGCAGTCCTGAGAGGGGGGTGTTGCGCTGATCACTGTCCACCACATTAAGCACCACTCATTCCCTCCCGCTCACATGCACAATCATCTCATCATATGCAAAAGAGGAGGCTGCCTGTGTGAAAAACAACAACAGCCGCACTAATGAAACACTCGCTTTTAATGTGCTTCTGAGTAGCATGTCATTTGTTGAAGATGGAAAGATGTTGTATTTTTAAATGAATATCATCAGAAGTGGAGACTCGCTGAACATGAGCACTCACTATGGTGCAGTTTAAAGTGCTGTATGCTCGGTTTGTTACAACTTATATTTATAGTTGGCCTTGTATTTAGTTATTTTTTTGTATTGTTATTATCATTGTCTTATAAGCCTGTGTGGGCTGGGCACAATTAAGCGCATGACACTTAAATAAACTAATCAGTCAATCAAAAATATAGTTGGCCTTCATTTTATTCATTTTATGGATTATGCTTGGTAGAAAGTCCATGTAGGGCTTCAGCTGATGTGGGCAGGAATTTTACACCAGAGACCAAGTCCTGCATCCTGCATGTAGTTAGATTTAGGAAAGAAAAGCCCCTCTTTAGTTGAGGTTAGGAAACTGTTGTCTCTTTCGGTATTTGATCAAGGTGACCTGAAACCTTCCATCCTGAACAAAGTGCTCTAATTGCGTAAATATGACGCTAAACATGCTGAAGAAATAGTTATTTATTTATATGCAACCCATTCGCATTCAGATGTGTTAAATAGGCCTACAGCGGCCTGGTTAGTGGCCCCTGAACTCTGTTACCAATGTACAAGGCGCCTTACAGCATCTGTAGGAGACACACCAACTAACTCCAATGTAATCCCATCTGTGGCGAAAACTTGTGTGTGTGCGCAGTCAAACAAACGCAGGACTTTTAACCAGGAGACTGGTGTGTCTCATGTCAAATTAAAAGTCAACTTGTGGTTTTCAGCCATTAAAAGTAGGTACTGCCATACTTTTTGTGACAGAGTTTTCAAGTGACAGATTACTTACCAAACTATGGTCATTTTTTTAAACCTAACCAACGCGTTTTGTTGCCCAAAAGCGAAAGTAGTTTTGGTGTGTTGGTGTTTCAAGTCTTGTGTTTCCTGTTTTATTGTGATACTCACATGTTTCATTCCAGTGTCTTTATTTTCTGTGCTCATGTGTCTCCTGCCTGTGTGATTACCTGCCCCTCCCTGATTTGCTGCACCTGTGTCTAATTGTCTCCCCTTCCCTAAGAGTATTTAGGGTGTGTCCTCTCTTCCTCTTCTTGCCAGTTCATCTTGTCTTTTGTGTCAGCATTTCAGCAAATTCTTTGTGTTTCACCATGTGAACCTTTGCAGTTTTGACTAGTTTTGTTTTTTAACCTTTCCTTTTTCCCAGTGGATTTTTGTACTTTTGCCAGAGTGGACTGGTTATCACGTCCGACCTTTGCCTGATTAAAAGCTTCTTTACTGATTCCACCTCTGAGTCGAGCCTGCGATTTGTGTTCATTACACCGTCAATGAATGTATTATATTCTATTTTGCAATATCGCAGATACTTCCATTGAAACGTAATACCGGTAGCAATGCATTTCTCTCAGAACATATTTGCAAAAGAGTCAAATATGTTAGCCTATGTCTTTTAACAAGAAAATGAGTTATCCTTTAAAGAGATAACACCCTTGATGAATTATGGAACCATAGCTACAGATTAATGCTGATAGCAGACACCTCCTGTGCTGATTTGTCAATAGAATCGGCGTCCAGTCACAGCTGCAGTCGATAGGACAACAGAGGGGTTTGTGACCCGGCAGAGATCCTTCAGTAGACTCGTAATAACTTGACAGATTCTGACAATACCTCAGACGGCAGCAGCGCATTAACACCCCATATTTATCAGTAACAAATACTGCAAAAGCCAACACTTCTTGTGTACTTTACTCAGATTTACCCTCCCGCTCAGCAAACAAGCGCTGCTGAGGTTATTTACAGCAGCTGCGAGTTTTGCAACGGTTAACACATTTGTACTCCCTGAATGCTTCATTTATTAAAATGTGTCGGCGCAATTTGTTCACTTAGCTACATGCCTACCTATTTGTTCCTTTACATGACAGGGTAGAGCTTCCTGTCAGGAGTGTTTTTGTTTCCTCTTAGCATGCTTCCAGCATTCAAATGTGCTGATCACACAGAGCGCAGCCGGGCGGGAGAGGAAGAGAAGGGAAGGAGAGTAAGCAGACTGGAGTAAACAACGCTTTGGCTCTTTAAATAAAACATTTGTTTGTGATTGAGGCTTCATGATGTGAACAGCATGACCTGTTTTACTGGGAGTCTCTAAACAGCCAGCCCGTCGCCCTCGCAGAAACAGATCCCATCTCTCTACCCGCAGACTCAGGGCCTATTTATATTGCATGAGAACAAATTTTTTTGACAACTTGAGTGATAGATTTGTACAAGGCCCAAATGTTTTCTTTTTCTGCAGAGGGCTCCGTCTGAGTGACATAAATTGCTATTAATAAAAATTTTAACAATACATGGCAAATGAGTTTTTCCTGTTAACATGGTACTAGCGGGAGCAAATGGTGCTTGTTGAGGGCTTCCTGGGAATAGAGGCGCTGTCTGAGTCAACATTTGAAGAAAGCAGGTTGGGGAGAAAAGAAAGCATGCGGTGCTGTATTCCTCGGAAGAAGTACAGTTACCAACTGAGAAAACAACCAATCTGACAGAGCTGTCAGAGGGGAATTCTTTCTTTATCTCTCCTGGTTTTTACTTTAACCAAGCCAAGATGTTCATTAATGGGGTTTATACTCCATCGATTGAACGCACAGAGTGTGAGGGACCTCTTTGAGGAAGTACTCAGATTAATTGAATCCAGGTATAAGACACTTTTCTGTATTGATTTTGCATATTAAATCAATATCAGTGACAGAAAAGGAGATACTCAGTAGATGAAGAGAAAGAGTTACACAAGGATCTTAAATCCTCAAACCTTGATCTGTGAAGGGGCATTCATTAAGGTTAGTTTACATACCGTTTCAGTTTTTAAATGCAAAAGTATTGCTACCACATTGCTTCTGCGTTTTGGAATCCCTAAAACTGAGCCCTCTGACAACACAGCTGACCTCATTTTGAAAACTTTGGGTTTGAGTTTTAGGCTAGACATGCAAAAATTGAGACTTCTGGAAACTATTATGCAAATTGCTTCCCAGTTGGTCCTATTCTAAATGTTGGGCCAAAACATTATTGTTCGGTCTATAGGTTCCATATTCGCCCCATCCACATATATAGGTTTACCCAAATGGGCCCCACATGGGTTATGCCAGGCCTACTTGGGTACCAAATGGGTTTGAGCTCAAAATGGGCATCCTATCTTGAGCCTACTCAGGTAAACCCACCCCTATGGGCAACTGGCAGGGGCCATTATGGAACCTGTGGGCAATCCCATATGGGGCCAATTTTTCAGTCCATTTCGTACCCACATGGCCACCACATACAAATGTTGGCTAGCATACACTTTTTGCGATTTCATCCTTTTTTTGTGAGTACTCTTTTCCCATTGCCATGGCTTTCTGCAGTGATGGATAATGCTCCTGGTGCTACTTCAATATAGCCATATATATTATATTGCCATGTTTGCTTTGTAATCACTGTCAATCTTTTTTCTGCTGTCTTGACCACCTTGCACTTATGTTACTTTTGGTAACAGTTCCAACTTGTCAATGGTCCAAAAAAAGAAATCTCTGGTCTTACTTTTCGCCATCTTGGTAATATTTTCTGTAACTAATCAACCAACTGCAGAGTAGAAAAAAATGCTCACAGTTTACATTAGCACTCGCATGCCCATGATTAATAATGTTCCATGTGTTGTTTTAGGCACAGTAGTATGGACTGAGATTTTTTTTCTTAAACAGCCCTAAAACACTTGTATGTACGTATGGAGATCATTTTCATTTAAAACCGGCATTTAAAATGGACACAAATGAGTATGGATGGAGCCTATGCTTTTGGAAAAACTGAAGGAGCCTTTTAAAAGCCTGAGAAATTAAACCTTGGGTTGGACACATTTAGAACTTTTACTTAAGGTTTACCACAGAGTCCTGCAAATAAAATTTTGCTTGAGTAAAAATAAGTAAGTATTGTCAGTATTGACATCAAAACATACTTCAGAGTAATGTGTATGATATAACAGTATTAGCATTATGGACACATCAATGTGTACATCCTTTTAGGTTTCAACTGTAAAGGTGGGGCTAATTTAAACTATTTTATATACACTGAAAGGTAGTGTATGAGTATCATCTTGGGTCTCATATTATCTTTAAATCAAAAATAAATATTTCTCCTATTACCTGTAGTGCTTTTTATCAATCTAGATTGTTTTGGTGTGAGTTCCCGAGTGTAGGCGGTAGAGATTTCTGCCTTCTCTTGAATAATACGATGGCACTTGGCTTGTGGTGCTCAAATCTGTGATATTCTGGCAAGTTTCTCTTCATGTGTGTGTGTCCGCTTCCTGTTTTATTTTGAAACGTGTTCTCATTGTGTGCTATTTTTATTTCCTGAGTTTTCCCTCCTTTGATGATTGTCTCATGTGTTTCACCTGTGTCTTGTTTCACTCACCTGTGTAGTAATCAACTCTCGTGTATTTAAGGCCCATAGATTCCTCCATTCAGTTACGAGATTGTCATTGTGGCCACAGCGTGTTCATGCTCTCCAGCCTTTTCCTCATGTTTGCTTACTTGAATTTAGCCTCTGCTTGGATTTATGGACTTTGTTTTTTTGTGATTGCCCGGAAGAGATTTCTCTGCCTTTGCAGTAAAAGACTCAACAGCAATGCCTCTTTCCAGAAATCATGACCAGGTTATTTAAGATAATCCACAGATATCGTTCTGAGCCGTTTTATGAGGGATTTTCTTTGTACTGGACTACACCTGAAAGACAGATACAGATCAAAGCACAGAATGATGCATAACACAAAACAAAATGTCACAGTTTACATTTTTTGTATTATTAATCTGAATCTGCAGAGTAACTAGTGACAATTTAAAAGTACCTCAAATTGTACTTTAGCACAGATGATGCCTACAAATAGACTTCTTGGTGCACTTTTGCTGTTATTTACTTAATATCATCCCTCATTTTATATTATTTAGTTTGCTTTCAGTCCTCATTAAAGGCTGGCTGTGCTGTGTTCAGAGGCCACACACACACACATACACACACAAACACACTGCATGCAGCAGACTGTAAGCAGCAGACCAGGATTCCACAGTTTCCTCTCTATCTCCCCTCTATGCATTTTGCCTCTCACTTTGTGCTGAAATAATTAACTGTGTGCATGTTTGAAGGCGGGATTACAGTTGTCTAATTGTAGTGAGTGTTGTCATGGAGACTATCAGGCCATCGGTGAATAAACAGCCTTACTTGGCAGTGTTTGGCTAAAATGGGGCTTTGTGCAGATGTCAGACACAGATTTATGATGGTGAAACAGATTATATTTGGCAGGAAAATCAATAGGCTGACCACTCTGGACTGGCTGCTTATTTTGATAAACAGCTCTGTGGATGTAACCTGCCCAGAAGCTTGTCTCCTCATCTGTTTGCTCTGAGAGCATGAATTAATGTAAAAGTTTACTTTCCAAAGCAGCAGGGTTGGGTTTCTGCTTTAAAGTTTTACACCAGTTTACCCTTTATTGCTGAAAGCGTCATGAATATTAAGGGATTTTCAGAATATAATAGACAACATTAGCAATGTAGCAACATTAGCTTTTTAAAGTGAAAAAGAGAAATACATGTTTTTTTCCTTTGGTTAACTTGAGTCCCATAATAGAGTTTGAGACATTTATCAAGAAAATAAAAATGACTAACACAAAGCAGGTTTGGGTAGCCCACTTAAAGGAAATACTAAGTTGTCATGAATAATCACATCGTGTGGGATTTATGGAAATCATTTGCAAACATCTGGAAAATAAGACACTGGTTTTGGTGTTTTATTTCAATGACATCCAGAAGTCAAAGAGAGAAAAACACTGATGACAATAACAGTCAGTTGAACTGTAATTTAATGTGATGTTGATGACATTATGAGGCTGCAGTGTGTGTCTGCACAGTAGGGGGATGCAGTGAACATTTCTGGATGGTGAAAAGTGCTGTGGATAGACATTATTACAGTGTTAACAGTATCATAACCCAAACAAAACCGAACACATGTGGAGCAGTCAAGATTTGTGGGGAAAAAAGTATGTGTGGACTAGTTTTTAAGGTAATCTTGGCCAACATATGACTTTTCTAATGTCAGAGAAATAGTTTCGCACTCAGGCGTTGCTTTGTACCCATAAATTTCTTTGCTGTAGTCACATCTTTTTGATAAAAATAATGTTATGTAATCAATAATAATATTAATAATAATAATCACAATAATAATGATTATGTGAATAAAAACAACTACAATAATACATTTGTTAATATTAGCAACTAGCTTGATGACAAACATAACACAGCTGCTGTTGTAAACCTAAATCTCACCTAAAACTTATAATATCTGATTTTTACAGTGATTTACCAGCAAACAGTTGCTTATTTAAACAGCCAGTAATTGTAAGGAGCAACATAATCACTTATATGGAGTCATGTTGATGTCCACCTGATGAATGTAAATCCAATATTCACTCTCTTTTTGCTCTGTTTTTGGTCTCCACCATCCTGAGGAAAATATTCGTCACTTTAGGTGATAAATCCTCCTCGATGTTTACTAGCTACTTTCAAACTATGTTTATTTTTTATGGACAAGAAAATAATTATCAGGCCTTTCTTACAGCTGACAATTTTTATTTCAGTGGTGTAGCAGTAAGGTAGGTGTGCCCTTCTAATGGTAAATATTTGAGGAGGAAGCGGGTATACTCTCCTGCCTATCCTAATGGCCTTTTGGCAGTGTGGAATGTGAGGCACATGGAGGTTAGCTTGCCAAGAAATGCAAAAAAATATGATGTCATTGGGACATTTTCTGTTTTCATATGTTCCATGCAGCAGCGTAGTGGAGGTCATATGGGTATGTGGGTTATAACCCCCTTTTTTTCTGTCCATTTACAGTATACCCATTTATTAGCCAAAAAGCCATTGGTATATGTAGAAGAGTATATACACTTGCTCATTTAGCTAGTGCACCTGCCTCATCAACTACCACTACATCAATGCTTCCATACTTGTCTCCCAACTCACTGCCAGCATCTCTCATGTACGGCACTTTGTATATTTCACACCCAATATCATCAAATATCGAGTGATTAAACATTGCAACAATCAGTGTCTCCTCCACACATACCTTATACCACTGGGTGAGGCTGCAACATTGCTGGTTGATATGCACCAGAGTTGAACTCCAAGTGATGGGAAAACATGAATTTGCTTTTTTTCGCCCTGTTTGCTCGCATTTAACATAAGGGAACCAGCGGCAAATATTCACTAATGTTGCTTTCGCACATGATTGACGGTGCCTGTAGGCTTATTCTTATTGGCCCTCAGAGTTTGCTGACCTCATGCAACTTAACCATAGTTCTGTCCACCTTTAACCTGAGCAAGAAGTTAATTAGCTAGAGGGGAAACATCTGTGTTTTCATTACAAACTAAAAGGAAGATTGAAATAAACTTTTTATATATACTTTTTAAGACTGTTATTTATTTGATTTTCAAACCAAAAAAAAAACTCTCTTATCTACACCCTCAGACAGTAGAAGTATATAAAAGATAGTATTCCTCACACATTAGTCACTCCTGTTAACATGTTGATAGTTATATTGGAGCTAAATCTAGATCTATTGAAGCTCACACAGTATCATCTATCATCCTTCATCTTCTTACTGTATTTTAGTAAAAATGAGTAAGTGTGTTTTTGCACAAGGTCCTCCATGTGAGTGGCTGCATGCTCAGCCACAAGGACTATCAGCTGATTTTCTTGATCCGCTCTTATTTTGAAAAATACTCCACCTAACAGCTGCATAGAGTGGAAAAGCATCCAGAGGGAACTTCAGCTCATAATCCCGGTCCCTCTGGGACAATTCAAATCGATTGTGAAGACAGGAAAGCTGGATGCTATTGGTCATTGTAAGTTAAATGTCTTCATCAATGCTGTGCCATTGATTTTATATAACTCATGCTCTTTGATTGTGTAACTGTGTGAAAAGGTCGCCACTATAAAAACAACACGAAGGCTCAGGTGATCTACACAGTATATTGTGTTACAGTATAATAGTGTAAAACAAAAATCAGTCATTTAAGTTATTAACGAATCAATCAATTCATCAAATCATTTATCTTTTTTATCTGAGATATAGTTGAAATAATTTTTCAAGATATTCCACAAAACTTGAATTTTTTTGTTTTGTTTTTTTAATGTACTTTTTTTTTCTAACATCAAATGTCTGAAATTACAAGAAACTATACATATCAACAGAAAATCCTCAAGTTATTTCAGAAACTCCAGGACAGTGTGTTTTTGGGTTGGACCAATGCAGCTATCTACTGTCTCATCTAAGGCACAGATGTACTCAGACCCTCCTTGCAATCAACAATATCCATTTGTACAGTTAAAAAATAAGATATGCCCTTAATACACTATCTTTCCACACATGCCTTGCAAACTTAAAACGAGTTCAGTTAACAGTCAGGAGAGAAACATTCCAGGAACAGGAAGTCAATAACGCCGGTATCCCCCTCAGGGTGCACATTACCATTGTTGTGAGCCAGGTTAATGTACTTCAAACAAGGTTTATTATATACTTCAGTGCACAATAGTGAGGTGAGGAGTGTAGCGGTCATGTGCCGTAGGTAAAAAGGGAAGCTGATCACTCTTTTCAGCCTTGTCTGCAGTTGTGGGGTGTCGTGACTCAGCCGCACTGCACAAATATGTATGTTTGTGTGACACATTGTAGGTCTGGCCCTCACCTGAAGCTATAAGAGACACACTAACACTGTGATCTTGTTATGGTGCAAATAGAGAAACACTGAACTCTATTACCTCCTCTTGTAGCTAATAAACAAGATCATGTTGGGCTGTTTTTGATGATATCCTATTAACGCTGTTGCTTTGTTGTTATGTTTCATTGCTAAATGGCCAACAGAGAACTGCAGTTAGCTCATAAATCTCCTGGCCGACACAATCGATTTGATCATAACCGTTCGTTTGAAGTGTTATGATTCAATTCCAGAATATTACACGCCGCACCCAGGCCCACCTTATTTAGGCTTACTTCTGTTTATTGTTTTTCACATTTCCCAGAATCACTCTGTGAACTTGCCCGGACTTGTTGCTACTAGGCAGGTGTTGTAGCCTTGTCAATAGATTTGACAAACAAGAAACGCAGAATTATTGGGTCATTTGTGAAGTAAATCTTGTATATATATATGTATATATATATATGTGTATATATGTATATGTGTATATATATTATATATATATATATATATATATATATATATATATATATACAGTGCATACATATACAGAGTAGATGTATGCACTTATGCCTTTCTTTAGGCATGCATGCATGTATGTATGGATGTATGTGTGGATGTGTGGCTGTAAGGATGTATGCATGTATGTATGGATGTATATACAGTACTTTGGAATCGTGGACATTTTATTTCTGATTTTATTTTTTTTTCAGGGACAGTGCGCATTAATAATAATAATTGCTGTAAATGTGTTAATGTTAGCCAAAGGCTACCAAACTATTGTAACATTTTCTTCGATGACACACAGAAAAAAGACACATGATTGCAGCTATTCCTAAATACTTCTGTACGGTGTAAGACTTCCCTGATTATAGCATGGCCACTCTTTTGCAACATTTAATTTGGATAAAGACTGATTTTGGATAAGGTCCTTCAGTTTGATGGCAGTGTAGTTTGGTGGTAGCACAAATGTCACAGTTAAAACTACATTATTTCAGAGATTAATTTATTTTTAGTATTTCTGAATTATAGAGGTCAGGAGCCACCATATATAACATCCCAAATTTATTTCTAAATAATTCATAATGCTCATATTGGATTTATTTTGTTAGTTGTTGTATTTTCTGCCAGTTTTTTTTAAACTGAGGAGACTCCTTTGGAAGTCAACTACTACTTATAAACTAAAAACACCCCAAATTCTGCTCCAGAACTCTATTTTCCTAATAAGAATCAGATTAAACATTTTACTCAAGAAAACATTCAAGGACATTAATAGGAAACTATAGATCCATCCAATAAAGTAATGCCATTTCATATGTGCACTGTGGTGAAGAAATCCTGAATCCTTTACTTGTTTGTTTTGTTGTATACATGCTCTGCATCTCTTCATGTGTTACTATAAACTCCACTTTTTTTGGTAAAAATGAAACAGTTAAATATTGTATTATGTTAGAAGTGGGTGACGGGTCAAATTCATTATCCATGTAATTATATCAAAGTAAACTGTGACAGTGTACATTATCTGACTGGATATTTGAGAAGCTTTTTATGGATAAAACCAGACAGGAAAGACTGTTTCTTTGGTAAATCTAGTGAATAAACAAATAATGGTATTTTATCACAATAAAAAATAAAGCAGATTTGCTCACCAGAAAATCTCTCTTATGCTGATCTATCGAAAATATCTGCTTTCTTTTATCACCTTTTAGCTCTGCTCTCACAGCACACTTCAGCTTGCCACGGCAGCACAGAAGCCAGAAGCAAATGCTGGTACCAAAGATTTCTGCAAACCACGAATAAGTTACAATTGCACATTTCATTCATATCATATCAATAATTCTAAAATGTCGGCGTATGCTAGCCGACTTTGTCATCTGAAGGTAAAGGTGAAGGTGAAGGGGGTGGTGGATGGTGTGTCATCTTGGCGAGATGCCTTATAAAATGCAGACCTCTTTTCCAGACTAAAAAAAATTTTTGTGTTTAAGTGAGTCAACGCTGTGTTTCCAATGGGGATTATGACCTCAAAATAGTGTATTTTAATCCAAAACATGATTTTTTTCCTTTATAACCAAGTGTTTTTTGTGCCTAAACCTAGCCACACATAACATAAAGAAACATAAAGACACAAAATGTTGCAACCTACTGGCTATGTAATATTGTACATATGTAATGTATTTAAGGTTTGCAGAAACTTATAATGCCAGCATTTATTGTGGCAGTTGGGTTGACTCCACAGAAGTCACCCTCCCCACTCAGCAGGTCCGAGGTCCAAAAAAGAGAAGGCTTTTAGGCCACGTTCCTACTCTGAGGGGCCTGCAGCTCATCAATATTGCAAAGAAATAAAGTAGGCTGATGGTGAAGGACAGGGGTACTGAAGCCTAATCAACCATCACTGTGCTCAAAATGAAAGGAGTAACAGAGATATTGATTTAGGGATACACTTTGCCATAGCTGTTAATAAATAATGAGGAAATATATGGCTTATTGCACATCCTAAAGAAGTTTACAAATGGTACAGAAGATTAATACATCTGATAATGTGTCATTCTGGTCTGTAAGCCTGAGAATTTGGTCAGTCAGTGAAGAATACAGCAGCTCAAGCTGAGTCTTGGACAGTTTTCTCTCAGCAGCAAAGCAAGATACATGACACTTGACTGTTGTGGTGACTGGAGATTCCTCTTTAATGGACTCCCGCCACTAGCTGGTCATTGCATTTTCTAGTAGACAACAGCAGAAAAACGTAAGGTGCAGCTCAAAGGGATGGCGAGATTACCTTTGTTTCAATTATGAAGTACACCGCATATGACTGACTTTGAACACAGCGGGGGCGCCGAAGCCCTGCACGGTTTTTGTTCATTATGCTGCGGTACCTCAGCGACGGCCTACAGTGCCGCAATAAAAGACCAATGAACGGTGCACATCCTGTATTGATTTGTTTGCTGAATATCAGAGTGAATTTTCAGATGTATTTATAATGGCCTTATTAAAGCCCCCTTTGATCTAAAGATTACAAAAATAACAGAATCCTCTGTGTTGTTTGCAACCCAGATCCACTCGGGTAAAAATGTCAATATTAACTGGAGTTTTTCAGGGGCATTCAATTATTTTTCCTTTTAATCATAAAATGCAATCACTTTCACGAGTGGTGGGGGTGTCGGACTTTGTGCAGTTATTCTTTTCTATCATTGATGCAAAGCTGTCCATCCAATGCTATCGCTCGACATATGACTTTTTTTTGTAAATGAAATATTCTATTTGAAATACAAACAGCTTTAATTATTGAAACTGACACTGCATTTGACTTTGAAAGACTGTCAGCTGCTGACATTGGATAAAGAAACAGGGAATTTCAGTGCTCTGCACTTGTGTGATGAAGACATTATTTGGAGGTGACTCTCATCTGCTGTAAGAGTTATTGAAGCGGACGAACACAAAGAAAGGAATCTGATGAATAGCTGATTAGTGTGAGAGGGTTTTAAGTGAGGATGAGGATCAACTCTGTGCTTGTTTTTTTTATGTTCAAGTGGAGTCAAATGAAAGAACAAATAAGAAAGACAATATCAAGTGAGACACAAGGGACACTCAGTGTCACATTATTCATTGGAAAAAAGAAAAAAAGAAGAAGCCATTTCAAGCATTACCAAATTCAAAAGAGGGAAATGAGAGAGATAAATGGATAATTGTGGTAACATTTGTCACTTACCATATGCAATTTATTTGGACTAAGTTTGTATTTTTATCCGTTCAGCACGACATGTGAGTTTCTTGCTTTGACATTACCATGGAGAACAGTAGACCGTAGTGGGATTATACAGGCCTGTATTTGGGCAAGACCTGCAATGAGTAAAGGTCAAGACACACCAAACCAACACCAAAAAACTAGCAGTGATGAAAGCCCAAAAAGTTGCACATAAAAACATAGACAACAACCGATGACCAACCACCACGTACGTTCTGTGCCTGTGTGAGAGGAAATATTGTTTCATAACAGCAGGCAGCGATCATCTGTAATCGTCATTTAAAAAGGGAAACTAGAAAACAGTCATGAAGCTAGTTAGTACATTAACGACACAATCCAGTGTTAAAAGAAAAAAACATATTCACCATGTGCCGATGAACAACACAAACCATCTGCTGTATCCGTCGTTGATTCAGCATGCCTAATCAACTGAAAAAAAGCCGACAAGGGCTAAAGAGGACAAACAGTGCACAACACACTAGAAAGACTAGTGACGCTTACCGACGGCCCAAAGCTGTCCGTCGTCTTGGTGTGTTAAGGCGTCAAGAGTGACGATACACAATAAAAGTCCTGCTGGACTACAAGGCCTGTTGTGCCGATGGACTGAGAATTTTAAAGTTGAATGTTTCATAATAGATTGAATATTTTTATTTTTTTCCTACATTGGAATGAAGTCTAGATTTGGATTAAATCCTCAATTGAAAAACTTGCTGAACTATTGAGCCAGATGCTTTAGGTCAATCAATAAGTTGTACAACATATGTGCAACCAAAATGAATGCTGAAGGAGAGAATAACTCACAACACAGTCCTCCACAGTTTCCCAGTTTAAGGTGGCATTAGCCGTACAACGGTTATGCTTTGAACATTTGGTTCAGTGAAATGATACACTGTCCCTTTGCTTCATCAGGAGTGAGAGCTGGATCACTTGAGCAGCTAATGAAATGTGACATCGTGATTGAATCCGTATTCATGAATTTGTCATGTAGCTGACATGAAGCTATTGTTTAGGGGTTACAAACGCTAAATAAATGAGCGCTAAATTGCTGGCATGTCTTCTTGTTAAACTGATTACACCTTGTGATGTTTATGGAAATTTGGGATAAGATATATACAGTAAGGATACAAGAAATCTGGATTACGGCAGGTATTTCTGGATTTTTTTTGTGGATTTTCAATGTAACTTCTTATCATCACCATTCTCCACATGCCATCATTCCCTTCACTGTGGCACAATATAAATGTGTTATTTCACAAACCAAGAATCTGTTGTCCATATTTAGGGGAAGTTGATGGAAACCCAAAAATATCATTTAGCTTGGCAGGCCTCTCTAGGCAACCAGTTGCTACTGCCTTCTGCCTTTGTAGATGACAAGACAGAAACAAATTTACACTCCTTATGGATCCAGTCACTCAGAATTACTGAGCGAGACCATTTCTAAACACTTCTTCTTGTCAGACAGCATGTGCATACCTGTTTTAAATCAAGTCTATGAGATCTTAAGTTTTTCTGATGTGGCGAGGTGGTTTTCTTTAGCTTTTCATGACTGACTTCATATGCAGAAAATATTGCAGCTGAATGTTATTTGATCCTTTGCTGAGAAACATGCCGGTGTGAAGATTTGATAAAGCCAAAGATAGCGATCCAACAGGGACGTTGCATGTTTCCCAGTCCATCGCTGACAGCCTCGGCCTGATTGAGAGACAGCTCCTCAGCTGCCAACACACACAAATGACTTTCTCTGTTTTCCATAGTGTTGATGAGGTGCTGCAAAGGTGCAACGTGCGGAGTAGCCAGAGTAAACTGAGCCGTGATTGCTCTGTTTTGAAACGCTTCCATGTGAGCTATAGCCGTTTCCCCGTGCACTCTGACGGCAACGTTAGAGTTCCACATTAACCCAGAGCTGTGAAACAGTTTGATTTGTGCAAATATCATTCATACATAAAAAAATGATCACGCTGTTAGTAATGTTTTCCTTTTTATGGAATCTGTGGCACCAGGAGTTTTTTTTTTCAGACAGGTTGTGGAATATGCCTTATATAAAACTCCCCACACACAGTGCATGAAAACACTGTTAAATTTTAAATATCTATAAATCCTTTTACTCGAGAAAAACTGTTGAGCCATCAGCAGATGTGTCGGAAGAGTTTCTCTTCTTCTCTCAAGGGAAGACAATAGTGAAGTTCTTGTAAAGGCAATGGTTTTCATCCGTGGTGTGCTGCACGCCAGAGCCAGGGGCACTGGTTTGGCTGGATCACGAGACAGGAGACAGAAAGAGGGCAGGTCGTACATTTGTATTAGTTTAGGATTTCATACATCATTAGAGAATAGACTGACTGTATTTATCCACAGCCGCTGCTCTGCTCCGCTCTGCCAGGATGACGCCCCCTCCGTTACATGACCTGAAACACCGAGCAGAGTTTCTTTCCGATAAACATGAAATCACTTATTGCAACATGCACACAATACCACCGACAAATTAAGAGCGCCACAGCGAACTCAATCCTCGTGAAAAATGTGCTCATTTGGAGGGAAAATTAAAACAACAAACGTAAATAAATAAACAATTCAGTCCCTCCAAAGACTCCATTCTTCCACATTTCAAACACCACAGTGGCTAATTATAGCCTTAAGTCAGGCGCTTTGATGCATTTTCCCTCAGCAGGAATCCCTGGCTTTTCTTTTCCTGGAAGTGCTTTTCTGTCAGTCCTGAGGTAAACTGCCCGACGGCGCACAGCAGGATCTGATCACTCTGAGCATATAGTGCATTTATCTGTGTGTGTTTATGAGCATCTGTGAAAAAAAAAATGAGAGCGCTGTCCCCATACCATCATGGGTAGATGAAGTATTCAGATCCTTTACTTAAGTAAAATTACTAACATGAAAATACTCTGCTACAAGTAAAAGTCCTGCATGGAAAATATTACTTACAATTAAGTAAGTCATTTTAATAAGACACATCTACTTAAAGTGTTTAAAGTAAAATTAACCAATGCAAGCAAATCTTAAAAAACAAAAAAAAACCCACTAAGCCTCAAAATTGTTTAAAAAGGAAAAAACACCCAACATTTGAAAAATCATTAAAAAAGAAAATACACCTAAAACAATTTTTAAAAAGAAGAAAAAAAAACACCTAAATTCAAATTTATTTTAAAAAAATATTTTAAAAAACAAACAAAAACTCAAAATGATATAAAAAAGAAAAATAGAGAAAGACTTACTTGTTTATCAAAAAAGTTATCAATTAATCTTCTTTGAATTGATTGATTGATTAAACAACTTATTGTTGCAGCTGTACTTGTGAAAATTGTTTGGTATTCTAATTAATAACAATACATCATATTTTATTACATTTTATATTTATATGCAAAAATCTAAATTATAAAGTGGCTAAAGCTTTCAGATAAATATAGTAAGGTAAATAGTACAATGTCGCCTCTGAATTGTGGGGGAGTAAAAATATACAGTGGCATGGAAAGGAAATACTCAAGTACAAGTACTTTAAATTCATACTTAAGTACAGTACTTGAGTAAATGTACTTTGTTACATTACACCACTTCATACCATGTTGTTTTCATTGTTATATGACAAATTTCCACAGTGGATTCTACATTTTGAAGCTCTATAGAAGCGACCACAACCCGAGCTTGCTTCTCTCAGAAAATGTGCGTCTCCACAGCAAAAATAATACCTTCCTGGTTGAAGTTGTGGACTCTCAGTGGTGTGGCGCTCTGACATTGGCGGGCTCTGTGTGTGTGTGTGTGTGTGTGTGTGTGTGTGTGTGTGCGGCCCAAGATCAACAGCGAAGAAGGAGAAACCACCCCGAGTGTCGGCAGACCGCTGCTGTTGGGCCCGTCACACGCAGGAGGGCTGCTGCTGTCACACTCAAATGCACAAAACCGTAAACTTGTCTAGCCTGTATGAAATGCTTGGAAGGGAAGGAGGAGGAAAGGGGGGTCTTGTGTTCATGCAGGGGTGGAAGTGTATACCCTGGGCACTGTCGTTTCCTCTTGGCTCCCTTCCCAGTCTGTCTTCAAGCCCACACCCTGCCCAGGCATCCAAACCGCCTCACATGCAAAGAAGTGTAGCTGGGGGTTCACTTGGAGGCTAAAAAGGTTTCTCTGAGCGGTGACGCAGCTCCATCGTGCTCCCCCTTCTATTAAAGTCAACCCAGGGTGACATATGACATCCAGACATGCAGGGAATAATTGTTTTCACTGATGCTCCCTGACGATGCCTCGTCCATGTATGAGGCTCCCTGTCTCGGTGGACCGCCGCTCATGTGTTTCCCATCAGGAAAGTCTGTGGTTACCTTCCTGATTTTGCTGGACTGGAAAAACATAGCTAATATGGTGTGATCTGGAAAAAGCTTTGATGCAGGGGCTTTACAAATAAACCTCCGAATGCCATATGGTTTGCATTCATCTCTTAATTTATTTCCTATAAATGTCTATTGAATATTCGGCAGAGCCAACATGTGTGTAACCAGACTTGGAAAACAGAAGGCCGGGGAGAGCAGTTTGTGGCAAAGTGTGATTATTATGATTTGTCCTGTTTTTTTCCCTCCTCGCTGCGTGATAGATGGGTTGCAGAGCCGTTCCAAAACAAGCAAACAAGAAAACATGCAAACAATTCCCCTGTGAGCTCAACGGTTCCTGGCTTACCTTACTGTGCCAGGGCCCGACACAAAGAAAGTTCCACTCAAAGAGCAATTAAAAAGTAATGATTGTAAGCTTTGCAATGACTCATCAGCTGACAGACTTTTCCCTATGAAGTTAGGTATTGGGTTACCACCGGCAGAGAAGTCAACAGACAGCAGGCGTCCAGCGGTGGAGGACATGGAAGTAAGCTTTTCCAAAATGCAGCAGACTTTCCTACGGTGGCTTCCAGCGCATGCAGATATAACCTGCTTTATGTGTGAGGCTTCACTCCGACTACAGGGAGCCTGACGTTTGTCATCAGCAGCTGAAAAAAACCCACAGTGTTTCCTACAGACTTAAACTTTTTATGCTTATTTATACTTTAATGATTTTGATCACACCAAACTGACTGCCAACATGCATATTCTGTGCTTGCATGAGAGGAAATACCCCTCAATACCAGCAGGCAGCGTTCGCTTGTAATAGTCATGTAAAATGGGAAACCAGGAGACCACCATGAAGCTAGTTAGCTGGTTAGCACATTAAAAACACAATGACATATTGAAAAAACAGAACATTTACTGTGCGCCAGTGAACAACAACACAAACCATTAGGAATCATTTCTCTCAAGAGCTCATAGTTATAGAAAAGTAACCTTGCCTTCTATAACAATTTTGTTTCGATCTCGCTCCCTCTTGACTGTCTCCCTTGTTTACAATATTCTTTTTTCTTGCGCTGAGCTGAGTGATGTCATTCACTGACAGGCTGCGGTAAGGGCCGAATTAACCGAAGGGTATTTACTATGAGATTTTTTTATGACTATACTATGACTTTATAAAAATGATATACCAAACTTTGAGTCTTTCTTTGCTTTTATGACTTGTCATATTATAACTTATTTTAAAAGCCATGACAACTATGAGATTTTTACATTACACATTATATGACTTTTTGAAGTGACATAATACCATGACTTTATAAATGACATATTATATCATGACTTTTTATGACATACTGTATGACTTTTCAAAATGATGCTTCATGACATACCATACTGATTTTCTTTCTTGCTTTTTTATGACATACAGTACTATAACATATTTTTAAATGTCAGACTATATAATGCGTTTGTCTTCTGTTTTTTTTATAACATAACACACAATAACAATTTTAAATGACATGCTATAATGTGCCTTTTTTTCCTTTTTTATGATATATGATACTATGGGTTTTTTAAAGTGACATTCTACAGTACATATCCTGTAACATTTTATGATATACTGTACTATACTAGGACTCTTTTGCTTTTTTATATGCTTTGACTTTTTTTTAAAATGACATGCTACATCAATAGTGCTTCTAAGGAACAGTCCATCTCCAAGAATATAAAATCAGTTTGTGGTGGCACATGTTTAATCATGGCTGGCTTTTACAAATAAATTAATGTGTGGGAAGCCTTGACACATACAGCATTTTGTTTGCTTTATTATTCTCAGAGCCATCTATGCACAAACCCCAAGGAACAAACACGTCAAGCATTCGTTTCACACTTTTGGTCAACAGTAAACTAACAATACACATTTTCCACTTGCTTGACCTTTTCAGTGATGATGTGTTTAATGTCAGCAGCTGTTTTGAAAGCTTGCAGGAAACACCTCATGTTGGGAGTTTCATTTTCTGCCCACTAATACTCTAGAAAGACACCATGAGATAAAGCCAGAGTGTGAGGCAGTAGGTTTGAACAAACAAAACAAAATAATCAGTATAGATAGAGTGAGTGTGCTGGACCCTAAACAGCTGCCTCGGAGAACATGTCACATGCCATTTGGTGGACACTTTAAGCCAAAATGAGACATTTTTAGCACGTCTGAGGCTCCTGGCAGTGTTAGTGCCACGCTGTGCTCTATACAGAGCACTGAGCTATTAAAGGATGCACTTGCAGCATGTGACACTTAGCAGCACATGGTAAATATGTACCAGACAGAATATTCATGCCTTTCCCTCTGGTCCCACCAAATGCATTTTAGTCAGAGATAGTGGTGTCTCATATTTACTTTCAGCAGGGTGAGAGGAGGAGAGGCTATAATCACTGATTGAAATGTAAATGTGAGGTAGCTAACTGAAGTATTAGGGCCAGCAAGAGCGCAGAGTGGAGATATGAATTACAATCTGTCCGACAAAATTTTCTCATCGGACATTATGTAAATGGAAGTATAAGTGACTGGTAGTATTCGAAACAAAAATCGATGCAGGAGGCGATAAGTGAGAGTGGTTGACAGAGTGGTTCTGGATATCCGCAGATATTTCAAATTCAGGGATGATAATTTGATCATGCAAAATATATTCATTACATAAGGGCCCCTGCATGTTAATAGAAGATGTCCAAGGAAGTTCATATCAGCTTTAACTAGATGTTCTAATCATATTTCCTGGTTTATAAAGTTGAACTGAAATGAAACATATTGATGAAATATCAATAGCATATAAACATCCTGTGAAGTGAGCCATAATGAAAGTGGAACTTTTACTTTCTGTTTCAGAAGTCAGAAAAACCAAAGCTCATTTTATTTATGTTTAAAATTTTAAATTACTGATTTAACATTGCTGTTTATTTGCTATTTCTGTTTCAAACACCATGTCAGTTCTGCCTATGCTGGATGAAACCAAACCCACTTCCATATGGGGAAAGCCTTTATGCTGTGTATGTTAATCCTCCATGATTTTAGGTAGGAAAAACAGCCCTAAAAAAATGCACAAAACACCCAAGTGTAGTATGTTGAATAAAGTTTCATGAAGAAATCATAGTATAATATGTCGAAGAAAATGCAAAAAAAAATTTAAAAAATCACTGCGCAGTGTGCCTGAAAAAAAACTTTCATACTTATGTGATGCCCCTGGGGTGTCATCATGGGGAGTTCTGGTGGGAGTGTCTAACCTGTGATTCTCTTGGAGCTCCACTTATTAGTAACTCAGCACACCTGGGCCTGGTGTGCTAAAGTGACTTAAGCTCCTGCAGCCAGCTCTCTCTTTCTTCCCTGGCTGACTCCACAGGCATGCCACAAGATGGGTTTAGTAATGCTGGTCTAAGTTTTCCCTTTTGCTATGTTTGCACTTTAGAACACTGCCACACACACATATTCCACTCCTGCACACCACACACCAATTACTTTACTGATTTCCACATCCTATCTTGTAGATACTTATTTTGCTGTTTAATTTGGTCTAATTTGGTTTAATCTGGTATATTTCGGTTTTATTGGCTTCATAAAGTATTGTTTGAACATTTAACATGGTGTTGTCTCCCCTTTTGTTGTGATTGCTAAGGCAAGGTCATGACAAGAGGGGGCTTGTCCATTTCTGTTATATTAACAAAAAGAAAAAAAGGCCAAAAATATCAAAATGTAGTATGTTGAAAAAAATGGCAAAAAAATAGCATATTATAGTATGGCAAAAAATCAACAATTTTAACAAATGCTAAAAATTCCTGAAAGCTCCATATAATACCTTTTAAAGACACGTCATAGTATAGCATTTGAAAAAGCCAAATACATCATAGTATAGCAGGCCAAAAAAATGACTGAAGACAGCATAGTATAGTAGAGTGAAAAATCTCAAATTTTGACATGTCCAAAGAATTGCTGAAAAACGCATATTATAGCTTGTAGAGACACATCATAGTATAGTATTTCAAAAAAAGGCAAAAAAACATAATATAGCATGTTGAAAAAATTGCTGAAGAAAGCAAAGTAAAGTATGGCGAAAAATCTCAATTTTTAAAGTGTCCACATAACTGCTGAAAAATGCATATTATAGCTTGTAGAGACATGTCATAGTATAGCATGTCGCAAAAAAGGCCAAAATACGCAGACAACTTCATAATATAGCATGTTGAAAAAAGGACAAAAAACACATGCTGTAATATGGCAAAAAAAAAATCCAAAATTTTGACATGTCAAAAAAATGGCTGAAAGCCGCATATTATAGCTTGTGGAGACACGTTATAGTAAGCATGTCGCAAAAAAGGCCAAAAAAGGCCAAAAACATCATAATAAAGCATGTCAAAAAAATGTCTGAAAACTGCATAGTATAAAATGGCAAAAATCTCAAATTTTGATATGTCCAAAAAAATGTCTGAAAACTACATATTATAGCATTTAGAGACATGTCATAGTGTAGCATGTTGTAAAAAAAAAGGCCAAAAACAGCCAAAGATGTCATAATATAGCATGTTAAAAAAAAAAAAAAAAACAAGGCCAAACCGTATAGTAGAGTATGGCGAAAAATCTCAAATTTTGATAAATCCAAAAAACTGCTGAAAACCACTTAATGTAGTTTTTGGAGAAACATCACAGTATATCATTTTGAAAACGGGGCCAAAAAAGGCCAAATACATCATAATATAGCATGACGAAAAAATGGCTGAAAACTACATAGTATAGCATGGTGAAATATCTCAAATTTTGACATGTCCAAAAAATGGCTGGCAACCACTTATTATAGCTCATGGAGACACACCATACCATAGCATGTTGAATACAGGGCTAAAATAGGCCAAAAATTCATAATATGGCATGTCAAAGAAATGGCCAAAATCGTATGGGAGAGTATGACAAAAAATCTGAAATTTTTGACGTGTACAAAAAATGACTGAAAACTGCTCATTATAGCTTGTAGAGACACGCCATACTATAGCATGTTGTGTAAAGAGCCAAAAAAGGCCAAAAAAACATAATAAAGCTTGTCCAAAGAAATAGCCCAATACCACTTATTATAGTATGGCGAAAAATCTCAAATTTTGACATATTTTGACAAAAATGCTCATTATAGCTCTAGGAGACGCGCCATAGTGTTGTATGTCAAAAAAAGAAGTCCAAACAAGTCATAATATAGCATGAATGGCAAAAATGGCTGAAACCGCATAGTATAGTATAGCGAAAAATGTCAAATTTTGCCATGTCCAAACAATGGCTGAAAAACGCTTAATATATCTTGAAAAGACACACCATGGTATAGCATGTTGACAAAATGGCCAAAAAGGCCAAAAACGTCATTATATAGCATATCAAGAAAATGTCCGAAACTGCATACAATATGGTATGGCGAAAAATCTCAAATTTTGACATATTTTGACAAAAAATGCTCATTATAGCTCTAGGAGACGCCATAGTGTTGTATGTCAAAAAAAGAAGTCCAAACAAGTCATAATATAGCATGAATGGCAAAAATGGCTGAAACCGCATAGTATAGTACAGCGAAAAATGTCAAATTTTGCCATGTCCACCATGGTATAGCATGTTGACAAAATGGCCAAAAAAGGCCAAAAACGTCATTATATAGCATATCAAGAAAATGTCCGAAACTGCATACAATATGGTATGGCGAAATATCTCAAATTTTGACATGTCCAAAAAATGGCTGAAAACCGCTTATTATAGCTTGTAAAGATGCACCATAGTATAGCATGTTGAAAACGGGGCCAAAAAAGGCCAAAAAGTCACGATATAGCATGTTGAAAAAATGGCCCAAAACCAAATACTATAATATGGCGACAAATTTTGACATGTCAAAGAAATGGCTAAAAACGTTTACTATAGCTCGCAGAGATGCGCCATAGTATAACAAGTCAAAAATTGGCAAAAAATGGCCAAAAAGTCAGAATACAGCATGTCAAGAAAATGGCTGAAACTGCATAGTATAGGATGGCGAAAAATCTCAAATTTTCACGTCCTAAAAATGGCTGAAAACCGCTTATTATAGTTCATAAACACACACCATAGTATAACATGTTGACAAAGGGGCAAAAAAGGCCCAAAACATCATAATATAGCATGTCAAAAAATTGGCTGTATAATGAGAAATCTCAAATTTTGACATGTCCAAAAAATGGCTGAAAACCTCTTTATTATAGCACGAATACACACGCCATACTATGGCATCTTGAAAAAAGGGCCAAGAAAGACCAAAAAGTCATAATATAGCCTGTCCAAAAAAATAGCCCAAAACCACATATTACAGTTTTGCAAAAAATCTCAAATTTTTACATGTCCAAAATTTGCTGAAAACCCCTTTATATAGCTCGTAAACATGCACCATGGTATAGCATGTTGACAAAATGGCTGAAAACCCCTTATTATAATTTGTAAACACACATAATAGTATAACATGTGGACAAAAGGGCGAAAAAAAAATGCCCAAAACATCATAATATAGCATGTCAAAAAAAATGGCCAAAAACGGTATAGTAGTAGTATGGTGAAAAATCTCAAATTTTGACATGTCCAAAAAGATGACTGAAAACCCTTATTATAACTTGTAAACATGGACCATGGTATAGCATGTTGACAAAATGGCCAAAAAAGGCCCAAAATGTCACAATATGGCATGTCAAATAAATGGCTGAAACTGCATAGTATGGTATGGAGAAAAGTCTCAAATTCTGACATGTCCAAAAAATGGCTGAAAATCACTTATTATAGCTCATAAACACGCACCACGGTATAACAGGTTGACAAAAGGGCAAAAAAAGGCCCAAGATATCAAAATATAGCAAATAAATAAATGGCCGAAAACAATATAGTATCGTGTTGTGAAAAATCTCAAATTTTGACATGTCCAAAAAATGGATGAAAACTGCTTATCATAGCTAGAATAAACACACACCATACTATAGCATCTTGAAAAAAGGGCTAAGAAAGACCAAAAAGTCATAATATAGCCTGTCCAAAAAAATAGCCCAAAACCACATATTATAGTATTGCAAAAAATCTCAAATTTTGACATGTTCAAAATTTGCTGAAAACCCCTTATTATAATTTGTAAACATACACCATGGTATAGCATGTTGACAAAATGGCCAAAGAGGCCAAAAATATTACAATATAGCATGTCAAGAAAATGGCTGAAACCACATACTATCGTATGGATAAAAATCTAAAATTTTGACATGTTAAAAATTTGCTGAAAACCCCTTATTGTAATTTGTAAACATGCACCATAATATAACATGTTGACAAAAGGGCAATAAAAAAAATGCCCAAAACGTCATAATATAGCATGTCAAAAAAATGGCCAAAAACGGTACAATATAGTATGGTGAAAAATCTCAGATTTTGATATGTACAAAAAATGGTTGAAACCACATAGTATAGTATGGAGAAAAGTCTCAAATTTTGACATGTCCAAAAAATGGCTGAAAACCTCTTATCATAGCTCAAATAATCACGCCATACTATAGCATCTTGAGAAAAGGGCCAAGATAGACCAAAATATCATAATATAGCCTCTCCAAAGCAATAGCCCAAAACCAAAACCACATATGATAGTATGGCGAAAAATCTCAAATTTTGACATGTTCAAAATTTGCTGAAAACCCCTTATTATAACTCATAAACATGCACCATAATATAGCAAGTTGACAAAATGGCCAAAAAAGGCAAAAAATATCACAAAATATGTCAAGAAAATGGCTTAAACCGCATAGTATAGTATGGCGAAAAATCTCAAATTTTGACATGTCCAAAATTTGCTGAAAACCCCTTATTATACCTCTTAAACATGTACCATGGTATAGTATGTTGACAAAATGGCCAAAAAAGGCCCAAAACGTCACAATATAGCATGTCAAGATAATGGCTGAAACTGCATAGTATAGTATGGAGAAAAGTCTCAAATTTTGACATGTCCAAAAAATGGCTGAAAACCACTTATTATAGCTCATAAACACGCACTGTGTATAACAGGTTGACAAAAGGGCGTAAAAAAGGCCCAAGACATCATAATATTGCAAGTCAAAAGGCCGAAATTGGTGTAGTATAGTATGGTGAAAAAGCTCAAATTTTGACATGTCCAAAAAATGACTGAAAAACCCTTATTATAACTTGTAAACATGGACCATGGTATAGCATGCTGACAAAATGGCCAAAAAAGGCCCAAAATGTCACAATATAGCATGTCGAGAAAATGGCTGAAACCGCATAAATAGTATGGAGAAAAGTCTCAAATTTTGACATGTCCAAAATTTGCTGAAAACCCCTTATGGCACGTAAACATGCACCATGCTATAGCATGTTGACAAAATGGCCAAAAAAGGCCAAAGACGTAACAATATAGAATGTCAAGAAAATGGTTGAAACAGCATAGTATAATAAAGTATAATATGGCGAAAAGTCTCAAATTCTTATTATAGCTCATAAACACACACCATAGTATAGCATGGCAAAAAGGCAAAAAAAAGGTCCAAAACTTCATAATATAGCATGTCCAAAAACTGGACAAAAATGGCTGTATAATGAAAAATCTCAAATTTTGACATGTCCAAAAAATGGCTGAAAACCTCTTAATATCGCTCGAATAGACACGCCATACTATAGCATGTTGAAAAAAGGGCAAAGAAAGACCAAAAAGTCATAATATAGCCTGTCAAAAAAAATAGCCCAAAACCAAAACCACATATTATAGTATGGTGAAAAATATCAAATTTTAACATGTCTAAAATTTGCTGAAAACCCCTTATTATAACTCGTAAACATGCACCATGGTATAGCAAGTTGACAAAATGGCCAAAAAAAGGCCAAAAATATCACAACATAGCATGTCAAGAAAATGGCTGAAACTGCATAGTATAGTATGGCGAAAATCTCAAATTCCAACATATCAAAAAATGGCTAAAAACCGCTTATTAAAGCTTGTAAAGGTGCACCATAGTATAGCATGTTGAAAACAGCACCAAAAAAGTACAAGAAATCAAAATTTAGCATGTCGAAAAGATGGCCCAAAACCGCATAGTATAGTATGGTGACAAATTTTGACATGTCAAAGAAATGGCTCAAAACATCTTACTATATCTTGTAGAGATGCGCCATAGTATAGCAAGTCGAAAATTGTTAAATCATAATATCATAATATAGCATGTCGAAAAAATGGCCGAAAACTGCATGGTATAGTACAGCAAAAAATCTGAAATTTTGACTTTCTCATAAAATGGCTGAAAACTGCTCATTATACTCCTTAAAGACATGCCATAGTATAGCATGTTGAAAAAAGGACCAAACACACACCGAAAAGTCATAATATAATGGCTGTAAACTGCTTATAATAGCTTATAGAGACACACCATAGTATAGCATGTTGTATTCAGGGCCAAAAAAGTCCAAAAAGTCATAATATAGCATGTCAAAAACATTGCTGAAAACCACATAGTACAGTATGTACTATGTTCTCATGTACATACTGTACTCATGTACTCATTTTGACATGTCCAAAAAATGACTGAAAACTGCTTATTATAGCTCGTAGAGACACACCCATACAATAGCATGTACAAAAAAAGAGCCAAAAAAGGCCAAAAAGTCATGATATAGCATGTCGAAAAAAAGGCCCAAAACCTCATAGTACAGTACAGTATGAGGTAAAATCTCAAATTCTGACATGTTCAAAACTGCTGAAAACTGCTCATTATAGCTTGTAGAGATGTGCCATAGTGTAGCATGTGTAAATAAGGACCAAAAATGACCAAAAAGTAATATAGAGTGTTATAAAAATGTTCCAAACCTGCATAGTATAGTATGGCAAAAAATCTCAAATTTTGAGATGTCCAAATAATGGCTGTAAACTGCTTACAATACCTTGTAGAGACGTGCTTGAGTATACCATGTTAAAAAAAAAAAAAACACACAGTCAAGTATAGCGAAAAAAACTCAAATTTTGACATCCCAAAAAAATGGCAGACAACCGCTTATTATAGCTCATAGAGATGTGCCATAGTATAGCAGCTTGAAAAAATGGCCAGAAAAGGCCAAATGTCACAATATATCATGCCAAATGGCCGACAATTGCATAGTACAGTATGTCCAAAAATGGCTGAAAACATCTTATTATAGCTCGTAAAGATGCGTCAAAAGATCTCAAATTTTGACACGTACAAAAAATGGCTGAAACCTGCTTATTGCTTCGTAGTGACACACCATAGTAGAGCATGTTGAAAACGGGGCCAAAGAAGGCTAAGAAGTCATAATAAAGCATTTTGAAAAAATGGCCCCAAAACCGCAAAGTACAGTATGGCAAAAATACCGCAAATTTTCACATCCACAAAATGGCTGAGAACCGCATATTATAGCTTGTAGAGACATGTCATAGTATATCATGTCCAAAACATGTATATATGTAGTATAATGTCTTCCAAAAATCATTAAAAACAACACAGTATAGGTTGTCGTCGGAAAACATCAGGAAAAAAACATAGTATAGTATGTCATCTGAGACACATCATAAAAGACATAGTATAGTATGTCGTCCAAAAAATCATCAAAAATGACATAGTATAGTATGGCGTCCGAAAATCATCAAAAACGACATAGTTTAGTATGTGGTCCAAAAATAATCAAAATCAACATAGTTTAGTATGTGGTCCAAAAATAATCAAAATCGACATTGTATAGTATGTCGTCCAAAAATCATCAAAAACTACATTGTATAGTTTGTCTTTTGAAAATCAGAAAAAACAGCATTGCATAGAATGTCAATAAAAAATAATTAAAAAAAACATCATATCAGAGTATGAAGTCCAATAATCATGAAAAAACTCATAGTATAGTACGTCATCCAAAAATTAAAAAAAAAACAACACAGTATAGAGTGTCATCCAAAAATCAACAAAAAGATCAACCATCGTAGTATGGTATTCAAACAAAAAATAATTAAACATCAGCATTTTGTTTCATGAACACTGTCATGAAGATAGTATAGTATGATGAAAAACTGTCATAAACACGCCATAGTATAGTTTGTTGGGGGAAAAAAAACATCATAACAATCATAGCATTGTATGTGAAATATAAAAGCTCTCATGGCCATGTTATAGTATAGTATATCAACAAAATGTTAAAGAAAAATTATCACAGTTTAGTAAGTGGGATTTTTTTTAAACACCATGGAGGTGTATGTTGAAAAAAATGAGAGCATAACATCACAGTATACTTAAAAAAAAATGTCAAAAATCAACATTGTATAGTATGTCAGCGTCATAAAAACAATGTAGTACAGTATGTCAAACAAAGTTTGATATTTTTGATGGTATTAAATATCATAGTATAAATTGGTAAATTGAAAAGAAAAAAATCCTTAAAAACATCATAGTGAAGTATATTTTAAAAATTGTATCAAAAAAGTCATCACAGTATACATGTCATAACACTGTCATTAAAAAATGCATAAAAACATATTGTGTAACATGTCAAACAACTTGTAGTATAGTATACTGTAGTATACTATGTCGAAAATACATCATAGTATATTACATTGGTGAAAAAGTCATAAAAACGTCATAGCACTTCATATAACAGAAAAAACTAAAAATGTAGTATATGGTTAACACTCATAGTTTAGTAAGTGGGACAAAAAAATCTGTACCATAGAAGGAAGGAAGGAAGGTAGATTTATGTATCATTTTTAAACAGAGTTTAAATTTCATTTGTCCCTGATGATGTTACATCTTTGGGGTTAAAGGATGAGTTGATCAAAATCAGCAGCTACTATGAAAATTCTATCTGTTTTTTGGGGGCATTTTGCTGGTGGTAGTATCATTCATTTCCTGCAGTGCATTTTTTTGAATTTGCATCAGAGTCTTGTGTCCTTGTGGCTCCCAAGTGAGCCTCAATCACATCTCATCCACTTTATTCTCTTGCAACCGGACATTAGCCAGAAGAAGGCTTGGTAGAGGAACAGCTCTTGGTCCAAGTCAGGCCAGCCTCGCCCTGATGCCAGCTCTCCTCCCTCCTTTCTTCCAGTGATTTCGGTTTTGTTTCTCCCCTCTGGTCTGACTGGCAAATCAGCGTATGCTATTAGTGGGGATCCATTCACAGTGTTGATATGTGCTTCTCTATCACAGAAAAGTCGTGCTTCAGCAGACAGGCCAAGGTGTTGAAAAAAATATATATCGCAAAAAATTAGCAAGGATTTGGGGAGCTACAGGCTGCTGCATCTACATGTGCTGCCATTGTCTTAGCAATAGCATAGTCTAATATGTTGGAAAAAAAGAATCATAACATCACAGTATAGCATCTTAAAGAAAAGTATCAAAAAAATGCCATGGTATAGTATGTCTGCAAAATATGGCAGAAAACATCATAGTTTTGGATGTCAAAAAAATGTCTTAAAAGTAAGTGGGAATAAAAGAAACATTAAAACATCACAGTACACCATATCATAAAAAAAAAGTCAATTAAAAATCAATTAATAAAAAAAAGTATGGCATGCTGAAAAATGTGTCCAAAACTCCACAGTATAGTATGTCAAACTGTCATAAAAATTTAACACTATAGTATGTCCAAAAAAATGCCCCAAACTATCATAGTATGGTAAGTGGAGGAAAAAAGTCACAATTAACTCATTTTATAGGTTGTTGAAAAAAAAAGGCATTAAAACATCACAGTATAGGATGTCGAAAAAAAGTGGAAACAAAGTTCTAAACACATCATCATTGTATAGTTTGATAAAATAATAAAATGAAAAATCATAGTATAGTATGTCAAAAACGATGTCAAAATATGTCATAGCATAATAATTTGAGAAAAAGACAGTCGGAAATAAATAAATAATAAATATATCATAGTTTGGTACATCAAAAGAGAAGTCCTTAAAACATGATAGTAGAGTATGTTAAAAAAAAATTGTCATAAAAACATCATATCATAGCAGGTTGAAAACAACCTTCATAAAAACATGATAGTATAGTATGTCAAAAACAAGAAATATTAAAATAAATCGCTACTTAATCATAGCTTACACTATGTGGGCTTGAAAGTTAAAAAGACACCTTGTATAAAAGTTTAAAGGCCATATGTCTACAGTTTAATGATTAACAGAAGTGGAGGCTGGAGATGCTGTTTCCACATGTTCAGAACTCAGTTTATTCGCTTTTTAAAAAAAATCTGTGCACATTAGCTTTTGCATCACAGTATATTTTATTACATGCACAATGAGGATAATTTAAATTTCAGTTGAATTTTATATCAAAAGTCCCTGTATATCTCTGAGTGATCTGATGCCGACCTGAAACAACATCAAAGTGAAGCCCTGCTTGACAGTTTTATCTTTATCCTCTTGTTTAGAAATGGAGTAGCTTTGACGCGGGTGAGGGTGGGGTGGGTGTTTTTCATCGGAGTGGACTGGCCCGGTCTGCACCCTGCCCAGTTCCCCGTCTGTAAACAATAGGGGTGTGGATTAGTTTGGAAACAATGTGTTTATTTAAAAAGCCCACTTCCTGTATGGACTCAGCAAGTCTCCCATTAATTTTATTGGCGGCGGCTCCAGTTCTGAAAATCATTGTTTAGAAGAGGAAAATACAAAACACACAAGGCAAAAAAGGAACGCTTTGCATCAGCACTCGGTTCCTGTGTGATAGGACAACAGCACTAATAGAATCGGTGCTAGCTATTTGTGTTATTTAATCATCTGCGGGGATCTTACAGAAGGTTCAGAGGAAAAAAACAAATGAGGAAACATTTGGATGTTTTTGTTGAGACTCCTTTGGCATGAGCTCGCTGCTGCGTGCTCTACGTGTACAGATGTGAGTTTCATGAAGTAAAAAAAAAAAAAAAAAAAAAAGGCCAAACAGATTTTCTGCTTAGTCTAAACTGCCACAAGCGGTCTACAGAATCAGCCTGCAGGGGCTACGATTCAGCTGAGGGCTGTACAGCCCAGGAGCGACGCCCACCATCACTAACTGCCCAAAGCCACATCCTGTCCAAAAGGAAAAGACTTGCACTTTCTCCTCAGGAGGAACACATGCATTAATGTGATCTCAATTACCCATAAAACACTCCTGCAGCAGCGCCCACACCTCACAGACTCATTCAGCGTCACCCTCTCTACATCAGCTTTTCACAAGCTATTTAACCCTTTGAGGTGACAAGAAAATGAACTGAAAATATGCTTAGAAAAAGATAGAAATTTAAAGAAAAGGAAACATTTCCAGAAAACTATGTTAATAATTTATTCTGAATTTAAAATTAGATTACAAAAATGTTTTTGTTTTTGTTTTTTTCAATTTTCAGCACAGCACTTGGGTCACTTTTTTGTTTTTGTTTTTTGCTGGTTTTTTTTTTTTTTTTTTTTTTGCTTGTTTGCAGGTTGTTTACCTGTAACCTTTTTTTTACGTGCTAATTATGGGGCTATGTCTTGTTATGTTGCCATACCTGCCAACATTAGCCTACGAGAAAGAGGGAGACTTTCTAGCATTGTCCCCGCCCCCATATGAACCTACACCACAAATGAATATAATAATTACAAGGATGTAAACTAAATTACTCTTACCCAGCCTTAAATCTATAGCTCACTGTAAAATGTACTCAATTTACACCACAAAAAATATCAAGTGTAGAATGTCAGTGAGAGTTTTGAGGAGCTATCATTGCCAGGAACACCTTTAACAGAAAGAGCAGGACAGAAATGATGCTGGATACAGTCTGCAGTCTACAGTCCATTTTGAGGCAAGTGAGACGGGACAGGAGGCAAATATGTTTACTAGCAAGAACAACAAAAACAGTGCTGTCAACAAATTCAACTAATTCAAACACACAGTCCAAAGTCTCTAAACCCCACACCCCACATTCCCATCAGAGGTGTGTGTGTTTGTGTGTTTGTGTGTGTGTGCATGTGTGTGCGTGTATGTGTCCAGGACTCAGTGTTGCCAGATTGGTAATGTTAAAACTATCACATCAGAGGCTCAAAATTATCGTATTTTGAGAAAAATTATCATACGCCAGTCACAATCACGACAATGACTACATCAAATTTATAACTTTAGTAAACAAGTATTTAAACGAGTATTTTGGCTGTAAGGAGATCATGTGAGAAGTGATGCGTAAACACAGATCTAGGAGCCAGGAATTGAGTTCAAATGAGACATGTAAACTAAACTGTGTGCTTCTTGTAAGAGTCACAGTGGTCAAATTACTGTACATTAATGGCAATCTGGGGATTATTATTGATCGTACATAGTACAGAGAGCAAAATTATCATACCAGTACGATAACTATTGTACATCTGGCAACAATGCCAGGACTTTACTCTTCTTGTTTCTCGTTCAGAGGTAGGTAGTGGAGCTTGGTGCTTTGGTACATTGGTGCTGGCTTGAACATGAGCGTGAACGTGCACAGTGATGAGTGACGCACAGCACGTCAGGCCGGGTCGTTTGGGTTAGGTTGCCAGTTATCACAACACATATCCTACAGTCTGGACACATCACAGAAACTGTGAAACACCAAATTGAGTCATATCACTTTGAAATCTGCAGATTATCAAGAAAAATTACCAAACTGGAGCGGGGCAGGAGAAAGGGTGAGGTTTGGCAGCTATGAGTTGCTCATTGCCTTCTTCCCATGTTTTTGCAGTAAACCGATTTGCTCAGGTTTTGGGGTTAACTGCAGCTCCTCCTGTGGAAAGTTTTGAGGCCTCCCAAACTGGAAAACAAACAAAAATTCCGATGTGCCATTATGCCAAACCGGCTTTTGCGATGCAGAGTAGCCTCGGTGGAGTTTATGAGTTCATTTCTGAGACTGACAGATATGAGGGGGGATGAAAAGGCATTAAGAATAAGCAGTGCAACCTTAGCCCATCCTGACGCGTGCTCAGAGGCCAGAGAGTAACAGGTAAACTCGGGGGAGGGTGGTTAAGCCCTAGTTAGCATGTAAATCCCACCCTTTACAGGCAAAGCGCTCCAGTAGATCCCTGTCAATTTCCTGCAGCTGTGCTTGGGCGGATTTACATGAATACACTCTATCACTAGCGCTTAGCCTCCTGTGTTATACATTTACTCACTTTTGGTGGATTCAAAAATTGGTTATTTTTTTTTTTTTTTTTTTTTTTTTGTCTTCCGTAAAGAAAGAACGGTTTTATTTACAAGCCAGCCGGCATGCCTTCTTTTGTAAATTGACTCCTCAGTTTTGTCCACGGGCCAGGCACAAGAAGGTTAGCTGCCTGTTTCCTGATAAGCTGGCAGAACCTATCAACCCCGGCAAGAAGATAGTGCTCTGTATTTCTGTCATGCTTTATCATCAGCTGGGGTGAAACTAAACCGGTGTTAAGCGAGAGTAGAGGGACCATTTCCCTGGATTACAGGCGTCAACTTTAATTTCAAAGACCAATGGTGTATCCAGGGAAGGTGCAGGCTTCGCTTGCCACAGATTGGCAGCGGGCTCCTGATAAGGACCCAGCAGCGTTGTTCGCATTCACCACGGGGGCCTATTGATCTCCGAGCTGCTGGTTCATTTCATAAAATACAAGGCAAATGGTGTTAGAGCGGCAGTATGCCCCCCCCCATTCACCAGACACACTGCGTCCCGTGCCAAGTTGTCTCGGCTCTGTGCTGTGGCGAACAGGAAGCGCACGGCAGGAAGACAGGGTATTTGTCAGGAGTCATTAAGGAAGGAGGTGACAGTTCAAGCTTCTGTTTTTTTGTGCTTGTGCGCAATGAGCTTCAGAGGCTTTTTCTTTGCAACAAAGCCGAGTCAGGTTGCAACTTTTATTCGGCTCAGCGGGAGACGCTCTCACCGGTCAACCTGAGCTGAAAGCTATCGTTTCGAGCTATCAGTGAGAAAATTCATATCAACATATTGAGCACTTATTCATATTGAAATGTCTCCTTTTTTCCCCCCTCGAAACCAAATTTATGAAAAGCATAATCACAACATGAGGGCCCTCTTATTTTATTATCAGTGGGTGTTATTATTAGAAAACCATTTCAAATGATATGTCACATGGGAACAAATATCATTTACAAACCACTAATGACTTGCAAACACTCCTCTAGCCTCCGGTGCCGAATGACGCCTTCTCTCAGTGTGTGCTCTGCTCGCCTCTCTACGGGGACATGCAGTTGGGACGCCGCACGCTTTCAGAATCAAACAGAATAAACAGGAGGACCTCTGTCTTCCAGCACACAGTGGCAATAACACATTAATTCTTAAAAATCAGCCCATTTAAACCTGTCATTACCGCCGCCGTCTAATGGTTTTTAAGGTGTGTGTTTGTTGCAAAAATTCAAATGAGACACTAAAATATGTACATATTCTCTGCAGAGATGGATTAGGTTTGGGGTATTAATAATTAAGCAGGCATTATTATTATTACACTTTACATCTTCTGGGTGGATCAAACTCACCTCACTGCTGGACTGCTAATAATGAGTCATCAATAAAACATTCTCATAATGTCACTTGTGTAGATGCACGGTCTAATTTTACATGGGCCGACTTGGTCATTAGTTCACAACGGCGTGAATGCTCCACTGTGCAAAACATAGAGGAGGTTACAGAGGTGGCCTGATGTGGCCTGACAGTCAGTGCATCAAGCCGCTCCTTCATTAATGTTAATCACCTTGATATTGTGAATAACCAAATCAGTGCACCTATATGCAAATATTTTAAGCATTTTACTTTTTAATGGAAAAGGTGTTTTTTTGTTTCCGGCGTTATCATTTGCATAGTAATCGTGTCTTTTGTGTCGTGCTTCTTTAACCTCAGAGCGGCCTGGATGAGCACCACACGCAGTCGGATAGAGTCTGCAAATGAATAGGCTTGATAGCACACAGACAGAAAAGGGAAATCGTATTAAAACTCCATGCAAAAGTTCCTCTCCTTAAGTCAGAAATCATGCAGCCTGCTGGAACTTTCCAAAAATTTCACCGATCTGTAATGAGAAACTAAGAAAAGCACAGACCAGAGGGGGGAGAGCCCTTCTTCATTGCCAGCCAGACATAATAAGTTAACGCAAATTGTAACTAGTTAAGCACAGCAAAATAATATGATACCATTGTCTGCGGCAGATTGATATTATAATGTTAGCATGTGCAAATAATCGCATTTTCTCCCTGATACAATTACATTATTTGTTCTGGTTGTATCATACACCAATAAAAGCAAACATCATATTAGGATTCATGGCACTTTTCGCATTGCGTTATCAATATGTGGGAATAATTGTCTGCTGAGAGATTAAATTACATTATTGTGTATCTTTTTCATGCCTAATAAATAATGATGGATGGCTCTTATTTTCATCACCACCTGCAACCATTTTGTCTTCTTCAACCCCCCCCCCCCCCCCCACACACACACACCCCACCCCACCCCCCCCCCCACCGCCATCCTGCAAGTTAAAAATGAGAGAATAAATAAAGAAATAAAAGAACCTCGAGCAATACGAACCCGGAGGTTCTTGTCGCTGAAGTTTCAGTGTCTGATCAAGGCGGGGAAACTGCAAATATGAACCAGACAGACACCCTAAAAGTCAACATGCCACTGTTTATTCGTTGATACATCTTTTGGAAAGTACACACTTTATGAGCATGAATAACTGATTGACAGGGAAAAAGCCTCGCAGGGGTGTCATGTGTGTTATGACTTTATCAAATGTTGTTCTTTCAAACTGCAGAATATTTCATGCAAAAACCACTCAGAAACATGACAAAAGCAAATGTTTGGTGTCTGTTTTTCATATATGTATATATATATATATATGTGATTAAAGACACCAAACATTTGCTCATGTGGGGTTTTGTAAATATAATATTGCAAAAGTTTAGATTGTCTTCCTCTGACGTCAGATTTTGAGTCCAAATGCCCCACTGACTTTCAGACGCTGTCTCTGTGATCGTATATGTAGCATCAATGTTACCACTGCATATTAATAAACGTATAAAAAATAGCACATTAGTGTATACACACATACAGAATTATGACCAGTATGCCATCTCTTAATCAAAAAATGTATTAAAGAGTCTAATAGTTAAACTACAGTAGTCTCTAGTCTCTCTATTCTACTTGGCTACAAAATGAATAAGTTATGTCAATACACTCAACAGTTATGTTAATAAAGTAAGGTAATATATCTGCAATAGAAGATACTCAAACATATTCATAACCAGAGTGTAAACCAAGGTTAAGCAGCAATAAATGTTGTACTTAACATGTGTATCTATTTAATATAATATTATAAATATCGTAAGTGAGAGGTTATGCTAAGGAGTTGAGGTGTGGTTCACAGTAAATATTGTATATACCTGGCAGACATAACTGATATGTTGTGTTACAGTTGACAGCTCACGTATGAAAGTTGAGGTAATAATTCAAAAATTTAATGAAAAAAAAAAAACAGAAAAAATGAGAATTGTATGAATTGTAAAATTTTAGCATACCTGAAATAGGACATGCCTAAATATTTTTGGCAATTCTTGGGGGGAAACAACAAATGTATATTCGCCTACTGAAATATTTCAATGCGGTTTGAATTTCAGTCTTTGAAATTCACTGGTCATTTTAAATGCTGCTATTTTAGGAAGTTTTACTCACCAATTTATTCACATAAACAATGTCAAATAAAAAAAAAATCTAATTGAAATTAAAACTGAACAGATCAGTCATCTCTGCTTACTAAATCTGTTAACCTGAAAAATAAAAACAAAAAGTTTTATGTTATAAAATTTTTTGTGTTCATTCATTCAATTCAAACCACATAGGTTTTGATTGGGGATGCCTGATATGGAGAAAATCAAATGTTATTCAATTATATTTTTGACCAAATACCTCAATATCAGTATTGTGCAATATTGTATGTTTGACTATTGGTGCTTTCACAAAATACTTACAAAATCACATTTTTGATTAATCATCAGTAATGTGGATACAATGATAAATTAGGCGAAGTCAAATTATAGAGCAGCCTGGTACATGAAGAACATTACATCATTTTACTGTAATGCAGTCTGTAAACCAGGAAAAGACGACACTACTGATATTACAATTTCCAAAATCCAAGACAATATTTTGTCTCATATCACAATATAAATATAAATCAATATATTGCCCATCCCTATCCAGACGCATGGATTTCAGAATTAAATATTTAAATATTTAAGTTTTAAAATGGTATGATCAGCTATGGTCAAATTTCAAAATCAGGTATAAAAATCCCAATTCTTACATCCTTCCATATAAACTTGAGTAAAGTGTAAAGCAAGTTGTTTTCTAGTCTTGACAAATGTCTGAGATAAACCTGCTGTGTAGCCATGACTCATTTACAATTCTGTCACTCTTTTTTTTTTTTTTGCATAACCTTAATTTTAATCACTTCATTTGCACTTGGTGAAGATAAGAGAATTGATTAGCCACCACTCTCCAGGAGGCTTCATGTTTGACTTGCACTCTTTTTTTTTTTTTCTTCCAGTCCACCAATCTTAGCTGTCAATACCTGAAACTCCTGTTGCATGTGATGCATTTGTTGGCATGCTGTTATGCGGCGATAAAACAAGGTAAGGACATTATAGTCACCCCCCCTCACCACCAGTTAATTGGCATCAGAGAGAGAAATGCTGTTATAACTTCATAACTTCTTAAGTCATGCCTTGTGCACAGCTAGACGTACGGCGTTGTAAAAATTTACATTTTAATGAAATATTTGAATAAGCACTTGAAATTCACTCTAGCAGGTCTCCCGGTTCTAAAACCAACATTTCATGTTTGTGTTTTGAATGGCAGCGTCAGAGAAATTAGCATGCCAGTCATACAGATTAGGAGGGCATCAGTGTAAAGTCACAGGCTGCCTCAATCAAGGTTCACTGCAGGTAAACACTACCCATGACATGTTTAAATGATAGCTTTTGTTGAAGAAAGGAGGGGAAAAAAGCATTCGCAGGGGGGAGGAGTGAAAGCCCATATAGGAATCAGAGCAGGAGAGAAGTGAATAGAAATTCAGACTGCTGGAAATAAAAGGCTATCTACAGTTTACAATGATGCACTTCCTTTAAACTCAATCTGTCAGACGACCACAAAACTACCATTCAAAGTTCCGCATGAGTGATGCTTCTAAATCAAAAATAAATGAAAGCTTGTGTAGTGCGTGAAATTTTGTTGTAGAGATATATATTACGCAGTTGTAGATAATTTCAAAACCACTACGCACATTAAATATATAGTTTAAGGTTGGACAATTTGTGACAATGCTTTGATGTTGTTGTTACATGTAATAATTTAAGAGTTTATCTTGGTTATTCTAAAGGAATAGAGTGACATTTTGGGACAATGCAATTATTTCCTTTCTTAGAGAGAGTTCATTGAGGAGATCGATGAAGCTACAGCCAGAAGACGGTTAGCTTAGCGTAGCACAAAAACAACCAGCGTGTTCTCATTCCGAGGTCGACAGGTACCGACGATTTATCTCTTTTAGCATCTTCATGAGAACACTGGGCTTTCAGTTACATTCAATGTAAACCCATTTGCGCAATATTCAGCTTGTTCTCATTCCGAAGTTATCAAATACAGCTGTTTTTGCAGTGCTTTCGACTTAAGATCCCAACGCCTAAAGCCACCTTTTCGTGGCTGTGTGAAACACCATTGTGCAGTGTCAACTGAAAATGCAGTTGGACAGAGCCAGTCGCGGTGTTATGATACATCACCTGTAAGGCAGATGGCACCTGCAGCAGCAGCATGATACACGGTCAGTTGAGAATTGGCCAGACAAAACCATCCACATGATATGCTTCTGGACTGTGTCAGGTTGAAATACCGCTGGTAATGACGATATATAAGGAGCACAAAGCCCCCATATTGGGTGGGCAAGAGGGGAAGTGGAAAAATCCAACAAACCCCGGACTGTCATGCAGGAGGCTGGTGTTTGCTGCCTGTCTAAATGTGAAGGGTTTTTTTCGACACTCAACCATGTGCCTCCTGCCCATTATCCTAACCATCTCTGCCAGCATGTGCGTTTGTTGACGTAACGGTGTTGGTTACCATGTGCTGTTGTTGCCCAAACATGACCATGTGCAGTGCAATCGCACCATGCGCTTGTTATGACATCATGGTAGCGGCATCCCAGAACATCAACAGCAGACACAGTAGGATACCTTGAGCGAAATATGTAGACTGCAAAGCGGCAATAGTGACGACTTGGAGGCCATTGTTTGTGTCCCATGTGATACTAAAGTCAGTGTAGTTACAAACAACTAACCAAATAGTTTTGTTGCCTAAATGGAACCATTTCATAACATTAACCACATGTTACAATGTGTTACAGGCCACATACATAGCCCAGATCCTGTCCAAAACCAGACAAAGTCCACCTACCAGCATCTTTAAAGATCACAAATGACATGTTTTATATATATATGATTCATTTCGTTACTTTTGGATTGCGGCAGACTTTCCTCTGTTTTTGGACTAAGCTCAACTAAGCAAACTAAGCTGGCTGAATTTCAGATTTAGCACACAGACATGAGAGTGGTGTTTATCTTCAAATCTAAAGCCCCTCTCTCATTGGACAAAAAAATCCGGTAACACCCTCTAACATCTGGCTTTTGTCTTCAGTGAGAAAGGCTACGACTGGCATTTATTCCAAAATGACCCAAAGGACATGCAGTAGTCATGGGTATTTATCTATCCGATGACGATGATGCTAGACTACAAATACTGTCTTTCTTCATGCAAGCAGCATTTGAACATTGATTCAAATTAGTTTGCATTGAGTTTGAAAAAGAGACTGAATAAGCAACAGATATATAAAAAAGAAGCAACCATCGTAACATTTTAACTGGCCTCCATGCTGCTTTCCTGTTTTACAAATGCCTTCACGACATCGAATGTGGCACACAAGCAAAAGAAAAAAAAAGAAAAAGAAAAAAGGCATGGCAACAGGAAACCTGTGTTAAAAAACCTCACCAATATGCAATAATTTTGTGCTCAAAACACATCGCACTACACTTTTACTTTCGAATAAAAACACTTTTCTTCCCCAAAAACATTTTTTCAGTCTTGGAACATTACCTCCAACATGGCTTTTAAGCTGTGTGAAACCAGAAGACAATCAGCACTTTGTTTTCAGTTACACACTCGTCTCCTCACCTGATCAGAGATCTATCATCTCTGTTAAAAATGGGCCCAGCAGCAGCCACTTCTCTGTTAATTCACTATGACACAAAGTGCGAGAGCGGGACGTAATTATTCATGTTGTTTTGCATCTCTTCAATTATTCAAAGCAAACATTTCTTACTGTGATGCTGGATGCAGGTCAGGCAGTCAGTGCAGTTCACCATGGAAGTCACTTTGTTTACAGCGGACCGGGATCGACCCGAGGCTCTGCGGTCTCGGTTAGAAGTGATGGTGCAGCATATCATACACTGATGCTGACATGGCCGCAGTCAAAGTCTCGAGCCTTGTTGACTCAATTTTCACCTAAAAATTTGACAAAATTGGTAATATTATTGACCTGAGGTTTTCTTTCTGTATAGAACCAAGAGATCCTATTCATAGGAAGAAAATGTGTGCTATATGGATGCTGAAAAGCACAAAACCCCTCACCTACATCTCTTAATGAAACTCCTTAATGGATAAAAAAAAGCAGTATTCTGTGTTTTCTTATTGTCACTCAACCCTAAGCTCATTGGGTTCTACTGAAGATGTTCTTTGAAAGAAAAAAACAAATAAACAAGAACAAAAAAGGCACATAATTTCTTAAAACAGCTTGGCAATGTAGTTTTTAGCAAAGTTTGCTCAAATTGGACTTGTAAGGGACTATTTTCAGCTGTGCACCAAATTTGGTGCTCTGGTGAGTATTTCAGGCGGCAGGAATGTGATTATGGGATTGAGTCAAAAATAAATACACTGTGTGTGTTTATGGTAATGTAGAAGCCTGTTGAACGGTGCAACAGCGCGGCTCATTTATGTGTTTTTTTAAATAGTTTTTGGCCAAAAACGGAGCTCTGTGGTACAGAGGAAATACAAACCTTTGCTAAACAACACTGTTCAGTTAAATTGGTAAAACTATAAAAACTGTCATTAATAAATGGTAAATGTAAAGGTGTTAAATTTTAGTCAATAGTTTTACTGTTAACAACATGAGCAAGTGTATCTTTGACTGACAGCACACCCGCATTCTCATCCCAGCACCTGCGTTATATTGTTAGTCATCTTCAGTTAGCAAACTCATCAGTGGATCCAACAGCTCTCCCACCCTTAACCCCCTTGTTACCAAGAGAAGGAGGCATCTGAGCATCTCAGCTGTTTACTCAATGAGCATAATTAACCACTGGCTACTCACATGAGGCCTGCTAACTGATGTGATAAGTACCTTTATACTTTCATCTTCCTTTAGGTCTCTTTTTTAATAGCTTGGACTCTCTCAGAAACCTAGTTGTACCTTCTAATAAAGAAGAAAGCAGGCCCAGCTGTGAATTACTGATTGTTGTGTTGGAGCTGGAGCTGCTAGTAAAGCAGGCCTCATGTTATTGTTGTGTAAGTGTGTGTGTGTGTGTGTGTGTGTGTGTGTGTGTGTGTGTGCGTGTGTGTGTGTGTGTGTGTGTGTGTAGGGGTGGGGGTAGCGAGGCATGCCTTTTGAACAGCAGGTGGTAATTGAAACAAAACAAGGGCTGATTAGGGAAGCGTCTGGCAACTCATGATCCAAACAGCGAGCCGCCGAGGAGCCCAAACACAAGAGCCCTGGAATAAAGTGGTCATCATCTAATTAACAGAACACATTTTAATTACCGAGTAAACCAAGCAGTGCAGTGTGTCAATTTAACTGATGTGGTAAGTGCCAGTTTACAATATCAGAAACAGACAAATAATTGGAATCTAATTACAAGCAGGTCTATTGCACACCAGGGCCTGCAGCCCATCTTAATAAACACATTTTTACATCAAACCATGAATAACAAACACTGCAGGACTGCTAATTGCCTCACTGCAATGTTGGGAGTTTGCCAGCTTTGACTATTTGACTGAAGCTCTTGTGTGAATGGATGAGGCTGTGCCACACTTCAATTAGAGTAAAGTGAGCAGCGGCCATCCGTGTTTGTTTTTGCAATGTAACACAGCTAAATAACATGGCTGGTGATCTGTGTGATGTCTGCACGACAGAGAAGAAGAGAAGAGAGCATCCCTTAAACAGCTTAAAAAGCAATACTGAGTAGAATTAACAGTGTTTCAGGGTCAGTTCATACTTACCATATGGGGTATCTAGGCTTCAAGTCATCTTCAGTACTGTGAAGGCGGATGTAAGTTCATTTTTGATGCACACAGCATTAATGTGCCTGACTCAAAACCTCTGGATTGTATGGAAGCCCATTTCTGCCAGGAATAGAAAAAAAAACATAAATGTAAATGTTATGCAAGGTAAGAATAAAAAATACTTACAGTATTAGTATAGTTTAAAATTATAGTAAACTTGAACTCACCCAATCACAGCTTTGTAGTCAGATAGGAATAGGACTGCATCGTCTACAAAGTTGAGGCGACGTGCTGAAAAGTCCACAGTCTGGGAACCACACAAATCTGCTTGCTCATGTTTTAATTGTTCTGGCAGATGCATCTGTTCCCCGCACATTCAGACTGATCTCCAGCTGGTCTGGTTCTGTCTGGGCTAATCACAGCCGTCTAATGTGGAGCTGGTTTGATTTGATGACAACGATAACAACTTTCAGACTTCAACTTCACACTTGATGCAAAATACATGATAGCTTCCTTTTTGGCTTCTGCACTCCCATGCCGAGGGCAAGATCGCGAGAATTTAGATTTGTCAGGAGGAGTGTTGAGGCATGCTGATGCATGTACTATATTCGGATACTGATGGGAAAAACCGCAACCGCAACGCTTGTTCAGAGACATTGATGATACACTACATGTTGTAGTCTATTTAGATTTGTTTTGTTGCTATGTCATGTTTCATTGCTTTGATTGGTTGTAGGTCTTTCCAATTGAGGCATTTCAGTCTACAGCCACTGATAATACCCAATAAAAATTGAAAATGAACTGAGATGAACCAGGCTAATTTGCATTTGTGATATGGTTTGGTGATTTAGAGGTTTCAATAACAGATTGCATTTAAGTTTTGAATGTGGAGCTTAACTTTTAACCTACATAACGCAAGCAAGAAAAAAATCTACACCAATTTGATAATGCATCACAGCAAATAGAAAAAAATAAATGAATACAGAAACACACTACAAAAGGCACCACATGACAACGGAAATTGTTTTCGGGTGACACAAAAAAATGATGCACTATGCTGATATTAACCTAGCCTTAGCCTTTTGTTTCATAATAGCATGCTAATTTAAATAATCTGACGAAATACACACAAATAATAGGGAAACAGGCTAATGTTTTGTTAGCTGTATTATTAATAATTAGGCTAGAACATGAGCGTTAAACCACAGGTTGGTTTACTTGGATAACAACTGACTGAAACCTGTCACTGTGTAGTTTGTTTGTAGTGAACAGTAAAGTAACTGCTGCCCGTTCATTCATGACAGAGAAAGTTGAGATAGACAGTTTCAAATAATATTTATGCCATCAAATTGCAACTTGTTTTTGCTTGTTTGAAAGCATTTATTAAATTGTTTGCTTTCTATTTTCACCGTTGATCTTTATTTGGTGAGAATTCTGGAAGTAACTATTTCCAGCTAAAATAATATCAGCCTTTTCTACAATTGATTGTGTTTATTTTGTGAGATTATTTGAATTGGCAGGCTATTAATAAGCAAAAGGCTAACACCAGCAATATATCCTCATCTAAATCATTCAATCCCCATGTCAAGATAAACCTGAAATAAAAATATTTGTATCTAATTTTTGAACACTACTGATGGATAGCCAACTTTAATAACTCCAAAGGCCAAAAAAAAAAAAAAAAAAACGTTTTAATGTCCTCTGTAAAACAGCTCCCATTGCCATGTGGTTCTCGTTTGTGTGTTTTTGTATTCGGTTTAGGGTTTTGTAGCAATGTGCTGTCATATTAGTGCTCATGATTTCTTAATTTGCTCTGTGTTTTGTTTATTTTGATCTTTTTTTAAAAAAAATTTTTTTAATTTGCACTGTCGAGCTCTCGGGGCCACCATAGAAAAATGACTGGAATAAAACCAGAATATTAAGTTTTATATATGCTTTACTGCTGTGTTGTCAATGGTTTGCATTGAGAATTGGATTTATGTGTGGAGGGCCAGTATTGACTGATCGTGTCACTGCACCAGTATATCCACAGAGACCCACTGTTCCCATAATATTTCATCTACATTAATGGTCTATAATAATATCATATGTTAATGCCTCTCTTTTAGTTACTGTGCAGTTAATTTATGTGAATGCTTCTGCTCTGGATGATTTTTGACCACAAACACATCCCATTACTGTGCATTTCCCTCGAACTTCATGTAATCTGATCAAGTTTGTGATCAGTGTCATGACAACAACACGGATACGCACGAATCCCAAGCGTGCAGTGAAATACAGCCTACAGAAAGATTGCTTGTGATTTTATATCGTTTCCATTAAATCTTGTCTTTCAAAGGCCTTAATTAATAATACACTTGACATTTATGTTTTCCAGCAATAAGCTAAGCAAGAAACGATTTATGTCACCTAAAGCTTTTTAACAAATCAATGCAACTATTTGTAATTGCTTGTTTCACAAGATTAAAAGTGCTTAGCCTTGATCTCTGTCTGCTGTTTAGTGGCCAACATGACCTGTGCTTCCGTCGTAAAAATGCAAGTCCTGGTCATCAGCATTAGCTCCCGTCACCAAATCCATATCGCTATTATTTCTGGAATTTTAATGCTGTTACAATTTATAGCTTATCAAATGCAGTTACCTAAATTGCTGTTAGGAAAAGACAGTTTAACTGTCTCTTTTTAATTACGATATAATTTAACGCTGAGGCTGAGGCTAGAAGTCCTGCTGCAGATGACAAACACAGGTCTGTGTGAAACGTTTCTGCCGGCGACAATGATGAGAAAAACATATAATAAGGCTCTGTTACTATTTATCTGCTCATATGAGTTTGTGTCGGTCAGAAACGCGTTCTCTCAACTTTTGATGCATTACTCGACTTCACAGTAGATTGCAGCTAAACACAAAGCAAGTGTTTTGCATTTTAAAGACTTATTAGTGCTGCAAAATGTGTACTTTAATGCACAAGTCAAAATAAAAAGCAAATGTATTCAAACTTAATTCAAATTTAATTCTGCTCTAGATTTCCGTTACAAGCACAATGTCTGCAGGTCCTTAAGAGGTCTTAAAATGTCTTAAAATTAAAAAAAAAATTAAGGCCTTAAAAGTTAATACATTTTTATAATTGAATTTATGAGGTCTTAATTGACTACAACAATTGATCTGATTTATCAGTAATTTATAAAGTAAAACTTAAGAGGTTTTTGGTGTAACTCTACATTCTGCGCTAGGGTTTGGTCACAAGCAGGGTGTCAGCATGTCTTAAGTCTTAATTTTTGATAAATATTGGGCATTAAAAGTAATTAAATATTCTTATCTTGGAATTTTTGAGGTCTTAATTGCCACGAAACATTTGATCTTATTTAAATTTTTCATCTTTTATTAAGTAAATAGTAAATGTGTTCAAGTTTAAAATTTTAGTCTGCCTTTTGCATTAATGGTCACTGTAAAAAGATTTGTGTGTTTTTTGTTTTAACTTTTAAAAAAAAGGTTAGTGTCTGGATTGCCTTAAAATTTTAAATTATATGAATTTCAGAAGGCAAGTTGAGGTGTAATGGTTCACCTTGTCTCCTCAAATTCAGTCAATTTAAACATTTAAAATTCAAAACTTTTTTAAAGTTAATACAAAAACTTTCTTTTTACAGTGTTTAGTTGCAAGGCTGCAGGTCCTTCAAAAATCTTAAAATGTCTCAAATTTTATAAATTTAAGGAGCTTAAAAGTTATTAAATATTCTTATATTCTCAATTACCATAAACATCTCTGCTGCATTAAAAAGTCCAAATTCCTGAACCTAATAATATACTTTATACTTCCACTTACCTGTTGGCAAAATGTAGATGAACTCACTTTAATAGCCATATTTCTACATAAATCTCCCTCTGCACAGGACCATATAATACTCACCTTTACACTTACCTTCAATGCTTGACTAAGAAAAAGGTTAAAAAAAAAATCTGTCTAAAATTTGGATAGAAATTACCTTTAAAAAAAACATGAAATTTCAGTGTGTGATACGTGCAGACAGCCTGGCTGACTGTAACACAGCCAGAACATGCAGCTCTGTGTTGCCACGCAGCACAACAACAGACAGAAAGAGAGACTTGGAGCGAACGGATCTGAACAACCAGCATTTTATTGCATGTTTAGAATGCTCACGTCAGTCATCGCCACTGACTACAACAGAGTGGTCTGCATCCAACAGACGAGGAATGATGAGGAGGTTACAGACTGATGGAAGTGATGAGCAATAATATTTCTCTATGAATAAAAAAAAAAAAAAAAACAGGAAAAAGAAACTACAGAGTACATCTTCAAAGAAAAGAGAAAGAAAAGCTGCTGCAGGATGAGAGCACCGTGACAGCTCCTGGGCTGCCCCCCCCCCCCCCCCCCCCCCCCCCCCCTTCCTCCCCCCTCCATCTGGAGAAAGCGCGGTTTGTGAGAGAGGGAGCGAGAGAGGGGGACGGAATGACAGCGGGCTGGATGGTTGGTGATGGATGAAACAATGGCGTCTTTTTTTTTCTTTTTTTTAAGCTCGGGTGCCGGTGTGCGATGTTTGGGGGGGGTCTGATGCCACGCGGCCACAGTTTGCAGGAAGTCTCCATCAGCGTCTAACCTTTGACCTGCCTGCTGTGCTTGGTTTGACTCATTTACAATGACCCTTGAGATAAAAATATAAATATCTTGATGCCATAACAAAAAAAGTGTTTTTTACCTACATGACATGGATGAGAAGGACACATCTTTGATGTGTGAGTGAAAACAAAAAAAAAGAAACAGCATTTAACAATATTCTTTACATCTTGGCACTGCATATTTTTTTCTTTTTCCTATTAATTTCATATAAAATATCATTAGATTGATACACCCTTATATTATTACTGACCACTTAAAACATATCCCGCCCGCCCGCCCCCCCTCATCTCTGTGACCCTGGGATTAGTCATGCATGATATCTCCGTCTCGTAGAGGAAATATACCTGTCTGCCCTTTTCCTCCGAGCAGTAATCTTTAACATACAGCCACAGAAGGCAGTGGTTGGACCATCAAAAGGAAGTATCAAAAAACAGCTTAACACAAAGAGGGAGAAAAAAATCTGTACAAAATGCTTAGGTCAATGATAACAGAGAAAAGTCTGTTTTCTATATTACAGTTTAAAATCCAAAATCGGGGATAATCCCCCACCCGCTCCCTCCCACCCCCCAGCCTGCCCCTGCCCAGCTCACCCAGATGTCTGCGTGGATGATGTGATTTTTTTTTCTTTTTCATTTCTTTTTTTTAAAGCAAGGATTACTAAGTAAAATACATTTGCAGCACAGTTTGCTATTCCAATACATACAGCAGTTTTTTTCTCATAGCTATTTCATAGTTAATACAAAGCGATAAAGCAAACATCATAACACAAATGTATTTTTTTGATCTTTAAAAAAAAAGGAGAGAGAGAGAGAGAGAGAGAGAGAGGAAAAAAGACAAAGGCTATACCGACATGTATGTACAACCTAATATTGGAACGCCCTTAAAACAACCCATCAGAGACTTTGACAGGATGAATGGTGCCACACACAGCTGGGTGATGTTTCCATGAACAAAAGGCCTGAGGTTTGGATTGGTTTGGCAAAAAAAAAAAAAAAAAAAAAAAAAAGGATGAAAGCTTTAAGATAAACAAGCTCTAATTTCATTTTTTTCTTTTTGTAGTTTTCTCTCTACAATATCAGACTACACATGCAAGACGTACAACTAAGTGCAACTGAGTGAAATGTTTGTTTATTTTCTGGTTTAATTGAATCATTCCCTATAGGTTTGAACTGAGGTATGCGTACAAACGGTTTTCTCATGCTGTTATCTTTAGTAATGTCAAGCTACACATGCTGAGAATGTTCTAATCTACCAGCGCTTTTCCTCCTTTTTTTGCGAATACCAAACAAACCAGCCAGATGACTGGGGGGGGGGGTTGTGGATGAGCTCGGCCCTGTTCTCACGATCCTAGCACGGCTGGAACTGACCCATCCCACAGCTGCCTGGATATTAAATACAACTTCTGGAAACCACAGATTGCCCTTTTTTTTCCTTTTTTGTAGTTAATGAGCTGTGAACTTAACAAAATATAATAACAATAACTGCCATAAAGTACCTTGTACCCAGCTTATTAGTTGACAGGAGTGTTTTTTTAATATAAAAAGTAATAAGTTGACAGAAAACTAAGAACACAATCATAAAGTCTTGCCCAGGAAAGACGCCAAAAAACCCTAAAAAGTGGCATACAATCATTTCAAAGGATACAATAAGGAATAAAAGAAATCATGGTGTGGTCCAGTTGAAGTATAGAATCCGTTTCACATTGTTCTCTGCAAAAAGCTTTTCTCATTTACCACTTTTTTTAAATCTACATACACTTTATGTTGCACACAAATCTGCTCCTGACAAAAAAAAGCTCCCTTTTCCACTCACTGGCAAAAAAAAAAAAGTTTCCCTAATTTGGTCATCGTGTAGTCAGACTGTCAGCGCCTCCCGTTCAGTTTTGGTCACTGCAAACGTGACTGCAGCTGTCCTGTTCGAGACACCCCCTTTGGTTTATATGAAAAGAAAAAAAAGTGAATGAAAACACCAGTTTGAGGAGCGTTTCCCTCGATTCGATCTGCCACCGGTGATCGCAGCTGCTGAGATCGTCCAATGGGAGAGGATGGAGGGGAGATATTTGGCCTTATCTGCTATTGCATGGAACACACATCATTGACGTTATCTTTGGTTGTCACAGAACAAGATATTCAAACACATAAAACAAAAAAAGCCAAATAAAACATAAAATAATAATATTAATAAATAAAAAGTGGTTGATTGCAGTCTTGAAATTGTGATCAAATTTACCTCCCTACCAAAGCTGGAATATTTGCTGCTGCAGCACAAAAAAACACACATGGATTCCACTCGGTTCAACGCTGCAGGAATATGACTATTGGCTTTTTGGACATTGAACGTCGAGGAATCCACAGCTCCCTAAACGTTTGGGCCCTTTATAATGGCTGTCAAATGCTGGAATGGAATGTGCAATGTTACCGTCTTATTGCGAGTCTTTCGTTAAAAGAAAAAATACCCGGTGTGCAATTTCCAACCCCGGGCTACAAAAAACCCCCCCAAAAAAACCATAAAACCGGTCATGCGCAAGACACAAATAAAGCGACAGGGAATGCACGTTTATCTGTGAATGAAAATTACGGCGTGGAAAAGCAGACGCGTTTGATTGCGGCTGTGTTCAGGAATCACAATTAGTTGGTCTAAATCATTATCTCTCCGGCGCACACCTGACATTTTCATTTTGCTTTTTTTTTCTAAAAAAAAAAAAAAAAAAAAAGAGCTTGTGGGTGATCAGAAATTCTGTTGCGGCTCGACATGCTCTGCCGTGAGGGGGGCTGTTTTAAAGTATAATTTCATAAGGATAAATCATAACCTGCATGATTTCTCTGTCATTCATTCGCATCTTAAATTAAACTTCATTGATGCGTGGAGAGAGCCTTCATTACGAGTAGTGCATTGCCAATGGACTTCATGAGCAGGAGGAGGGGGAGGGGGAGGAGGGAGGGGGCGGCTACACGTCAGAGTGGTGACTTTTTTTTGAAGATGGTGGAATAAATGACAGAAAAACATTACTTGGTATGTGACATTCTGCTTCGTGTGTGTGTGTGTGTGTGTGTGTGTGTGTGTGTGTGTGTTTTTAAAAAGAACAACATGAAAAGAAATCATAAACATTCATCATCAAGTGCTGACCACACAGAATCTCCACAGCATGGGCATGAGGTCTGATCAGTTTAAAGAAAATCATAAAAACAAAGACATCAATAACAGCATCGAATGGAAAAAAAGACACATTATGTTGATATTTTAGACCCTCTCACATCCCCAACATTGACAAAAAATACACCCAAATAAAAACATCCCTCCCACTACTGATGGAAACCAATGAGAAGTGTTGAAGGCAGTGACAATGAACAGAAGTCCGCGCTCGCTCCGTAGCAAATTAAATGTCAGTCACTCTCGCTCTCTCTCTTGAGTTTGTGGTCAGACGTGTGAGAGAGAGGGAGGGAGAGCGGAGGACGAGGAGGGGGGAGGGGGGTGTAGAGACACGACCCCTCTCTTGCAGTCCGCTGGGTGCAGTCCATCCTGGCTGCACGGCAAGGATCTCCAAACGCCCCCCCCCCCCCCCACTCCGTACCAAACATCCCACACATGAGTAGAAATTAAGCTTAAATCAAAAGTAATCAGGAAAAAAAAATCCTCATGTGGGGTTTTTCGTGTTTTTGCTATGTTGTAATGGCACTAAAAAAGTTCAACTCGGAGACATTTGAGAGCTGTCATCATCAGTGGCTGAGACTGCAGTTCAGTGTTTGTTATCTGAGCGTTTCCCAGATGACCCAGACTGCCTCTGCCTCTGAGGCTGGGGGGGGAGGGGGGCAAAAAGGAAAAGGGGCGGCGGGGCGGGCAGCACTAGCCTTACAGCATGTCGTCGTGGCCCTGGTCGTCATCGTAATCTCTGTGGTGATCAAAATCCGGACTGTGATTGGCGGTCGTTACCAGTGAGAGGGGCCCTTCGTGGTCTTCGGGGTCCAGTGGTTCCTCCTTAACGCTGATGTGATGCCTAACGAGAGCAGAGCAAAAATTTAATATGGCTCCTTACTTTCTTCAGTTTTTTTATTTTTTATAACCTTTCAAACACAAAACGACCTGTGCTGATTCTGTTTATAAAGAAAGAAGCAGGGGAACAAAAACAAATGTCTGGCTTCAATGAGGCTGTGAGTGGGGGCCCTCACTGGCGCTGATGATAATTTCAGCTTTCTTTTGAGGTTTTCCAATCCCGGCAAAGCTGCAGGCTTTTTATTTTCATGGCAACCGACAACAGGGTATTCACTTAGAATTGATAAATGAGGAAGATTAACAACGTGAGACGAGGAGAGGAGAGAATGGACTCTGCGGAGCGAGTGGGCTGCCGTTGTCAGCCTCCTGGTGGCGGAGGATCAGCGGCGCGCTGTGTGTTCCCCTTCCTGCTCGTTAACATGCACAACCTGCGAGGCGGGTCTCCAGAGGACGACCCCGAGCCGGCTTCTATCATTAATCAACTTCAAGCAAACACAGCGACCAGACACCGCCGTACATGCTTTAAACTCCAGAATTAATGCATATTTTCAAGCGAGTGTCAATAAGGGAAGAAAAGCGCCTGGCAGGAAAGGCGCGCGAGGAGAGCAGCGGCGGCGCGTTTCGCCACAACACTGTGATAAGAAACAGAGCCCTTATGAGAATAATAACGCTGTCACTTGTAAACAAGGCAAAAACATGAGCCCCCCCAGCTCACAGCCTGGGCGAAAGAGCCACTAAAGAGATGAGATCTGCCAAATTTCTCATTACAGAAACAGAGCAGGAATAAAGCAGAGGGGGAGAGGAGGGCCTGGCGGTGGCAGGGAGGGGAAAAAAAGAAAAACATTATGAGCAGCTGCAGGGGACTCGGCGCTGTAACCCGCGGTGCCAGGCTGCTGTAGTGGAGGTAGAGCGGTGTCAGGATGAGGCACCGGGCTCATTTACTACAACAACAAGGGACAACTGGCACATTCTTCATCAGCCGAAAGCTCTGCGTTTTGATTTATTCACACCGGGATGTCTTGTGTGATTTGCAGCTAATGTGATGGAGATATGCTAATGAGCTGACATATTTTTTGTGTGAATTATAAAAAGGGGAAAAAGTAAAGTCAGCTTTTCTATCATTTCACATCAAAGTAACTCCACAAGTGCCGTTGCCTCAGGTCTGACTCTGTGGCTGCGGGGCAGACATGAAATTGTTATTATTATGCTATTGAACTGCATGCTGATTCTACACTTTGCTCATAATTAGCCTTCTCTGGATACCTGACTCTCGTCTGGCTGTTTAACACAAGAGAAGTGCTCCGGTTTCTTCGCAAAGCTGTCGACCAGCAGCACACCGGCACGTGGGAAACACATGTTACACAGTGAACAGTGGTGATCAACTTGTATTTGGAGCCAAAGCATCATTGTAAAACATGTGCTCCTTCCCCAAGCAGGAGGAGACTTGGTGCGATGTATGGTGCTACTGTATGCTGCATTTAAAGGTCCCATATTGTGCTTATTTTTGGGTTCATATTTTTATTCTGGGCGTCTGCTAGAACACGTTTACATGCTTTAATTTTCAAAAAACACTGTATTTTTCTCACACTGTCTGCCTGAATATACCTGTAATCACTATCTCTGTGAAACGCTCCATTTGTCACATACACTGCAAAACATTCCAAAAGCTAATACGGAGGGCCCCAGTTATATATTTTTAGGTTAAATTTTTAATGGGTTTAAAGACTGAATTGTGCTAATAACACTCACTTCTGAGTAGGAAACCATTTTGAATTGCGAAGATATGCACAAAAAAGTCAGTTTAGGTGCTGCCTTAAATTTTTAAGTTGACTGAATTTGAGAAGTTAAGTTGAAAAATCACAAAATTACCCCAACTTCTCAAATTCATACAACTTAAAATTTTGAGGCAGCCCTGACAGTATTTTTTTTTTTTAAGAATGTGATTGTTTTAACTTAGAAATATAGTATCCAGGCTTCCTTAAAATTTTAAATTAGCTAAATTTTAGCAGGCAAGTTGAGATAACTTAGTTCTAATTGTACACTACATTTGAATATTTTCATGGCTTTGCCTTACACGATAGCTGATAGAGTCGGGTGGCTTTGAGATGACTTGTTTTCAAACAGGGAATTAAACAGTTGTGAGAAAATGTGAAAACACGCTAAATATAACATACACCAAAACTAATATTGAATTATTTTTAGGTGGGCCTTTTTTATCAGGCTAAAAACTAATCAAGTGATGCAGTGGTTGACTTTATGTATTTGACGTGGTGGTTTTATACCTGGAAGTTACTTGAAATAATCATTGTGATTTGGTCTATATAGTGGCCTATTTTTTGTGACATCACAAAAAATAACAGAGCAGAGTTTTTGAACAGTGCAGTTCTCTGTGGGTTGAGCGTTTTGATACTCTTGCAGTATTTATACAGCACCTACACCTGCTTTATATTAAATAACACATGGAAATCTGACTTTTTACTAAATGGGACCTTTAAAGCTCCATCTGTAGGCGTGCATCAGTGGATATGTTTTGTTAATAAGAGAAGTTCTTTAAAAGCAAAAGAAAACAGATTTAACTCATTTTGTGCTTATAGACATAATTATGGAGCGAGAGTTTGTGAGCTCCATCAGCCTAAAGATAGAAGCAGAGGGGCAGAGGGAGAAGCAGGCTGCCTTTAGGCCAGCACACCCATCCTGTCTCTGCCTTTCCTGTTCCACAGCCACGCTCAGAGCTATGTTCACAATGATTAGGGATGGCACTTTCCTCCATTTGGCCAGGAGCTCATTACTGCACCTTTTTTTTTGTTTTCAGGCACAATTTCCCCCAAGCTCAGACATTTCAGGAGGCCATCCCCGAGTCTACCCGCGCCGCGCATCGGTGGTCTGCCCCCACATCTGGAAACGATGCAGCGTGTGCTGTATTATTTTAGGCTTCAAACAACTTAGCAGACACTCCTATACAACAAGTGAACGGGGAGCTGCGGTTTCCAGGCCGACCGCAACTTTCCTACATGAGAATCTTGGATGATGTCCTCCAGACTAATTATGCTTTTGTGTTGTTTTTTCTTTCAGCAGGGCTCAGAGGCGTTTTCACTGAATGTGTTACAGGCTTGCGTTTCCGTCCAAGCCAGCAGCTCTGTCACTCTGCGCTCTGGCATTTTGTAAATATTTTAACTAAATTGGAATGCTGATTATGGCGGGACTCAGACAGACAGCAGGACACATAAAGCGGAGTTCATAAACTCGCTGTTGAAATAACAGAGGGGCTCCGGTTCTTTTTCTTCCCTTCCAAAAAGGTGGAGTTTCCTTTTCGGCAGGGAGGCCCGCCACAGCTTTGGCCATGACCCCCACACACACCACTCCAATATCTCCCCTCTTCACTTTATTTATTGTCCTCATTGTTTCTCTTTCATCTGATGCCATGTATTAGGTCACTTTGGAGCATTTTGGGTGGGCACTGAAATCATTTGAATCCATTTAGAGCTGCATCTGAAACTCTTTGCCTCTCTTCTTATAAAGATTGCGGCTGAGACAGAAAGCGTGCATGCCACTCACATAGCTGGCAGGGGCGAGCGTCCCGGGCTGCTGTCACTGCCGTTGCTGTTTCCATGGTCCATCGCTCCATTCATCTCCTCGCGGATGGCGTTAGCCAGCGAGTTGAGGGTGGGACTTCCAATGGAAGCAGTAGTGTATAGAGGTATGTTGTTTTCTGCCATTGAAGCCTGAAAAGCAAAGCCCGGAGCATTAAATGTGAAACGGAAGAGAGTTGTCAGCACTTTCTCACATGCCTATCACTCTTTTCACACCGGTACAACCCCTTAAAAACAAAGAGGAGGCGGCCAGGCATACGAGACGGAGAGAAACTTTTATGATTTACTTTCTTTAAAAAGTTCCGAGCGAGGCTGCTAAAGATGAGGTCACTCTTTACCTGGAAGGCAGCAGAGAGGGTCGGACCATAGCCCAAGCTGGTCTGAATGTTCTTCACTAAGGCTGGACTTCTGCAAACGGACAAAAATTCAATTACGACCGCAGACTTGTGTCTCAGCTCGCATGCATTCCTCAGCTACAGTATCTTATTTCATAAAGAGAAATCAATGCACTTTGTATAAGAACTAAACACATTTACAGGCGTGGTAATGTGGCTACAGCTCTAAGATGCTCAATCACTTGACAATACCACACAACTAGCTGCAACACTTTGAGAAGGAAGAACAGGTTGATGGAAGCGTGATGCATGAAGCTAAACACAAAAAGCATGATGACAACACCGAGGAGGGAGAGGGGGGAGCATGCAGGTGGAGCCCTCTGGAGCTTTGCATTTGCAGGCGGAAGTGCTTACTGTACGAGCAGCTCGTCAAAGTTCTCATCAGCGGCGTATTTCCGAGGACGGCCTCGCTGTATGTGGCGGCCGCGCTTAAACTCCTCATCATCAACAGTCCAAAAGGACCCAAACTCATCCTCTACTCTCACAAAGCACTTATGCAGGGAAAGGTTGGTGCGAATGGCACCCTGGGAAAGCAGCGGAGGGGAGGAGGAGCAGGGAGGGCGGACAGCCAGATGCAGATGCAGTGATGGACAGGACAGACAGAAGACGGGCACACATACAGACAGACAGACACAGGGAGGAAGGGGGAGAGGGTGATGATCAAAATAAGCCATTGTGGGTTATGAGGCATCACCAAAAGGCTTCTTAAAGCATGAAGGGGAGCACGCCAAAGCAAGCGGGGACTTTGGACATTATGGCACACAGACAATGAGATGGAGCAGCAGCAGCCTCTTCCCATCAGTGACACAGACGCTGGAGAGGGCCAAACCTACCCACTGATCTTTTGAGGCCGTCTCTTTTGGAACTCTATTTCGTCCACTGTCCACACAGCCCCTTTTACGTTTTCTACTCGCACAAAACACTTGTGAAGACTAAGATTATGCCGGACTGCATTCTGCAGTTGGTGTAAAGAAAAAAAAAAAAAAAACACAAAGAGAGAAAGAAAAAGGTTGCTATCAGTACAGTACAACATGTCTGCATGGAGAGAAGAAAAAAAATTATTTAATATCAAAGAAGAAATATTTAGACAGGCACTGGATGAAACCTGAATGAAAACAATAAATAAAGCACAGTGTTATTGGCAGTGAATGGCCCTGAAGTTTTAAACAACACATAAATATTTCTCCGTTTCCATGGTAATAGAGTTAGTGACATCCTCTTTTTTTTCTTATCATTCACAAAGCTTTTCTGATCAGTGAGATATTCAGTGAGTAGAAAAGGTTCAGGTCATTTCCCCGTTACAATGAGAGAAAAAAAAGAGCTATTAAAAGTTAAAGCCAGCGTCCAATCCAAATCATTTAGGCATGAAAGCAGACCTGCATATATCATCCCTTTGTTATTGCAGGAGCTCTGCTGAGTGCATGTGTGTATACTGAGTGTGAGTGTGTGTGTGTGCTTGTGTGTGTGTGTGTGTGTGTGTGTGTGTGTGTGTGTGGAGAGAGTTGTGGAATCTAGTGGTTGTAACACCAATGTGCCCCTATGGAGGGGCTGTCAGTGAATGTGAGAGCTGATGGAGGACGGAGCGTGGAGCAGGGTGGTGGTACAGTGTGTGTGTGTGTGTGTGTGTGTGTGTGAGAGTGAGACAAATCAGCTAAAGCTATGAGGCTTTCAGCACTTCATCAAGTACATTTATATGTATGAAATATTTATTTTTTTGACATTATTTTAACAATGACAATTATGCAACTATGCTGTTTATTTGGTTAATGAAAATTAATATTTCACAAATATTCCCATATAAATGCAGCTGTGAAAACTCAGATTAACGTGCCTACCATGTTGTTTATCATGTCAATATATAAAAAAGTAGAGCAATTGAGCTGCTTTTCATTTTACCTTTATTGCATCAAAATAAGATTATTTTAAAGTTTTAGCTCAACCACCTTCTTGAAAACGTCAGTATTGTCATATTTGTACATGTCCAAAAACCTGTAGATATCAGAGTCCTGCATAAAGTTTAACGCCTTGAAACCTGAGCAAATTGGCTTAATTTCTTTAAAAAACATGAGAGGGAGGCAATGAGCCCAATAACCAAAAAATTAGTCGAAATTACAAAAACTGAAATAAAAAGTTACACGATAACTACCTGTAAATTTGCCAAAAAAAAACAAAACAAAATAAAGCAAAACAAAAAACTTTGCTTCCTGGACATTTTTTCTTATTTTCTTATTTTTTAAATGTATTTTCTATTAATTTTCACTCTCTCTCTCTCTCTCTCTCTTTTAAATGTCTTTTTTCAAACTTACTTTTACTTCATTTTCTTTCATCTTTTCCTAATTTCTAGCAATATTTGGGTAATTTCTTGCCAAGCTGCTCATTGCCCTTTAAGCCATGTTTTCAGAAGAAAAAGGCATCTGAATGTAGCACGAGAAAACTGATGTTGATCCAGGTTTCAAAGGATTAAAAGCAGGTGTGTTTCTCCTTCTGATCGGGAATATGGGCTTTACTTTTGGGCATGCATTTCTACAGCAGCATTGCAAAGTGTTATCAGATAAGAGGCCGTGTGTCCCAGACAGTAAAAACCCCAATTGAGATGCATATTCCAAATGTGCTATATTCATGCCCAAAAAATGCCATTAAAATCCAAATAATATTGGCATATCCCACATCTTAACCATAAATGGCTAAATTCAGAAAAAGGCCTTATTTGGAATATCTGAACAGAACGTGCTGTTTTTGCATGACCCTCATCCAATTCAGAATACTGTCATTTTTTGAAAAATACTAGAAAATGAGTGTGCTTGTAAACATAGTCACTATCTACTTCATTCAAAGCTGACTTCCTCTGACTTTGGATTGTTTTTTGTTGTTTTTGTTTGTGTTTCTGGAAGACACAGCGTTCCCTTCTGAAGTGAGTGTGAGGGGCTCAGCCAGGAGTCACTGGCAGAGCACCGCTATGTTCAACTCATGCTGCCCACCCCCAGAACATCCCAACACGTTACAGGAAAATGTCATTTTTCTTCTCTCTCTCTTTTTACAAGAATGCACATATTCCTCTCTGTGGTTCCCATTGTTTGTTTAAAGGGTGGTTCATTTGGACAGAATAAGTGGAGTATTGTTATGTGTTTCGGTAAAGGTTCATTTATGCCTGGCTATCATTTAACTCTCCCCAACAGCAGCACGCCTCCCTCTCCTCTGGTTTAAAGAAAGGAAACAGCAGAATTACCTTCCACGTCGCCGCGTTGCGCCTAAAATATGCAAACATTCGTGTGAACCAGTTGTAGATTTCGTTTAGTGTTAGCTGCTTTTCTGGAGATTCGAGGATTGCCTGGATGAGGAACAGTGACAGAAACAAACATTTACAATTTTGTCTCCCTTCACAGGGCGATCAATAATTCACAAGAGGTTTTCAGGTTTTGTGTTTGCTCTGTTGAGGGAAAACAGCACAGAAAGCGGCTGTGTAAAGTGTTTATGGAAGACTTCTGCACTTCTCATTCAGAAAAACGGGAAGATTTGAATATATTTTCTTTTGTGGGTGTAAATGAAGGGCAAGCGAAAACATTTCTCAGGCAGATTACAGGGCGGCAATTATGGCCGCTGCAGATTAATTCCTGAGATCCCAGATTACTGCGGCCCGCCGATAATTGACTGGCCATCTTAAAACAGGTTCATCCCTACTGTTGTGTGAAATGAATTTGGGTAATAATCACAGCCACTGAAATGCTTAATCAAATGCAATTGTCATATGTGGCTGTTTTTTTTTTTTGAATCCCGGACGCATTCTTGCACTCATTTGAAGATGGTTAATCTGCCCCTCTGTCTAAATTGCATTCAAAATTTAACAAGGAAGAAGCAGAGAAATAAGCCGAACAAATGTAGTTTGTGGCTTTCTAAATAGCTGAGTGCATGTCTTTCTCGCTGTGACTAGGCAGAGTGGAGGATGGTAAATATCTGACACATTAAATAGCACAAGCAGAGTCCTTACCTGTCTTATTAGTGAGGCGTACGTGAACGGCGGTCTAACATCTGCATTCATGTAAAACTCTTTGTTCTGACTGAGATCTGCACACAAGGAACAAATACAAACTTTGTCAGCATGAATAAAAAACACATCAGGTGTCAACTGTGATGTCAGAAATGTCAGTGTCAGGAAACACAAATATTAGCACGATTACATGGCTGTGTGCAAATACATTAGGGCTAGGCAATACACAGATATTATAGCGATATCGTGATATGAGACTAGATATCATCTTTCGAATGTTGCAAAGCATTTTTTTCCTGGTTTTAAAGGCTGTATTACAGTGAAGTAGTAGTTTTATTTGTGTTTACTCACAATAGCATCACATTATTAATATTAAGGTATTTGTTAAAAAATATTGCAATATTTTATTTATGTATTTCCTTTTATTATTTACCTGGTGAGCTACCGGGTGCCCCTAATATCGACTTTCTCCATATTGCCCAGTGACATTATACATATACAGTATATAAATGGTTTGTGTGTCATTTATTTAGCAGGGCAGATTTCATGTATGTATTGGTAGATGTGAGTATTCGTGTTCGTCTTGCAGTACCTGGAGAGATGGGCATGTTGTATTTTTCTGAATAGCGCCGTCGCATGGGGCCCACGCTGTGGAGGCTGTTGGCTGTGATGACGGAGTGGGTCTGGGACAGTGGTGTGAGGGGTGCTGTGGGCGTGGTGGGGGTCTGGGGGAGGCTCAGAGGAGGAGAGGCCTCAGGGGCCGATTTGGACAACGTGACGTTGGACACCAAGTTGAGCTGGAAACCAAACAAACAGAGAAACACAGAGAGACAGACAGGAGCTCGGTTAGTCCTCTAATTACCCCTGTGTCTCAGACGCCTCATTGACTATGCATATCTCCTTCTCTAATTGCAGGCGGGCCCTGAGATGTTCCATGAACGTTTGCTATACGTTTGGAAAACAACCCCGGAGCCCCACTCCTCTGCTCCCCACCTCCTCTATTCTTCACGCTTGGCTCTCTGCTCCCTCTCTCTCTTGCTGTCGTGTCAGGTCTGTTCCCAGCTTTCTGTTTCACCGCCTTTGTTTAATCTTTTGTCCTTCTTGTCCTGTTTGGACCACACCCCCTCCCATCCACCACATCCACCCTCTGTGGGTCCGAGGCATGGTAACCAGTGAGGGATGAGTGGTAGAAGGGAAGATGGGCGGCCAGAGCAGCTCTGAAAAATGACAGTGTGATTCTCACCTACCGCTGAGCAGCCCCGCTAATAAGGCAGCCAGAGGAAGAAGCCAATCTGGGCTAATTACAAGCTGAAATTGTATTGTGAGGACTCTAATTAGGAGCTGCTTATGGAGGTGATCTGATGATTAACTACTGTATCTGACTGACCTCCATCATCAGGGCCACGATGGCCGCGCTAAAGACGGCCTGGCAGTATTTGCATGCACAGCCTTACGTGGAGAATATTTGCAAGTGTGGATGGGTTGGGCGTGCTGAGGAGAAGGAGGGATTTAAGTAATAATGGCTACAAGGTAAACTAATTATGGCAAGTGCTCCAAAGGTATAGCATGGCTTCCAGCAGCTGTGGCGGCTCGGAGCCAAGCGCCAAGCCTCCGCACTGGAGCAGCAGTCAAGTGGAAAATTCTAGCCTGACCCCCCGCTCCAGCTATTAATTGGCAGGAAAACTAATGACACATATACATATTCCCACAAAATTGTTCTAATTGCTAATTTGCCGAAGGAGGCCAGTATCCAAATTAAACATGACTTCAGACTGTGAGAAAAAGAAAGCGGAGAGAGAAAGACAGAGAAAAGGAGGGCTGGAGAAAGGGAGGCAGTGTCGGTAGGACACATCTCATCAGTGACATCATTTGTTGATTACGAGGGAGCAGAGGTCTGATTTCTGATGATAACGTCATGGAGGAGATGGGAGGGTGTGAGGACAGACAGGTGAAAGTGAACATACATCTGACTGTACACAGCAGCATAGATCCTGTACAATTATTTTACAGTCTATTATCACTTCTTTGGCATAATAAAGACATAGCGAAACAGAGATATATATAGTTGTGTATCATCAGCATAAGGATGAATGACATTATGGTGACTTATCATGTTAAAATGAATAATAATTTTTATATATATATATATATAAAAATTATTATTCATTTTAACATGATAAGTCACCATAATGTCATTCATCCTTATGCTGATGATACACAACTATATATATCTCTGTTTCGCCTGACAACCCTACTTCTTTAAAAGCTCTTTTTTAAAGCAAATGAGCACAAAACTTCTAACTTCTACTTGTATGTCAAAAAGCCGAAAGGCAGACTATAGTCAGTGTCTGCTAGCCTGTCCAAACAAATTAAAGCTCATGTTACAAATCTGAGAGCAATTTTTAGACTCATCCTAATTTTATCAGCCACTTTAATGAGGTTACGCAAACATCAATTTTTTATCTGAGGAATATTGCCAAAATTGGACTACTTTTAACTCAGAACGATGCTGAAAGGATGATATATGCTTTAATTACAAGGAGCTGGGATTACTGCAGCTCTCTTTTTACTGGTCTTCCCAAAAAGTCTTTCAGAAAATCTGCAGTTATTTCTGAATGGTGCAGCCAGAATTCCAACTGATATAAAAAAAAACACATAATCCTTCAACTCCCAGAAGCATTGACAACATGTTTCTTTCAGAACTGATTTTAAAGTATTTTTATTAATCTACAAAGCCTTACATAAACTGGAAGCTACATACACCAGTAAGTGCCTTTAATTTTAAGTCCAAAACAAGAACTCTGAGATCTACTACTCCCGTTCTTTTTGTTTTTTTAGAAGTTCCTGAAGTATCCCACAAGAAATGTGGGGAGGCCACTTTCTGTTTTTAAGGCCCCAAACTGGAGAACTTCCTCCTCGTAGGTCTTAGAGTAGCAAATCATTTTTTTAAAGACATATCTTTAAAATTTGGCTTTTCATTTAAGTTAACTCTTACTGGTATCATAGTTGAAATTTTGCTGTATGGTTCAGATCTTATTTTTTTAGCACTTTGGACTGCATCTTTGCATGGAGTGTGCTCTATAAATAAAGTTATTATTTTTAATGTTTTACCAAAAAAAATTAGACCTCACTGAATTACTAAAATGAGTGACATTTTTGTTTCCTTGTGCTCCCACTTAAACAGACGTGTCCAAGTCCTCACAATGTCTATTTATGTTTTGGAGGCTGAACTATGGCTTTCTGGCAGAGTCTGCCCAAATAATTTGGATTACTGCTGGGATGCACAAATGTAGTCTGCATCCTCACCAACAGTAGCACAAGACGTGTTATTCTAAATCACGAACTAAATAAATCACACTCGAGTTCGCGTGTTTCTGACACAATGCTATCAATAGAACGGGGCTGCGGTGTTGACTTCTCTTCCTGTGGATTAGCAGGCTTTGTTTCATGTTTCATCCATATTCCCTGGCCATAAACACAGAGAGGCTTCAACAATAGGCCAGACAGGCTGGTAATAGCCTTGCCTTTGTTTGCCTCACCATTTGGGCTCACTCCAGTGCCTAGACAAAATGAGACTTCAGACTGAAATTAATTAAATGGTAATTGGTGATCTAATTATACTGGCTTTGACTCGGCAAGCTGCTAAAGAAAATAAACAAAAAGTCCCTCCTTAATTATGTATGGCGTAAAAGGTCAGATTTCTGACAAGAATGCTTAGTGACACCAAGTGCAGACACCCACCCACACACACACGCGTGGATGCAAATACAAACACACGCATACACACACACACACACACACACACACACACACACACACACACACACACACACACACACACACACACAGAAACATGCATCGCTAATGTGGCACATTTTGTTTTGATCTTCCCCCGCTCCCATCCACCTCAGAGGAACAAAATGAATCCTATTCATTTGACGTCGTGCATACACAGTATCACTTTGTTTGTCTTTAATTATAACTAAATGTAAACCAGCTACTTTGCTATGACAGTTGGCTACTTATACACGCCTTTATTAAATGCAACAGCACAGAACGGCAGAACAGGCAATTACTGGAAGAACACAACTGTTTTCTTCACAGTGTCAGCTCTGAGAGTCCGTTGATTCTGCATCTGCTCAAAGGAGGTCCACCTCTGACGCTGCAATCTCACTAAAGCCTCAGCGGTGCCATGGGGCCCTGACCTGTGTAAGTCCACCACTCGCCCAGCCAAAGCCAAACGTATTTATCATTGCATTTCACAGCAGCTCGCAGCAGGAAAAGTGGCGCTGCAAAAATGGGAGTCTATTTATTTGAATAAAAATCCCAGCTTGCCCCCTTGAGTGTTGCTGCTGAGCTCTGACACAGCCATACTCACAGGCCCCGGGGAGAGACGAGAGGTAGTGAACTCAAGATGCTATCTGCCGCTCCTACCACTTTTCATACACAAATGTCCCCGTGTCAGAGCTCTCGTTTTGCACTCCAATCTACACGATCAGCATGTGTGACACATGCGGCTTTAACAGACAGCCTTTTGTCGTTCCACATCTCCGGGCGCTTTATGCTGCCGTGTCAATAGCTGCCACCTCTCAGACTGTAAATAAATGTTCCAAGCTGCGCTGAGAGACAAGACTCCTGCATGTATATATTGTGCATCTGTGTATGTGATTTCGGATTCACGCCCTGCAGTAAAATGATCTGTGAATGAACTGTCACGCAGACTGAAATATGGTGCTGTGAGGCCCCTTCTTAAACATGACAAAACAGTGCAGACACTTAAATGCCATATGTTAAGCCCTTGCCCCTATAGGATAGGGATTAAGCAGTAGGCTTTATGGCGTGGCATATATTAAGAGTGATAAGCATGATGTCTGGAATCTGTCAGGGAGATAATAAATTGATCTGCTTGTACATTTGTCCAAGATTTTCAGTTGTTTGTATGCAAAAATAAGATGTTTTTGTTTCTTCTCTTATTTTTCACGATTGTACTTTTTTTTTTTACACAGGAATTTGGAAGTCATTTTTGTACTTGTTTGTGTTTTGCTGGTTTCACACCTTTTTCTGGGAGTTGAAGTTGGGGTTGAATGTTTATGCATTGTATGCAATTGTATTTTCTTCTGTCTGTTGTCTTTCAATGTAAAGCACTTTATGTGTCATGAAATGTGCAGAATAAATAAAATTGCCATTGTTCACTCTTCCATGTGAGGTTCAATTTGATGCAAAACACAACTTCAACAACATTTAAATTCCATCTGGAACTTCATCTAATGTGGAAAAAATGTTTTTGAGATATTTATGCACAAACACTCTTAATTTAAAATTCTTTTTTTATACCGAATGTCTACCTAAATAAATCACGTTAGCCCAAGATGAGCCTATCCTGAATATTTCAGCCCTGAATTTGTTTCTCAGGGAAGCATTTGTGATCATAGAAAATCAGTATGAAATTCTCATTCAGCAGGTGCATAGAATGTTTCTTTCAAAATCAGTACGTGAATCTTATATCCGTTACTGGACATGTTACTTTTAAAGTGTAATCGGGTTCAAATTAGCAGTTGCACAGCTAAAACATTAATAAGTAATGTAACTATTTTAATTACTGTAAGTGATTACATTTGATTGTTTTCCAGCACATGTTTAAAACTGGCCAATAAAGGTAAAATAAAATGTTATTCCCAAAGAAGGTATTCCTGCACTACTAAAAGATGCAAAGCAATAGAATGAATGTTTTATTCTGTATGTAAAATATTTACCAAAAAGGATATCTCCAGATGTAACTCCTATGTGACCATGTCACCATCAGTTTGATTAGTGAAGTATTAAATTCTTTTCTCAGTATCTGTAACTGATCATAATTACATTTATTTTTAATTTAATCACGTTACTAGTTGCTCCCCAAGACTGCTTCTATCTACATAGCTATCAATCAATAATATCTTATTTTCAGCCCCTTCTTAAAATATTACAATTTTAATGTATTGCTTTAGCAATGTAGTACTCTTTAATTTTAACAGTCTATTTTCCTCTTTTTACTACATGCATTGGCATGGATTTGTTGTTGGTATTTTAATAAATGTTTCTTATATGTTATGTTACCAGACAGGAAAGCACTGAAAATAAATGTTATATTTAATCTTTACTATTAAATATAACGTCTTGTATTATTGCTTTACTCCTGTTTTCCTGTGCTTTCTCATCTTTCCTGTCTGCCCAAACAGCCAGTGCTGCTGCTGAGGCTGTTACAGTGTGTGCATTCAGTTCATCACCAGACACCAAATTGAATCTCGGATGTCAGCAGATGTGGTCCAAACAATATTTACTGCCTCCCTCAAGAGAACAGCTGTTTTTATTTAGCAGATAAATAAGAAGATGGAGGAAGGGATTAATGAATACATGTGTGCCAATTAAGACAAACAAAAGGATGGGGGAGGGACGACAGAGAGAGAGAGAGAGAGGGAGGGAGAGGGAGAGGGAGAGTGGGACGTATGACAGGGTTGCTGCTCACCGGCTGTGGGGTGGCTTTGGGCTCCGTGGACTTGACATGAAGGTGCGTCATCATGGCTTGCAGACGCTCTTTGTCTTTCGCTAGCTGTGATAAGGAAAGAGCACACATTACATTTTTTATGAACAAAAAAAGAAAACCTCTACTTTTTACTAATTCCATACATCCCTTTGTACCGAGGGCATCTTTTTGAACAAATTGAACTATTTTTTCTATCTTTTGCAGCTGTCTAATTATTTGTTTAAAAATGCTTTTTAGAAACTGTCAACAGTCCTGCACTTCAGGACAATCTAAGTACTGTCTCTAATCCAAGGTTAAAATATACTATGTCTCATCGCCAGTAACAGGCCCGGGCCCCTTTCTACCTGTCTGAAACTCAGCGCTGTCTTAGCTGCCAGCTTAAATTATGGTGATAGGCTGCATGCAAAGGAAGTCTGTGTCTGATAAACCTTTCGCTCCGTCCCTCTGGATAATACACCACCGGAGCGGAAATAACAGGACGCTGGTGTGGTGTAATGTTGGAGCAGCTCTCTTTGTTTAAGGTTAACATCCAGCAAACCACAACTGTTTTACACTCATTATCAGACATTTTTTGGGGCGTGTTATGTGGCTAAGATGTGAACCACAAGTGCTGCATAAAATCTGGAACACATCAAAATGGATCTGGATTTACTTTGTAGCATCAGATAATTAATAAATATACCCTTACATGCGGTGGTTGGTTTTTATCTCTCCCTGTTATACTAATAAATAAGCTCATGTTTGCCATATAAGCCACCATCACGTGACACATTGGCCATTATAATACCCCCCCATGGAACGTCAGGCTTTTCTCATAAAGTACATTCTTAATGTACACATGCAGAAAAAGACAACCAGGAAACAGTATTAAAACCACTGATTCTCAAATGTTCTGCACTTTTAAGTCACTCAACACTGCACTGTTATCCACACTATGCTGCCCAGTCACTCCACCAAGTGTTTTATTGTTGGTGCCAAACAGTTAAAAGCCATAAATAACTTTAAAACCCAGTAAAATTCAAAATGTAATTATCTTCTCTACTTAGCCTCGGGGCCATTCATATATCTTTTCGCTGGCTGTCATGCATACATAACACATTTTTAATGACTGGTTACTTGCAAAAATGTTACAAAATTATTCCCCTCTGCTGCCTTTTCCCTCTCCGCGAAGTGACCCCGTCCGCGGCTGAGGACGCCGAGGAGTCAGACGTCAGGAGAAGAAGACACATAAATATTTGGTTCCAAAACAAACGGAGAGACAATACCTGCAGCTCCAGCTGTTGTACGACCTGCATTTGCACCCGACACTGGGCTGTGCTCCTGTCATCCAGGGCGTGCTCATTGTTGAGATGCCTGCAAAAACAAAAAGGGAAAAGAGCTTTTGACTTTTCTGCAGAATTTTCCAAACAAAAGAAGTACAATGCACGGAGAACATGTTTTAGGTAAATATCAGAGAGCTGCAACATATCTGCAGAACAAGAAGGAAAAACGCCTTTAACATACAAGAATGACACTAAATATTTCATGGCAGTCATGTCTCCTCCGACTACAGCTAACAGATAAGAGGGATGATTGAAGAATTTCAGGTTCCTTTGCTACATTATGAACCACTGCCCTCATGCCAGTTTTACCCCCTCCCTGCTCTCCTTGTTGCCATTTTCAGATGTGTTTTCTGTTAATTATGCTGCTGTAATTAAGAGAATTTCGAATAAAGCCGGAGCAAATGCAGAGGACAACAGGACGAAGAGATGGGATCTGTCACAAACTTGAATTATGGATATAATTATGCATGATTATTTTACACAGGAAAGATGTTCTCTTTTCCTATAACTAATCTAAATAAGTAGCTCGCTGGGTAGCAGACAGGGTTTTTTTTTTCGTTTTTTTTTCTGTGATTTATATAAAATGGTGGAGATAAGGTTCACGAGTGAAGGAAATATGATTGGAGGAATTTTATCAGCCACCGCATGAATTACTGTTTGAAAATGCTTATGCAGGGGCATTTCATTAATCATTTAATCATAATCCGAGCAGGATGTTTGAACTGATTTCACAAATACCCTTTCATTTCACTACTTCATTATGCTCGCTAATGGATCCAATATATTATATATATCATAAATTATATCACATCTTCGGTGACCATGTAGGTCACTGTCACCAGGCATGTCTGTGTGTGCGCGGTGGCGCCGGCAGATGAGAGGAGAGAGGAGAAGGTGCACCCCGCCTTTTCAAAAATGCACCCTTTTCCCTGTCATTTACTGCAAATCAAAAATAGCCAGAGTCAACCTGTGAAGGCAGCGCTGGCGTGATGATGGCCCAATAAATTTGAGGCCATTGCTTTATGTACAGACAACACATTTGTGCATTAGACGCTCAGAAAACAGACACGTGAGGGGAGAGGAGAATTGATAGTGCTCTGCTCGAAATGTGAAGGTTTCTGTTCAGCTGCCGTATTTTCAACCTTGAAGTGAATGATTTAAATCTTTATGGGAAATGTGGACCCCCTTCAGGTCCTCCTATTGTGTTTTTGATCATACATTTTTCAAAATGACTGTGATATACATTCAGCACTTGAAGTTAATTATTATGGAAAAAAAAAATTAAAAAGGCATACTTAAAAGGAAGCGTGGGTAATAACCCCCTCTGCTGAAATCAATTCAGACTTCTTCTGGGCTTTTCCATTTGTTTGAGTCAAATAAATGCCCATTTAATTAAGTAGGTCGGAAAATGAAACTGGTAAACATTTCAGGACATCTTACTAAATTTCAAAGAAGGAAAATAATAGGTAAAGACGTTTCAGCTTCAATTTAACCGGCACAGAGTGAATTTTCAATGAAGGGTGGCCTACGTGAGCAGCTTTGGAATTTCTCTGCTCATAGGAGACATGTGCCCTGCTTCTTTTCATCCTTTGTTACATTCCACTTTATTTCTTCTAATGACATGGAGAGTCACAGTGCATAATTAATAGGAAATGAAATATTCAAATGGCCCTAATGCAGCCTTGAGAGGAGTGTCTGGACATGGGGAGCAGGGGATACGGGGGGGAATTGACGTCGGGAGAGGCTATGAACGTTGGCATGTGTCACTTTCTGGACTTCAAATGAAGCCACTTTTAAAAGCTCTCTGGCAGGATGACAGTCCCTAATGTAAATTGCCACAATAAAACAAGTTAAATAGACATTCCTGTAACAGTGGGCTTTTTACATATCAGTTAGTTTGCCTCTTTCTTTACGATTTCTAATTATATAGACTGGACCGAGCGCTTAAGGCTGTCTCTGAGGAAGGTTTATCTTCTTTACTGAAGGCTGGGATTTGAAATTAAATGCACAGATCTTAATTTAAAATGCTTTACAGATTATTTCTAATTGTCAGAATTGTTAATTTTATGGTTACACTTTTCCTGCGGGATTTTCTTTTATTTTTAAATTTAATGTTTGGCTTATTTGTGTTTTTTTTTTTTTTTTTTTACATGCGGTGGTACAAAACAAATTCCTACATTGTTTCGAGGTGTGAGACAGACAAGACAGTGCAGCACTAGAGGGCACTGCAGTGTTTCCCTGGCTCTGACCTCTGACTGGACACTGAAGAGACGGGTCTTGACCCTCATAAAAACACCAGGCTCTGCTCCGAGTCTGCCTCCGCCCCTCCTGTGTGCTGAACCCCCCAAAAAACAGGAACAGGGATTTGGTGCTTTTGTATTTATCAGGATAGTGCGTGTAGGTATGTAATGTTTTCTTTAAAAGATAGAATAAATACACACGCAGTTTAAAACAACATTTCAGTCCCGTGTTAGTTGTTGCTGTTGGCATGCCGAGCAGAAATCTGGTTGACGTTAGAGTCCTCCTCACCTTTCTTTCTCTCTGGTACACTGTGTTCTGCTGACTACACACACATGCACGCACGCACACACGCATGCGCACACACACACACACACACACACACACACACACACACATACACCTATCCTCACTAAGATTTTCTCCCAACCTTTGGAGACTTTTCTAAGAGCATTATAAAGCCTGTTTTTTGATTTTTTGATTGTTTTGTTTTCGGTGGGCCTGCAGTATCAGTTGCTGGGTTTCATGTGGAAGTGCTTAAGGGTTTGAGAGTTAACACCTTGGTGAGCTGCTCGCACTCTCGCCTGCTGTTAAACAAAGGCGGCTTTGTGGAGACTCTCCCCAAATGTTTTCTTAACATGTTCCAAGCAGTTTGAGCAGGCAACTAAAGTAAACAAGATGTTGCCATGATAAAAACACTTGTAAAAACAAGAGCAGAGTGCACTTAGAGACTTTTTAAGGCAGAGCTCTACCGGGCGCCCTGAATTTAATTCCCCTCTCTTCTATAAACAAAGACTGAGGCAATGTCAGAATACAATAAATAGTGATGGATTTAAGAGGGCACTCCCAACGCTGAAATATGCGTCTGTGTGTGTAATGCGTGCATGTGTCACAGGGTGTTTATTAAATTAAAATCAAAATACATAACTGCCTCCTATTTTTTTGCATCTCGTGCATAAACTTTAGCACCATAAAATCTGCCGGAATAAGCTTTTCTAACTTAAAGTGGATTTGAGCAAACGATCAAAAAAGCAAAAGAGGATTCAAAAATGTTGACTGTGAGGCGTCCCTCCGCACTACCTTTCTCTCCTTCTGTGAGGAAACCGTGTGTTCGCTGAGTGCTTGTTTTAGGATAATGGAATTGTGTCATATCTTGTTTAAAGTGCGACTAATCCGGGGTGACAGTGAGCCATTGATCTGCTGCCACAATGCAGATGTTTTCATCCCCTCCGTAACCATGGCGCTGTTATGTGTTGGATTACCTAGAGCGCGCTGCACACAGGGTTGATTAGTAAACCAGCGGCTGTGACTCAGACAGAGGAACATGGTGCAAAACAAAGGCCTGTGTCAGACTGCACAGGGTCAGACTGAGGGGTGGGAGATATGGCCAAAATCTTCGATCACAGTATATGTAATTTCATATCAAAGTAACGGTACATATCCCCTTTTGGAACTTCCAAGCAAACGAAAAAAACACCAGTAATCCCTCTCAATCATCACTAGTGACACACTTGAAGTGAACAGTCTTGTATTCATCTGCAAAGACTCTATTCTCTGCCTGTATGTTTGTTATTTTATTCATATTTTCTGTGTATGGGATGTTTATGGGCTTGTCCCCACACAGTGCTCAGGTGAGGTCAGGGCTTTAGGGACCAAGTGCCAGACCATAAGCAGCAGGCATTAAAGAGACACAGCGCCGAAAAACACAAATATAGCAAGGTGAAACGCCAAAAGAGAGTGGACGTGAGGGTTAGCTCTTAATTTCACTTTTGATTGAAATTGTCTTAACAAACTTTAAGTGACAATTCCTGCATAGTATCACTTTAAAAACAAAACACTTAGAATAAAATTCTTTCAAAATGGAAGCTTGAAGGTTCCTGAGAACAATGATTTATTAATGAAGATTAATTAATGAGAGTGTTACATGTTCTGTATTTAGAACTTCACTCTCCTCCTCCAAGTCTGCCCAAATCAATGTCAATCAATGTCATGACATTGTGATATCATGGAAGAATCACATGAGAATCACATGAGAATTCAGCTCTGATTTGCTGCATACACACACAATAGTACCCATGGTAGAAACAACATTACTAAATCTCTACTGGTGGAGACATTTTTACCACCACACAGAATGCACCGTCACATCCTGCAACCCTAGTCAATCCTGTTATACCCCTTTTCCACCAAAATTAGCGTGTGTAAACACTGGAAAACCAGCTAAATATAGGCGATAGACTACTGCCAGTAGACCAGAGCAGGGAGCACGGCTCCACTGCAGACTAGCATGCCTATCTGTGTGTGGGCTTTTTTTTTAGTGTGTGTCATGTTTGACTCCATGGCCGGCTGGAAAACAGATTAGTAAACAGTAGAAAGCAGCATGGAGGCCAATGAAAACGTTTACACAAGTTACTTCTTTTTTATATCTCTTGCTTATTCAGTCTCTCCTTCAAATTCAGTGCAAACTAATTTGAATCGATGTTAAAGCGCCGATTGGTTGGAGACGGACAGTATTTTGTGGTACTGCATCATTGCATCCATAAGAAAAGGTGCTAAAATAAGCACCTTCACCTTGGTGTTGTATTTCCATCGCTCCCAATCAAAGCCAGAGCTGATAAATACTCATGACTAGTGCAGAGTCATTGTACTTGAGTGTAAATGCCGATTGTAACTTTACATTAAAAAAGCCGGATGTTAGCAGGTGTTAGTGGGTTTTTGTGCAATAGGAAAAAGGCTTTACACTGTTGACACTGCATGTTACAAAAATGCTACAAAGTAGATCATCCTGGCTTAGATGGAGCTCTTAAAAGGTCTAGTGATTGTAGCAAACTGAAACTTCTCCCAGTTGCCAAACCTATAGGAGAACTATGGTGGCACAAAAATGGTCCTAGCCAAATTTTGGTTTGTCCATTCTGGGCTACTGTAGAAACAACAGCAGACTCCCCAGAGCCCTGTATATACAGCAGATATAAATGGCTCATTCCAAGTTAACGGAAACACAACGATTCTTAGTTTCAGGTGATTATAAACTAATGAAAACATAGTTGTGAATATTATATTCCACTTCTGCTATAGATGCCCCTAAATCCTACACACTGGACATTTAGGTACAATATAAATGATTGATTTTAACATAGTGCTGAAGTATAAGCCTTCAATAAAATAAACACAAGTCAAAGAAGTACAGCCTGAGAAAATAGAAAGAAAGACAAATAACGCACATGCGCACGCGCACGCGCACACACACACACACGCACACCAATCCCCCTGTCCAGTGACAAGGGCAAACATGCAGAGCGCCCTAAGTGTGGGCTGCCACAGATAAACATCCTACCGTTGTTTGTTTGGGAAAAACGGCCCCCGTCACCATGGGAACTGCACTTATCACAGGAATTAGAGGCCCATGCCGTTCTCTGAAGGAGACCCCGCCACCTTGTTGAGAGAGAGGGCCAACCCAGGCACCCGCACTCAAGAATAACAACCGGCTACACCTGTAGTGCCTCTGAGTCGCCGGGGGTCACGAAACGTGTAATCGACCCAACACGAGGACAAACAAACTGTGATGGAAACGCACCCCCGACTATGACTTTTACTTACTTGAGGAATGAATGGAAATCGTCGAAGACCGCCTCACATCCAGGCCACTTGCAGACGCCGTGGCCGTAGAGGGGGTGACTGTGGGGGGAATGCTCTTCTAGCGTGGATCTGAAGGAGAAAATTCACAGAAAGAGACAGCTATTAATAAAAAAAAGTTTCCTAGAGAAACACATTACAGAGGAAGAGTTCTCCTTTTAATCTGCTGCCTGGTCAGCACCTCCTTGTGTGTACTATATATGGTTTCCACATGAAAACCTTGACTTGAGCTTGATCTGTGAACCTGTGTGTGTGTGTGTGTGTGTGTGTGTGTGTGTGTGTGTGTGTGTGTGTGTATGTGTGTGTGTGTGTGTTGAATCAGTGTACCTGTGTGATCTCTGCTTGCTCTTCTCTTAAAAGTGGGGACTCATGTTGCGAAAGTGCAGGCAAATCAATATGTAATTATTTAGTATCACTGAGCCATGTTGCAATTCACTTTGATCAGGACTGCTAGGGGGGCTCCCTCAGCCGCCGCCTGCTGCATCATGTCCCTGAGCCCACCTGGTGGAGCGTGCGCCACAAAACCGCCTAAAAGCACTTTCACACAAACTGTAAACATCCCCACCGCCTGGTATCAATTTATCTACTGACCAATCCGTGTCACCAGGGGGCTGACAAGCATCTATGGGGGAGGCTTCATACAATCAGTCTAAATAGCAGGGAACGTCCCCGGAAAAACAAACTTTACAACATCTTCCATATGGCGAGAGGTGTGGAACCACGGCTAACCACAATCGGTGCTCAGAGAGTGAGAGAGAGCTGCCTGTGTGGAGGCAGTGTCTGCTAAGAGAGCAAGACAGGCAGCCATATGGACACGAGCACTATACAAGACACACAACTTTCAGCTACAAGAGCCTGGGGGACTGGCCTATATCGCTACCACCTGTGCTTCTGGTGAGCACAACGCTACTGCTGCCTCTTCTCCAAGTCTGAGCTGCGCTCTCGGAGACAACGGGCCAGAGAGGGAGATTCATTACACTTGTGTCGCCATGTGGGAATAACCACTAAAATCTCATTCATATACATGTATTCAATAAGAGATAATGTCTAATGCTGCTACTTCAGGGGGCGTCTTTAAGGAGAGAGATGGAAAATAAATACTGGGAACATCTTGTGTCGCTGCGCCAATCATCCATCTGCTCTGATTTAAAAAATGGATGTAAAAATGAATTAGTCAAAAAGAAAGTAATCTAACCGCCAACTTCTCGGGATTTAACATGTTCAGATTAAAATCTCATTTGTATCAGTGTTAGAAAAGATGTACCTCAAGTAGGAAATTTTAAAGGTCGTCACAGGTTCCCTTGTGTTATAATTACTTGCTTAAGAGTTCACATTGTTCATAACATGTGATAATTGCATTGCAATTAGGAAGCAGTCAAGCATTCATGAATGTGGTTAGCAGCTCTTTTTTTTTTCCTCCCAAAGTCAGATATTTTTTTTAATTCAATTATGAATTATGCATTCACATTAAGACCTCTGTTTTGATACAGCTAATAAATAGATGGCGGAAGACCTACTATAATGAGTTTTTAACAAGGAAATGTGTGGACTGGCGAAGGTAACGCTTTGGTTTTTAATTTAAAGAGATCCTTTTTTAATTCTTTTGCGAGCAGGGCTTGTTGGTTAATTCTGTATTAATAAGAAATTGAAATGTGGAGTGCGCTGGGAATCAATGAGCACAAAGCGCTGCGAGGGGCTGGCGGCAGAAGAGCCCTTTTAAATGGTGGATGGCTAAACAGTAGTAAATGACAGAATTTACAGCAAATGAGCTACATTAGTGTAATAGGAGAAGAGTGTGGGATTCGTGGGTTTTTCTCCCATTTGAGAACATGTTGAAGAGAGGGGAAGGAGAAAAAAAAGAAAGAAAGTGCTCCAACGCTTGTGCTGAAATGCTTCCCTGTGTTGCGTTATATTTGACTCTCACCCACGACAGGTCTGTCAGGATGTTATTATTGTCAGGCAGCCCCCGGGGGGGAGAACACTCTAATGATCTTGTAACAGCGATGAGGGGAAACCGTGTCATCAGCGTCCTTTAGAAAAACATTAAAGCGCCTATAGACGCAGACAGAAAGGTGTTGCTTATGTGGAGACGACAGCTGCTGGCCAGTTGTTTTCTTTTGATGAGACGCTCTGGGCCATAAACAAGTCATGATCTATGGCATCGTGTGCTGATGGACTCAATCTATCAGCGAAAGAACGGAAGATGGATGTCCGGCACGCTGGGTCAGAGTCTGGACACAATGTGTGTGAAGCCAGTCACAACACCCATGCTACTAATGTTAGCCTACTCCCTCGCTTCCCTCCTCCCTCCTTTTTAACTCTCTACACTCGATCCTTTCCTTCTCTGCCACTGCACGGTTCACCCTAAATGATTTAATTATGAGTTTTTTTAAGACAAATGAAAGGCAAGAAAGATGGGAGTGCTGTGCCAAATCTGATTATTTATCTCCTTAACAGATTGCTGTGTTACAGTCCCCGAGCTGTGGTTACTGATGGTTGTTGGGAAGTAAAGTGGGCCAGGCGCTTTGTGAGGACGCCCCCTCCTCTCTTTTACAAAGCTGATGCAGCACTGTATGGGGAATTTGTGTCAGATACAGATCAGCCACATTTCATTTAAATAAGCAAATCATTGAATAAAGATGACCTGGCTCACAGGGGTATATCTCTATCTGTGCATCACAGTTGGAGAACAGCAGCTGACAGATTGAGTGACTCAGGCTCCTGGTCGTATCGGGGAGGGGGGGGGTGTTGTTCAGACAAACAGAAATCCCAGCCTTTGCTGCCGGAGTGTTCTCAGAGACAAGTAAAAGCAGGAACACGTGCCTCGTCTTCGGTTTGTGTCAAGCCCGGCAGTGATTGAATTTCTCCTCCTTCCTTTAAGACGGAAGTGCAAAGCCGGTGAGTGATTCCTGTGGATGCACTTAAGGTTTTAGTTGCAGGCGTCGTTGTGCCTGGGCAGATTTTATATGACACATGAAACTAACTACATGGTACTTAGGGCCTGCTGTAAACCAATCTGAAGCCAGTCGGGAAAACAGGCCCATCAGCAGAGAGGCTTGTTTCTGTTGCATGACAAAAGGACTCGCGAAACCGCATCAATTAAAAGTTCATTAAGTTCAGCGCTGGGAGGATGAGTGGATGCTCTCTATTTACGCCTGGGCCGGCCCAGCCCATTATCTTCAACCTGATTATTCAAATCCCTGGATTATAACACAGACGTTTTCTCAGAGCCTTACTTAGAATAACCATACTTAATAATATTTCTTTTTTTTTCTTTCCATGGAGTCTGATTGAGTCTGCATCATCAAAAGGTGCAGAGAAGAACAATGCTCTTGATAGTTGTGCGATTTAAGTGTCTCAAAATTAAGAAAGGATTATTGCTCGTGTGAATCTGAATTCGGCATTTAATAAGCAGTGTTTTGTGTTCACTTTGTATCAGTCGAAGTAATTGCACGTTTGAAAGTCTCCATACGTAATCCACGACTTCCTCCCAGCAGATGGGGCTGGATGAGACTCACCTGCTTGGGTTTTTTTTTTTTTTCTGACAGATCTAAGATACTGCGAGAATATTCAGACTGAGGCTGCCGTCTTCACTTAAGCTCGTGTTAAACTGCTGTTGACATCTTCTTTAATCTCTGACAGTCAGCGCGAGGCAGAGGGGGCTGCCAGCTCTTGCGTTATGTCTTCTCCGATGTTTCATGGAGCACCTCAGCTGAGGCTGGTTCTTGCCTTTTTCCCTGCCACCGGTGCTCACCTTGTTTGCTCGCTCGCGACAATGTGTGATGGAGTGAGCGAATCAATATCCTCCCCCTGCGATTTGTCTTCAACTACACACAAACCAGACACTCAGGATGAAGGACTGAAAGCCTGTGGATACTGTCAAATGTGGGAGCAACTAACGCCCTTTTCTCATTTTATTTTTATTCCAGTGTCTGCGCTGGGAGATAACTTTGAAACAGGAAAGAGGATAAGTGTGCGCAGGTAATATGTCTAAAAAAACCACTGCTTGAAAAGAAATAGCCGTGTATCTCTCCCTTAGTGAATCATAGCTCTCAGAGTCACTCAGATCCTCTCTACCCCCCCGCCAGCAGCCCCTCTTCACCTCCAAAGGCCCGCTGGTTTACTGTGCTAAACATGTTTTCATCGGCATTGCTTTCATAACGACACGTAGGGTTTTGATCACTGAAACACAAGTCAGATGTTTTGCAGTGAGCTCACGGTGCCTGGAGGCTCCTCACTAGCAGTTCAAAGATCAGCCTTTGGTGCAAGAAAACAAGCAAATGTGTAAGATGCCAAATTAATTCCTTCCTTAAAGACACACACACAGACGCAGACACACACACACACACACACACACACACACACGCACAGACACACACACACACACACACACACACACACACACACATACACACACACACACACACGTGCACACACACACACACACACACACACACACACACACACACACGCACAGACACAGACACAGACACAGACACACAGCTCAGAGAGCAAACGCCTTTCACAGATGATTCATCCGGGTTCTGAAAATATGATACACCCAGGGTTTGTTTTTTCAAACACAGCTTGTTGTTCTTGTAACGCTTTAGTTATTCACGATGTGACAGGTTTGATTGTTCACATCAACAAGTTCCCACTATACAAGGAACTGGTTTTCCTTTCTGAAAGACACACTCAGTGTTTTCGAGGTAATGCAACTAGGAGTCACAGCTGCACTTCCCAACGTGCAACTGAAACAATAGCAGGAGGGGGTCAATACTCTAACCCCGTCATTAATAGCACAGTGATCCCATTTCGACTGCATGCACATTTCTCCAAATCCCCGTCTTCCTTCCAGGTGTTCTGTGAAATCCCCAGCTGCATCCAGCCACAGAGCAAACTGTGACTGTTCTGGCCTTAATAGAAATAATACTTACACACTATGACTTAAGTGTAATCTCAAAGCAAACCCTATGGGGGCATGTCTATCAACTGAGGTCCTGGGAGAAATTGCAATTTTTTAATGGGAATATGTGGCACATGGGCCCTCTGTTTGCTTTAGATGACAGTCAAGACTTTTCCACAACTTTAATTACCAGTTGTAGGTTACAAATAATAATATTATAATAACTTTATTTATATAGCACCTTTGAAAACAGACTTTACAAAGTGCTTTGACAAACAATGGTAAACCAAACAATCCTACTGAACACAAGCGAGATTAAACTAGGGTGGGGTTTGTATAAATTTAAAACCAGAGGATAAATAATCCAAGACGCAAGACGTAAAATGTCAATATAAGACAAAGAAATAGAATGAATAACAACAACAGAAGCAATAAAAGCAATAAAACCACAAAAAGTAATAAAATAAATAAAACATAAATTTAAAAGGTAAAAGAAATAAAAAAAGACAACATCACTTAAAAGCAAGTCTATAAAAATAGGTTTTAAGAAGAGGTTTAAAAGAACAGAAATAATGTCGGCCTGTTTAAGTGATTTCATTGTTGCGGATGAATTTTACGTTAGTTGGTGCATGATCCACTGATCCTGATCGTTTGATCTAAGGTGCTCATAAAAGTCGGATGCTGTCTGAAGTCAGTCTTTTTCTCTTCTTGACATCAGACTGTATAAAAAAGACAGACGACTTGACAGCTCCCTAAAAGTGAAGCCAAAACATCTCGATTGCCACTTGGTGGCCTGCTGTAGTATAAGTCAAAAACCCCGCCCCCTTCAGGCTAGCATGGGACAAACTAAAATGTCAACTCAAAAGTTGATGTCAAATGAATTTTTCCCAAAAGACAGTTTCTGATAAGCTAAGTTTTAATATGTTATTTGATGCTATAAAAAGGGGGTGTGACATAATGATTGACAGCTGTGTGCCAATCAGTGTGCTCACGATCAGTGGCGCTGCTCCCGAATGGTCGGAGTGTATGGGTGGGACCCCAGTATCCCAGAGATCGCTATTGGCTCCAAATGACGTCACCAGCACAAGTGGTAGAAAGTGTAGGAGAGTGATAGGAAGTGAGGACCATGACCCATCTTTATATACAGTCACACAAATTGAACATGTTAAATATTATCTCAGCTCATGCAAATACTGAAGTTCAGTGGTGTGAACATTGTCAACAACCAATAACTGCGCTCTCTCCAGCAGCAAACAGGAAGCAGCAAACCACATAGACAGTAAACCAGTAAATCAGGGGGGGGCGTCAGGGAGTTGCAAGAAGGTGAACAAGTCTCTGTTCTCCTGTTCTGTTGAAAATGAGGAGATACTAGTGGAGCTGTGGAGTGAACGAAAGTCCTTGTTTGAGTTGGCAAGTATCTGATCTACCAACCAGCACTTTTTTAGGGAGAAATCTTCATTTTTTAAATGGATCATCTCTTATTCCCACTGTCTCTGCCTGCTAAAATAGCTCAGCGAAAGAACGAAGGCTCATTGTGAGTTATAGTGACAAAATCCAAAATATAAAGTTTGTCCACAAATACTGTTAATCTCTGTGGATGATATTGAGAGACTTTTTTTTTATTTTTGTGGTCACATAAGGAATTGTTAAATGTTTTGAAATGATTATCCTCTCGTTCCCATGGTCTCTTCCTACTAAAATAGCACAGCGAACCATGGTTGCACCACCAGGAGAGGCAAACAAGGCAATTTTTTTAGTGCCACCCCCTAAAAAAATTGGAAATAGGGGCCCCTTCGTTATGAAATCAGTACATTTTGCAATGACAATATAAACTAGGCCTGTAGACAGTTTAACACGGTGTTCTGGCACACGTCGATTACATTATTTTCCCACGGCACCAACTGTTGTTTTTCTTTTTTAAAAATCAATAACTAGTTGGAACATTGTAGCTTGGATTACTTTAAAGGCTGTGTGCACAGTAGCAGATTTCACTTGTAATGTGATGAGTATATAAGGTATAAGTTTACTGGCAAGACACGGCAGAGACTTTGGTGTCAGATCAAAAAGCAGGGGGCCTTGACTGGCTTCTTTGCCTGGAGCCACTGCAGCTAACCAATGCAGGCTGGTAAGAAGTTGAGGTAACAAATGTGAAATATGTACATAAATACAGTTTATCCTTCTGAATGATACTGATGCCGAACTGACAAGAATGCTGTCAACATATGACAGTGTTATATTGTGTTTCTAGAGTTATGTGTTTTGCAGACACAAAAAGAACTGTTAATATATGGCATTTTCCACCAGGAGCAGGATGGGAAATAATCTCAAAAGTAATCAAAGTGACTCTGCAAGGTCTCTAGTCTTTACAAATTTTTACTAAAAACACATAGTCTTCAGATGTAATAGGGTGTCAGATTTTTGTCTTTTCAATGTCTTCTATTGTAAGGCAGACCTGAGGTGAGGAAGAAAGCCTTAAAAGTTGTATAAAAGCAATCATTTAAAGCCTGTGTGTCCTCACTGACCCATGTTCTCATTGTGAGAGCATGCATAGGATGTAAGACACATGCACAGGAAAAACGCAAAGAAAACAAGAAGTGTATCTTAAAGCCCTCGGGACTCACCCTTCTCTCTTGTGACTCATGTACTGCCCATTGGTGGAGGCATGCTGGTTGAGGAGTGGGTTCTTTGGCGGTGCCGGGGAGGACAGGTCAAGGCCCCGGTGGCCGTTGTTGCTGCTGCTGTTGTTGTGCTCCTCCTTCACGTGAGCGTTTGTCACCTCCTTCCACAGTTGCTGCAGCTCGGCTGGAATCATGCCTGAGACAAACAAATTGGATAATTAAATCAATTAACGGCTAATCCAACTCTCTTCTTCATCACTTAATTAAATCAAAGTGTCTGTAAACAAAGCCGAGTATTAATTAGAAAATATTCCACTACAGGGTAATGCACTGAGAGCTCTCGCCTCTCCCCCCTTCCTCTCTCGCTCTCTCTCTCTCTCCACCACCTCCTTCTCTCCCTCCCATTTTTCCTGTGATCTGAAGCGTGTTTGTATACACAAATCCCTGGCATTCACGCAGATTTCATGCCCAGAGTAAATAATTAACATCCAGACAAGGCATGAAATCTGAATAATCACCGTCATTTTACCGCAACAACAGAGATGCGCCGAACACACACAACAAAAAGTTTACAATAGCAACACTAGAAAACATCCCACCCCTGCCTCCTTGAGAAACAGGACCCTGGGGTAATATTCTCAAAAGCGCATTAATGTGCAAAATACTTAAAGCTCTGCACCGCCTCCAATTGACACAGAAGACTTAAACCTCATTTAACAAGTCAAGCACACTGCAGCTCACACAGCCCTTTGAAAAAAAAAATCCCTTGAAGACAGAAGACATTTTTCTGCGTGCTGGAAACACATCTACCGTTTTTTAAAATTTTTTTCTTCTTGTGAGTGACAGCGATCCCCGACACCCAGGGCCAGAGTTGGGATGAAGAAGGATAATGCTCGTGTTTGTGCACCCCACTTTCCATGTCTGAGAGAAGAGAGCCTTTGTTAGGCGCACAATATATAAGTGTCCATCCATGCTGCGTGTGTGTGTTACTGTGCCTGCTTTCATTTGACATAAATGAGGATAAAGCCGATATGTAAAATAAGATTAAGCCTCATGGGGTGCAGAAATCTGTGGCTATTTGTGTTTTCACTCAAAACACGCAGGGTAATTTTAATACTGAGAGATCTCGCAGGGGGGAATATGTGTAGTTCTGTGCTTAAATAAGCCACATGTTTTAAGCATGCTGAAAGAAGCCCATGGATATGTGGTTGAATTTAACCACAGAGCAAATGGGCAAGACCGCTCGTTTAACATTACAATTAATTAAATCCATTCTCAAAATGAGCACTGGCAAATGAAAGATGATTTGCACATGCTTATCTTTTTGGGTTTATAGCCCCCCCCCCCCCCCCCTCTCATCACCGCCTCTATAGATACCAGAAGTGCTCCTTTCAAGCACCAGATTGTACCACATTGTGTGCAAAATGCTTAGTCTTAATTTATTCCTGTTGTGGAAAATAACTGTGAGGTGAAGATCTCAATACGATCAGCAAAAATATTTTTAATTTGATAAGCTACTAAAGATTTTAATTATGCTGGTAATGGAGAACATTGGCCTAATGAGGCGGAGGACTCCGGAGAGACGCAGAGGGCTAAGAACTGTGAAATGAGTCTGATAGGATTGCTGTAAATTCACACTAGATCGTTTGCATATCAAAGAGCAGGAAATGATTACAGGACAAATCAATAACCTTTCCACGTTCCAAGGAGCGTCTTTCCTCATTCTGAGATTTCAACACGCTCGCTCTATTCTGCCTGCCTGTATTCTCCCTTATTCTCTTCAATGCCTTGATGTGCCCTAATCGAAGCGCACGTCCGTGACAGGCTAAACATGCTTAATATTGCGGCCTGTGTTATAGCATGCTAATTCACAGCATGCTCATTTCCAGTTGCAAAAAAAAAAAAAAAAAAAGGAGCCATTGTTGTTTTGATGCTATAAGGAGGGAAAAAGTTTTTTTTCTTGTGACGGCTGGTTTGGAAGGTCACTGGTGATGCGAGTGTCCTGCGCTCCGACAGCGGGAACAATCATTTTCCCCCCACTTGGTGCCCGGTGACAGTGGGCGATGTATTTTTAGCCGATGTGCTTGACAGGGCGGCCCACACTGGCTCAATTACCCAGCAGTCCTGGTGACCCCGACACCACTGTTTACTCAGATGAAACCGCAGCGGATAGACCGCTCTGATGAGGGAGGTAACGGAGTGGGACCAAAGCTGTCTCTTTCTGGATCTAGTCCCCCAGTTTTATTGCTCTCCTCTCTAACCCTAACCTCCTCAAACCCAACAACAGCTATGGCTCATGATTCCACATAAATGACAATAAAATATCATTACAAAAATGTCTCAGCGGGGGATTCTATTTTGTGTTTGGACAAAACGCATTGGGTCGCTCTCCATCTGATTACACCGGGACACGTAATGACATTGATCTGTAAATCCTCTTCCTCTGGTCCCCCCGGTTTGTCCGTCCTTTAAATGCCGGATTGGTTTATCTTTCCTGTTTCCATTTTTCAACACAACTATTCCGCTCATTACGACTGGGAAATACGGACAAGCACTTTAAAAAATGTATGTTGTTGGGACACTTGATTGATCACCGGCCTCCCAACTCAATTTTACCTCCGCAGGTAGCTCTGGCACCGAGACAGGCCGAGCTCTTCAACCTTTTCCTGTCCTTGTCCCCCTGTACCCAGGTGACCATGTTCAAGCAAGCGGAAAGTTGATTTAAGGTTCATAATGACATCAGTTGCAGGCCATCATCCCCCCCAAATAAAAAATGGCCCCCAGTGCTCGGGGCTCTTTAAACCGAGCTGTTACACACAGTGCCGGTGCCGTGGGGGGACAGTGACATCGCTATTAGTTTATTGTTCCGTCAGGGCTGGGACCTTTACTGCACCCCTGTTTATGTTGCCGTAATCACTGGCCTGCTGATATGCACCCCTTAGGCCTGAAATATGTCCTGTCCTAATGCTGCAGGAACTATTACCAGTAGCCCGCTGCTGGACGTATCAATCACTGACAGGTCAGCCGCATTACCCGCCGCTGTCCCTGATGTGCTGCTGTTCTGTGAGCACTTCATGGCTCGCCACATTCTTTGCTTTCATATTACCGACAAATTTGTCTTGTCACTGTCCCACTGGCCTCTCCCAGACAGCTTAAATGATGTTGTGCAGCTACAAGAACTCACTCTCTGGCAGAGCCACCTCCGAGGGCGAGCACAAACACACGCACGCACGCACGCACGCACGCACGCACGCACGCGCGCGCACGCACACACACACACACACACACACACACACACACACACACACCTGCGCAACATGAGCCTGAGCATCTACTGACTCACTTATCAGGTCAAGAGGACAGGCTTTTTGTGAGGAGGGGGAGGAGGTTGAGGGGGGGGATCAAATTTATATTTATGAGAGTTATATCCTCCCCAAACACACTGTTGTAATTTATAACAGATACCGTCTGGCCGCTTCCAAGACTTTGAACATTAATGTCAAACGAATTTACGACAACAGAAACAAATTATCCTCCAGATAATGTGAGCAATTGTTTTTCACTCAAAACTGCTATCTACAAGTTCATACTTAATTAGTGCTATCAAATGTTTGAAAGGCTAATTCAAATGCATTCCTTCAGTCCATCGCTTTGCGCTTTGGCAGGAAAAAATGACTAATCTGTGGCAGCCAATGATGTCACTTAGCAGGAGATGCTGATGCAAAAATGAGCTGGAAACGTCATCATAGCACCCAAAATATAATTGATTGTGCACCTGCTGTTTTTTTAAAGGTCCCACATCGTAAAAAGTCTGATATCCATTTTTTAAAAAATAAGATCTGTCAGCGTTAATGTGTTATGATGCAAGTCTACACCAGGCTGAGTTTTAAAGCTATAGCTTGTCAGTGTTGGGCTGGAATAACTCTTCAAAGTTAGGCTAAATTTTGGCAATGAAAACTGAAATTCAAAATGGGTTCTGTGGGTCTCCCCTTTACAGACATGCCCATTTTACGCCAGCTTCATGCAGTTTTTTTTGCTGTTATTTGATTTCTAATCAAGATGATCTGGTAAGAATGGCTTCACCTTGTTAATATGGACTTCAAAATAATGGAACTTAAAAAATGTGATATAAAATGCAATTAATTGCAGTTAATTTTTGGAATTCTGTGATTAATCGCGATTTAAAAAATGTATCGTTGACAGCCCTAAATTAAATATAAAGCAGTTGTGAGTGCTATATAAATATGCCTTTAAACAAGCCGTCAGGATTTCTGTGAATTTGTGATGTCAAAAGTATACTATACAGACTGTTTGAAGCATAAACATTGTAAATGGGTCCTTTTGTATTTCTTTTTGGAATGTTTTGTCATGTATTTGAATGACATCCGCTGACAGGAAACAAACATGAACCCAAGCTGTTGCCTGGCAATGTAAATCCAGTGAAACAGCCTTTAAAAACAGAAAAACGGGGCATTTTACACAGGTATTGAATACAGATATATTCAGGCAGACAGTGTGAGAAAAACATTTTTTTTTAACATTAGAGCATGTAAACACTTCTAGCAGATACCCAAAGTACAAGTATGAATCTGAACATGAGCAAAATATGGGACCTTTAATTACTGTTACAGTAACCTATTATCTGAAAACCTTTTGTCCCTTTCATTGTCTCGGCACATGGAAAAAAGAGCACAGTGTATTTCATGTAACAGCTTTTAAAAAATAATTCTATTGTTATCTCCTGATATTTTGAAATCATCAGTTAAAAAAAAGTCATGCCAATTTACTCCTCTCCCCTCATCTTTGAATCTGTAATCACCAGGACCCCAAACAGAGCAGATCAACTCATCACTTCCGACGCGCTGCTAACTGCTAGCTGAGTATTGCAGATTAGATCTGAGCACCATAGGCCTGGCCCGCTGATGCATGAAAGAGTTTAGTGATGTGGAAAACAGAAAGGTCATCAATAACTTCAAACAGTCAAGCAGAAAATGTGTAGAACAGGAAGACAAACCGGGGGCCTGAAGCACTAGCCTAAGTGTTGGAACAGCTGTCGGAGGCACACAGTTAAACCATCGGCAGATCGCGAGGACAAACTAACCGGGTTCGACTGGTTGTGACACAAGGAAACAAAACTCTTATTGTACGTGAGGTGAAAATTCTGTTCCTTCCACACCTTCATGAAATTACCCCCTCAGCTTTGATTACAATTTATTTTAATACACTGGCTGAAGGGTGGAAAATTCCTTAGAAATTAAAATCCCGATTATCGCACTCAGAATTAAAAGATTATCTCTCATGATTCTTTAGGAAAATATATTTCTTCTATAATTTCATTATGTCGATGACACCGTTTGGTATTTTATGGTGATGCATGTATGAAGCTTCAGTGATTTATCTTTTGTCATGAGTTGATACACAGTATGCTGGCCTTATACCAAACGACTTTTATTTCCCTGTCACAGATAATTTTCTAATGTTGGGATAAATTCTTGACAGTTTTACCTCGGTTGGTGTGATCTCAGTCATTTGGTGTGACTCATTCTGAGCTGTCTAAGTCAATCTTTTTGTTGTCTGGACCGTGACAAAATAAAACATATTTAATATAGCTGCAAGTGGCAATTCTGGGGTTCAAGCCAGTGTGGACCATAAAAAGTTAGAGGCTTCTAAGGACCAAGACCTTTGTTTGCACCTGCATGAAGATAACTAACAGATTTTATGACCATCAGATAGACATTTGTACATGTCCACATCTGTGCTTCTTTACTGGTGATGTTTGGAAAACTGTTAGAGTCTTGCTGCTAGAGTCATCGCCAAATTATTGGCCAGGCCAAAGGCCTTGTTCGAAATGGGTTAGTTGGCCCATGCAAATACTAAAGTTCAATGCCGTGAACATTGCCAAAAACCAATAGGTGCAATCTCTCCAGCAGCAAACAGGAAGAAGGAAACAGAGTAGACAGTCAACATGGAAGGGACGTTGCAAAAACGTGAACAAGTCTCGATTCTCTTGTACTGTGGAAAATGAAGAGATACTACTTGAATTGTGGAGTGAGTGAGAGTTTAATTCATTTTGTATCTGATCCACCAACCAGCAATTATTTAAGTGAGAAATCTTAATTTTTGAAACCGTTTGCCTTTCATTTCAACAGTCTTCTCCCACTAAAATAGCGAAGCTAACCAAAGGAGGCTGATAGCAATTTGAGGCGACTAAATCCAAAAAACTGAAGTTTATATGCTTTACAAGAGTAAGAATATGTTAAATGACAAGACAATGATGGAGAATTCGACTTTGGCCAAGTGAAAGGGTCTAGGATTGCCTCTGCAGGTGACCAACGGAGGCTAATAGAGAGCTGAAGTGATAACATCCAAAATATGCAAAAACAGTTTATCTTTATGGACATGTATAATATCATGTTTCTAGAGTTATGTGTTTTTAAGGAAACATAAGCAATTGCTAATATGTCATATTTCTTAAAAGGAGTTTGGCTTAAGTTTTCCACCAGGAGAAGGATAAGAAATAATCTCAAAAGGAATCTAGTTGTAGTCTCACAAATAGGGACCCTGCAAGATCCCCAGTCTCCTTAAAATCCTACAGCGTGCCATCAAAAAGTAACATTATCTTTGAAAGTGAAAGGGTGTCCGAATTCAGTCTTTCCAAAGTCCTCTTATCGACATTAGAAAGAAATTAAGCATGTGGTGTGTTGCATGGATCCTCCCTGTTAATGTATATAAATATTTAAATCACTGTTTTGATAGAGGTAAGCGTACAGCCCCACCAGAGTGTAAAAACGCATCAAAACCTGAAAAGGTAAAAGCGATCCAACTTTAATACACCCACTCTTGATAAGGTGAGATGCCTTGCAGGTATTTGATGATGACACAGTATAAACAGGATGTTCTGGGACTGTTGTGAAATCCATAAACAGTGCAGCACCTCGCCATATCACCACATAATGCTTTACTCAAGGGGTGTGTATATGTTTGCCAGAGATCTGACACAGAGCAATTCAGCACAGCGCACTCACAACACAGCAGCGCTCCACGCCTGTGCCCATGGCGATCGTCTGCGAGTGGATGAGTGATTCCATACCCAGTCCAAACAATAACATCACTGTACAAACCCTGTTTGTGTTTGCCTATTACCTAAGCACCCCCCCCCCCCCCCCGTTTTTTATCGCCCTTATCTTGTTATTTCAAAACTGTTTGTCTTAGCTGGGAATGAATAGTCAATGTCATGTTCTCAAACCCTTATGACGGCGTCTTTGTGCACGAGGTGAACCACTCCTTAACAAAATATTAAAGGATAAATAAAGAAATAAACTTCCTGGCCAAACAACAAGTATTGACTCCCTATCGAGTAAGAAGCAGTTACACAATGACAAGTTCACTGGCAGTTTAGGAACAATAGATCCAGTCTTCCTTCAGGCTGCCACCGGGCTGCCAATCACAGGCAGAGGACACAGAGTTCAAGGACGAAGCATGGACATCTAACTCTAAACAGTGGGATACTTTCCTTCTAAAGGATGATAGTAAAAAAAAGGTGCAGCATACCACAATCACACTGCAGTACAGTGAGCAGACAAGAACAAAAGGCATAAGATGCAGTTTAGTAAGTGTTGAGTGCAGATTTACAGTAGGTGTGTCCTGAGTCTGTTAAACCATGGACACTATGTGGTTACATACTTTAGTGCTTTGTTCCTCTTGACTAAGCATATTTGTTCATGTATTAAAGCAGAGCAATAACGGCGGCAAATGAAACCACTCTGATTATAAACAACTACATAAGCTACTATGTTACAATAGCTCTGCATGATGGCATAGTGATGTGTACAGACAGCTGATTAAAATCCTCCTCCACTACAACTGAACACTGTCTCTGGTTAGATATTTTTCCTTTCATAGAATTTTCTTAATTATAAAAGCATAGTCATGAGGTGTGTTCATGGAACAACTCCCAGAGGCGTGAAATCGAGTCACATGACCTGGAATCGAGTCAGACTTCAGTCACATTTTGACTCGACTTGATGAAGTAAAGAGGTTTAGAAATTAAAGAGGGTTACACAACAACTTCTAACTGACATGTTTTAACAATTAAGCAACTTTTAAAAAGTGTTTAGGATTTTTGTAGATTTTTTTTGTCTGTTGTTTTCTCATATGCACATTATTAATATTGCAAATACAAATTTGGTCGCTGACGAGAATAATTAAATCATTTGCTTTTCTGTCCACTAAATGCATTTTGCTATTATAAAGAAGACAAGTGATCTAAAATAGATGACAAAGCTTGCCTTTGGAAACATCAATTACAGTTGACAAAAGGTAAAGAACTGCAATATATCGCAATATATATATAATCATAATACTTAGCATATTACAAAATGTAAAAACATTGTATCGTGATGATAATATATTGCATTGATATTGTATTGCAGTAATATTGTATCTTGATAATATGGTATCATGATAGTATTGCATCATTTTCACAACCCATTGTGATAATACTGTATCGTGATAATATAATATCTTCATAATATGGTATTGCGATACTGTTGTATTGTGTTGATAACCTATCATGATAACAATGTATCATGATAATACCATCTTGTGATAATATTGTATCGTGGAGCATCTGGTGATTCCCACCCCACATAACTCTGCTTTTAAAATGGCATTAGATTTGGTTAAAAGGGCATTATAACTTTTTTAAGGACCATAAAGTCAAATTTTCGGGCTTGGAAATTAATTTGGGATGCGTCAGTCTTAACTTAGGACTTGATTTAAGACTTACTTGTGACTTAAAAAACAATGACTTGGTCCCCCCTCTGACAACTCCCTTTAATAACAGGTGGAGGATTTAGTATTGTTCTCAGCCATCATTTTGTTGCAGTGTTTCGTCACCATCAATGCTGCAGTTGAGAACTGATGGACAGGAGCTTTCAAGTGCAGTGGGCTTACAGTGGAGCAAAGTGCAGTGATATGAGGTACTGACCCTGAGTGAGGGAGTGCAGCGGCAGGCCAGTCTGTCCGGGCTGGATTGTGAGCAGCCCCTGCCTCTGGAGGTTGAGCAAATGCTGCTGCTGGACCTGCTGGACCTGCAGGAGCTGCTGCTGGAAGGCCAACTGCTGTGCTGACACCTGCTGCTGGTGATACACACACAAAGACAGAGGGGCACAGCGTTAGCAAAAACATATGCCACATATATAGAGGGAGGCACAACAGCTCGTGCAAACACGTAAAGCTGAATTTCAGGTTTGTACACATGTCTGGATTCACCTACGCTGCTGATGAAAAACATTTAAAGTTGGAGGCCACGGAGTTCACAGGTTGTAAAATGTAACACTTTAGAACAACACATTCATTCATAAAAAACAAAGTTAATGGATTTCTGCGTGTGCTAACCCAGCAGACAATGGCACAGTGTAATTTTCATAAATTTCGCCTTTAGTGGGGGTTTGTCTGGGCCCACTTAAGACAGGTAGAGTATACATCTCTCTCTCTCTCTCTTAATTAACGAGGAGTCGCGAGGCAAATGACAAACAATGAAACAACATAGTTAATCATTCATAATAAGAGCCACAGGAATTTAATTACAGCCATTCATAATTCAGCAAACAACGTGTGACTAAATCAAAGTGCTTAATAACCACCCGAGCAACTCTTACAACTCTCCCAGGCATGGCGCTGAGCTCAGGGATACACGCTCGCTCCCCACAGCCGGCGCTGCGCAGCCAGCTTTGTTCACTGAGGACTGACTGGCTGTTGTGTTGATCTAACTGCGCTGTTTCATCAAGGAATTTTTAATGAAAAGCTGGTGTCTTTACTGATTTTAAGGGTTAGGATGAGGGGGGGAGAATGTTGGCTCCAGTTAAGTGAAATGTGTGAACTTTGATAGGATGAAAAAGTGGAGAAAATGGAGAGGAGAAAAAGAAATAATAAATAGACGGAAATGATCTAATATCCCCAATCTCCTTTGAGTCAAAACAAATGAGAGAAGTTATTTAGATAACAGGGGCACAAGAGAAGAGAGATGACTTTTAACCCTTTCAGTAATCCCAGCTCTCACATGAATCTCGCCAAAAACTCTATCATTATCATAATCACTGAACACCTTGTGCTTTCTGGCAGGTTGGGATAAAATAAGCACGCCCGAGACTCAACAGGATACCAGGCTTGTTTATGAGTACACAAGGCCAGTTGTCAAGCGGGTGAGAGGAGAGGAGGGGGCACTAAAAGCAGTGCAGGGGCTGCCAAGCTGTGCACCGCACCCTGTTACCAAACACAGGATACACCACTTTGTTTACTTCTCACAATTGAGTGCGTACAAAAAAGGTCTCGGTGCGACGCGGCTGTCAGGTCACTCGCTGGCGGCTCTGAAACAGCCAGATAAAACGCGTCCCCTCCGCCCACCGCCGTTTTCGGCTTGTCAAAAAGGGGTCTAGCGGCCTTTCCTTTCCCTTCCTCTTCCTCCCTCCTCTGCTGCCCCACACCCTGCCTGCACCGGCTCACTAAAAATAAAGCTCCGGGGCAGCACTGCGAGCCGGGTCGTCTCACTGGATCAATCAGGGGAAGAAGTGGTCATAATTGAGGAGTAGCCACATTCAATTGCACGTGTGATCGAAAGAGAGAGCGAGTGATATTCAGGTGGTCTGTGATCCTCTCTGATCTCTATTTATGACAAGATGGTTGCTTTCTTTTTTCCCCATCAGTGTGAAAGAAGTTCCTCATGTCTTCAGCGGTTTTCTGTTCTCCAGCTCCTCCCTGACAGCCCGAGACAATGATAATAGTGCTACGGGGGTGGGAGTTCACAAGGAACAATGTCTTTCATCAAAACGCTAAATAAATGGAGGGTGGGTTTTCTGGGAAAAAAAAGAAGGGAAGAAAGAAAAATCAAGTATCGCAAATGAATTTAACTCTCTCCCCTTTCACATGTTTTTTTTTCTCTTCTGGTCCCATCAGCTGACAGGAGCTCCTGTGTGCTCCCAGCATGCAGACACATTAAAAAGCCCAGGCCCAATAGACCAAATAAGAGGTTAACAAGAAGTGGCACGAGGGAGAGAAAAATACAGTCCCTGACAAATGATAAAGAGTGACACTGGCAGGCCTTTATTGTCAAGCTTCAAATATAAAGTTAAAGATCTTTGAAAAACTAAATTTTGATGTCTTTAAAATAAAAGAGGCACAAAGCAACAACAGGGGGTTATTGTCTGGCAGCCACAGGGGAGTCACTGCATAATTCTTATTCTGTCTTTTGATGGCTGCGAGAAACGCGACTGGAGAAAAAAGCGAGAGCAATGGGGAGAGAAAGAAAACATCGGCGGAGGGGGAGAAGCCTCTCGAGGCTGCATCCATTTCCTGTGATCATACATAATATGCTTCAAAAGTTGTTTTTTCTTTTATTCTCGTTCTCCATTCAACTGATCAATTGCACCTCCTCAACCCCCCCTCTCCTTTATCCCCTTGCTCCTCTAGTGTTTACATCAGATGCGACTCGGTGACAGGCCCTATCTGAGGCCGAGGAGCTCCGCTGTCATGTTGATTTATGGGAGCATCACGCCACAACTTGTCCAAACTGAAGCCCGCAGTTCATTAATTAGGGGAGCTACGACTTTGAAGTTGGGCGCTTCGACAGGACGCGGACGTGCGTGCGTTGGCGCATGTACGCGCGTGCTTCCCGCTTTTAACATCGGCCTTAATTTTCTTCCTCTACTCTCCAAACATGGAACTCAACGGGGACACACGCGCAAAAAAAAAAAAAAATCCCCAGATTGTCTTTGAACTTCTTCTGACCGCACAATAATAATTTGCTTTGTCCACAGCAATGCCTGTATCCTCCAGTCATTAACACGCATTAAGCTGCTGCCTATGAGCGAGCCCTGCCGCACTAGAGGGAGCGAAGGAGAGAGCGAGGAAGATGGAGGAGAGAGAAAAAAAAAACTCAACACGGGCAACAAAGCTGGGAGCGCTCTCTGCACTGATATCTCACAATTACATGCCTTCTCTTCCTCTGCCATTTCCATGTTAATTACCGAGAAAAGCCTCTCAGATTTATATGCACCCTGTTCCTGCCTTTCTGCCTTTCATTATGTCCTACACCAGGCTCACAGGAACGGTCATCTCTTTGCTACACAGGACACTTGTTTACTTGGGAAAAAAAAAATCTAGAACAATGGGCTCAGGCTCTATAGAATATTATAATGTGGCTCCAGAAAAAAAAACACCTGGTATTCTTAGCATCAGTCAGTTGTTGCCATTTATCCGGCAAGTCTGACATGCTAATCAGAAGCATGAGTGCACTTGATTCTCCCTCCTCTCCTCTCTGCTTTAACCACAGTCTGGAAGCAGATGGGGTTGAGGGAGGGAGCACACATGCCTTCCACACTCAGTCTGGCCAACGGGTTTTTGGTAATGGCAGCCTACGAGTGATGTCAGGCTTACCTCTTTGCTCTGCTTGCTGCCTGCATGCTGCTGCTGCTGCTGTAAAAGCTGGAGGTGGAGCTGTTCCTGCTGCTTCTTGTAGAACTCTTGGAGTTGCTGCTGCAGAAGAGACGGGGAGGCGACACGTGAGGGAAAGTCGTGTAAAGTGAGCAGTGGGAGAATTTCTAATGCTTTGAGGAATGTTGAAAGAGGGAAAAAAGGAGAAAAGCAGCTCAAAGTGAATTTATCTTTGTGTCTGTACATGAAACGATTTGACAAAATGACTCCTGACGTGTGTGCGTCAGGTGCACATTACCTGCTGTAACATGAGGGCCTGTTGCTGCTGGAGGAGAACCTGGAGCTGCTGAGGGCTCAGGACTTGCTGCTGAAGGATTTGCTGCATCTGCTGTGGAGTTATCACTTGAGGTGTCATCATAGCCACTGAAACTGGAACCTGCAGACACACAAAACAGGCACATAGATATTAAATGGAAAATTATCAAAAAAATAGAAAAAACTTCCCCCCAAAAAACAATATTTTTCAGTTATTTTAATTTGACATTTAACAATATGTTACAGAAAATAATGTATACATTTTTTTTTTTAGCTTTTCAACAGCTTTGGGTTTTTTTTTTGTTGCTTATTTTCAGGGGATTTTCTTGTAATGTTTTTACTAATTACTGGCAATTTTTTGGGTCATGTCTTGTTGCATTGCTCTTTGCCTTCTTACCATTTTTTTAAAGAATATCAAAACAATTTTTTTCAGGTCTCAAAGAAACAAAAAGCGAACTATCGTCTATACCCAGCATGTAACACACAAGACAAATATGGAAAAAAGTGAAGGCTGATGACTTTCGAAGGATAAATAGAGCTCAACAAAATAAAATATACATAAAATAGGCCCTTGCTTTTGACTGGCGTCAAAGAACTCATCTCAAGTGTCATCTCGTGTTACAAGCCACAAAAACCTCCAACAAACACACATTTCAACCCCTCTAACTGTTCTGACACCACACCAGACTGAGGCGGGCTAAAGGACACATGACAGCCAGACGTGGATCATGCCTGTGGAGCATGAGGCCAGCACATCCACCCTCATCCTCCATCCTCCATCCTCCATCCGACCTTCCCCAACTCACACACACACACACACACACACACACAACCCTCTGACAGTATCGGATTATCATCGGCGTCTTCTCAGAGCTCGCCGTTTATACAACATGGCAAATCTGCCATACCTGAGGACGTGAAAGATTGCCTCCAAAAATGCTGTGCTTGGCTCGTCGCACACTCGCGACATGTCATGTGAGAACATTTCATTAGAGACGCTGTCAACAGCGATCTATTATTGTGACGATACAGAGCGCCTGAAGGAGGAGCCACGGCGAGGAGCACTCGGGCCTCTAACTAACTCCCAGCAGAAAAGGTGTGAGTGCATGACTCCTCAAAACAAGTGATTTGTTGTGACACTGAAAGAGCCCCCACAGTTGTCAGGGTGCCTTAATTGCTCCGGCGGCGTAGGGGACTTGGAGTATGTCTGGATGCTGCCACTCACCGCTATGATGTGCAATACCATTAAAAGCTCCTTTGCTTGACATTCGGATGACAAACAGCAACTACTTGATCGTGCTGCGTCTTTGCAGTTGTTAATATGTTGTGGCGAGCGTTCTTTGCGTATACATATGTGCATATAAAATGTGCTTTGTCTCTCTTAGGCTGATGTCAGCAGGCTGAGTCTGACACTGACAGTCTGTCTTCACCAAGGTTACCCAAATTGTGCGTCCGCCTTATAGCTAATGACACCCCTTTGAATTTTTCATGCATTCTCTGAGTGTAATGTCGCTGTTTAAAAATCTCGTCCGGTAACGAAGGGGCTTTTCCTGACACACACCCTGCATGCATATCACCTTATTCATTCTCCCCACTGTGGCATAAAACAAAAACAAAGCAGCGCCATAATGAACAGCTTGTACTGCAAGTGCAGTGGAAAGGGCAGCGGTGTCAAATAGGACAGAGCAGCTTTGATGCTCTCCGTTAACTTTATAGAGCGGTGCCAGACTACGCTGTGCTGTGCTCCTCCAAGCCCCCAGGAGAGGCGAAGGAAGGAGGCTCAGCCCCACCCAGGACTAACACACACTTCACATTTCTCATCACCAGCAGCACCAGTCGTCAGGGAGCACGCGGAGGAAAATGCAATATTAATTCCCCCCTGTATTATGTCTTAATATGCAGTTCATCTTGACTTTTGCACATGACTTGTCCTGTCATTTGCATAGCCCCGACCTCCCATTTCCTAATTTCACAGTCATTATCCACTGAAGTCCTTTTTTCTGGGCATCGCTAATTTTGATGAACTATTTTGAAGGTCAACCAAAGCAGCCCTGTCTTGCTGACGTGCAAGCATGATGTGATGTATAGTTCCCGTCTAAACATGACATTTACCCCCCCACGCACACTAAAGATAAATAATAATCCCCCCCCTTTTTTTTTTAACTGCACGCATTAAAAATCTACTCCATACTTGTCATGCTCTATTTTTAAAACCATGTTCAAGCTGTAAATTTAGTCGTATTTTCAAATGTGTAATCATTTTGTCATGCTGTATTATATAGGGTGTGATGTGGAGGAAAAAAGGGAAACTTAGCACAGATTTTTTACACACTTCAGCTCTCAATAGCTGCCAATTTCATTACAAATTGCATTGAGGTTCCCTTCAATTTAACTGTCTTAATTCTTTACACCTTGGGTGTATATCTCATCATGGTTTCACACTTCGCCTTGTCAGGAGCGTCTGGCTTGCAGTAACTACAGCTGGAGCTGCTTCCTCTGTGCACAGCTCCGGCAAGAGGCTATTACAGACCCCCATTTTATTACCCATTACTACTGAGGTCATTAGCAGCAAGAGGGATTGTATGCTTCTTAACCTATTGATCAATGTAACTACTACCATTTAATCCTGTGCTGAAGGAGTGAAAATCTGCCTAAGACTGGATCCTATTGAGAGGGAGGGCGGGAGGGAGCACTTTAACTGAGAAATATTGCCCTGGCCGCCGTATCATGCCCATTTAACGCAAACACAGGACGCCAGTCGCCATTTAGAGCACTCCCATATGGTGCACTCCCCTTATCTCTTGGATAACATCATGACTCCAGATGATCCACAAAAATATATCACCATCTAAAGATAGTCTAAAAGGGGGACTCGTACTGGGCTAATAACTGGAGGGATCCACCGAGCCCAGCTCTAATCTACTCCACCAATATAAGAGTGCGAGACAAAAAAAAAAAGAAAAAAGAGGACATTCTGAGGATGCCAAGAATAGCTGACGTTTATGAATTTCACGAAAGGTGTGGCGCTCTCCAGGTGCCTCCCTATGCATAAACATTCAAACCTGGAACATTCTCACACAGCTGCAGAGTGACTGGAGGCAATGTACTGTACCAGCACAGGCCTGCTGCTGGCCAAACACACACACACACACAAACACACACACACACAAACACACACACACACACACACACACACACACACACACACACAAATCTAAACTGTGGCATGTTAACTGTCACAAGCACATACAAGCACATGTGCAGCACATTACACACTGTACAGGAGGAGCATGCTTTTCATATAGACTCAAAAAGCATCTGTATATTCTAAATAAAAATGTGTATGGAATAATAGATTTAAAAAAAACATTAATAAAAACATTTTAAAACTTCCATCAAACCAAAATCTTTCTTTTAAAAAAGATATGGATCACTCATATCCTTCATATCATATTTCAATGCACCATGCACCATGCACACACACACACACACACACACACACACACACACACACACACACACACACGCAGCATAGTAAGCATTTAAAGGACACCTACAGAAAGCCAACTTCAAGAGGCAAAAAGCACAAAATATGATAATCTAATGAGGCAACACAAAACCACACATCTGAAGACGTTACAGAGTTACTGATTCAGAGTTAATGAAGACGCTCCCCGAGCACCCCCTCCTGTCACAAGTCAGAGGTCAAAGCCCGGTGAGAAGGAGTAAGGGGTGAATGAGCTGAGAGATGGCCCCCTTTTCCCCGACACCGAGTCAATTAAGAGGAACAGAAATGAGGGACAAGGAGGTGAATGTCAGTGAGACCAGCACAGACATTTTCACTGGCCGCAAAGGTGCAGCTTTCTTGGGAAGAAAGAAAAAAAAGAAAGAAAAAAAAAAGAATTATCAAATTTTCATTTGTGCTCCCAGGGGTCATCTTGTTTTGGAGGTTGCATCAAATGGAATGGAGAAGTAAAAAAGAAATAACAGGCCCTGGAGAAATCACCGAGTCTAGTCCGTTTGATGCTGTTGTTTTACCTTGGCCTGCAGTGGCGCAAGGAAACGACTTCCCATCCTCGCTGTGATCTCCTGCATGAAAATGTAGCCGAAATGAGGATTTCACGGGAGCTATTGTACTTAAGTGATGTGTGAACATAATTAGTCGTTGACAAGACTGGAAAGACTAATTCCATATTAACCATTCGAGTTGATTGAAATCTCTGAGGTGGAGAGCATTTATTTCCCCACTAAGAAAAAAAAAAAGACGCAGCATAGTCACACAGATAACCTTATCCCCCAATAATAATAATTATAATGAAAATAATAACAACATTTAGCATATTAATTGCTACAAAACATAATTTCTGCACATGACAGCACATTTTGGATGCTTTAAGTAAGCCTAAAGAATTTTAAAAAAGCAGAACAGAACTACTCATCATTATAAGTGTTAACAGTGTTGAAGACCTCCATTATTTCTTCCTCATCATCCACAATCAAGCCGTTTTAAAAATGTTTACATCTCACATAAACAGGATAATCACATTTTGTCTCAGTTTACTATACACTATATATGTTCTGAATTGGTGTGTAGGGGTGTGAGGGGGGCCGGGGCTCAAATTATTGGAGCAACTGTAAAAACAAAAGTTAAGATTGCTTTTTAATTAACTTTTTGACTACAAACAAACAGGTTGGGTTTTTTTTTTTCCTATTTTTTTTCTTCCAGAGCCGGTCCCAGTGTCGGGTTTAAACAAACAAACTGCACGGCGAAGTGAAGCGAGCTCTCACACCCAACAATAACAGCTGAGCTGCGAGCTGGACGCTGTTTCCCACACTGGAGGCAGCAGCCACCACTGCAGGTGACCACTGCTGAGGGGAGAGCACACAGGGCACACATCCCCCTGACACGCACACGCTCGCACACACACACTCACAGAGGCACCATCCTTTGTATCATGTTTTAGTACAGTATTCCAAATGTCCATTCATTAAAAAAAAAAAATTGAAAATTCCAGAAGCAAAAATCAATTGTATTTTCCTACAAATACTTAAAAATAATACACTAAATAAATAAATCGTAAAATACTTCAATAAATAATAGTGGTATAAAATAAAAATAATGCAGTAACATATGTTATATTTTTAAGAGGTAAGGATTTCCAAACACAAAAATTAAAAAGAAATCAAGCCACAAAATCAAAAAAAAATCTAAGCATTTCCATAGATTGCAGCGTGTGACTCAGTGTCCTGTCACTCTTTTTGACCTTTCAAGCCACACCTCCATGTGCGTATTTCACAGCCACAAGACCTCCGAGTTCTGAAACCTGCCTTACAAATTCAGGGTGACTGCTGCTATCCCACAAGCCCTCGTTCACCGTTCTCACCTTTCCCCGGAAACGTCTTCCGATCACTGTTTGGGGCTGAAACTGCATCGCCCGTGATCTATGGTTTTAGCAGCTCTGCGTGGTTACGCAATGGTGCACGTCTTCAGATGCATTATTTGACTCGGTTGAGATTTAATTAAGATCACAGCCCTCTAAAATCCCTTTTAAATGAAACTGTAGTTAAAAGACAATGGCTGACACATCCTTGTGCAGATTGTTTTTATTCTCTGCACACCAAAGCTAATCCTTGTTTCCATGACGGCAGATGAGAGGGCCACAAATTATGTTGCTTCTAAATGTTGTTGTGTTATGCAGCCCTTTAATACAATTATATAGAAAAAGATACACAGCAGCAGCTTTAAAGCAAAACTCTGTAGCTTGTTCATGCGCACGCACAACCCAAAATAATCAACCCTGATTTTCTCAGTGCAACATGTCAATACCGTCATGTACCTTATTGTTAAAAAATATATAGGTCGTGACAGAGATGAGTGGCTGAAAAGACCTTCTGCCATAAAACACTCCACACCATGTAATCCCATTATTATCCTGCCATCTCAACCCTTTGAAACACATGGCATCTCAAGTGTAGAGTTAATCTTCCTATCTGAAACAGAGACGCACAAATGACCCTTTAAAAAAAATGAATGAAAGCCTTTTTCAAGTAAAAACATGTTTTAGTCAGGAAAGCTGGGGAATAAGAGCGGAGAGCAGCTGGTGGCTCACTATATCACTGCTAAACTATTCCCCCGTCTCTCCTCTCTGTGTTGCCTGCCTGCTCCTCTACAAAGCAGACACCGTCCCTGTAAAGGATATCCCAGCGAGCCGCGAGGCTCTGGCGGCTCTACCCCCCTGCGCCCCCCTCTCCGGGTACACAGCTAATATCTGGTTGCCTATGTCATGGTTTAGAAATGACAGGTGCTTGCAGCCCCCTCGCCTTGACAGGCCACTGCACAAATAACGCCCCTGCCTGAAAGGGCTAATGCACTACTAATGAACAATAAATCAACTTTGATTACAAACTGTCAACCCAATCAGCTCGCACTCCAGCTCTCCCAAACTGCGAGTCTCGGCACAGCTGCACGGCATTACGGTGCACGCTGCCCTGTTTGGGCTTCGCTCTCCTCCTCCTCCACCATCTGATATGCTCGTCCACTATTCTCCTCCATCTCTCCTTTCTCTCACAAACACACACTTGTTCTTTTTTTTTTTTTTTTTTAGCAGTGATGCAAGGTGCTGAAACATTGCAGCCCAAAAAAGTTTCAGCTCAACAGTGCAAACAAACAAAACTCAGAAAATCACAAGTTGCATGATTGCATTAGTTTAAATTGTTGTAAAGACACTTGAGGTCATTAAACAACTGAAAGTCAATAACTGTCTTCTGTGTAAAACCTCAAAGCTGTCAAATCGGACACAAACTTGACAGCAAAAAGAAAAGAAAAAAAAAAGAAAGAAAAGGAAAATCACCACAACGTTACCTCCTAAATGCACTCTGCAATCCCTTTCACACACACACACACACACACACACACACAAACACGGGCAGACATTCACACACTCCAACTTTTCAGGAAGATATGAGCGATGACATTTGGAGTGACAGCGTGTCTCCAATGTGGTTTTGTGGTGACGGTGTCAAATATAGAGCTATGCCAGCCTGTCTTAATTCACTGTGACACCATGAGGACAGTGAGGATTAGTCCAGGCCGTAGCCTGAGAGCACTAATTAACTCAGAAAAGCAAAGCATCACAAAATACACAAACAGCAAAACAAAATCTGGAACAAAATAGAAAAAAACTTCCTGTAGATTGTCATATTCCTTACTGTGTAAATATTCTTGAAATAAAGAAGTTACATGATCATTTCAGAGAAAAACAACAACGTATTAGAGGAGGCAAACCTGTGTGGTGTTTTTCCTAGAACTTTCCATAATTCAAACTGCATAGAGTACAGTACCGGATCCTGCTTAACTGGTTAGCTCACTATCAGCAAAGTAAACAAAACTAAACAAACAGCATAAAATGGCAGACAGAAACTTGCTGTAAATGTTCAGGTATCTAATAGCGACTGACAAACGAGCAAAGCTAAAACAAACTGTTGCTAAGACTTTATGTGAAATGCTGAAAAGCACCAACATCACAGAAGCACACAGACAAACAACAGCAGCTAATCCACACAGGGTTGTTTTGAAATGCATTCTGTTAAAGTAAATCTAATGTACATGACACCTGCTTTCTGTTTCCTCCTAAACTGTCACTGTCTCAACGGCAAAGCAAAGAAAAAAAAAACCTGGATAACTGCTCCACTCTCACACACAAACTGCATGACAAAAATCAACCACTGACAATGATACAACCCCAACAACAGACAGACAATGAAGCCTCCTTTTCTCTTTTTCCCCGCTCAAATTAAATTGTCAAGTTTTTTTACACAAGAAAGCAGGCAAAAATCACAGAAATCAATCATATTGACAAACCTGACAAACTCCATTTAGCTGGCAGGGTAAACAGAGTGCTGGGCCACGCGGTGTGGAGTGAAGCAGAGCGGAGAGCAGAGCGGTGAGGGAAGGAGAGAGAGGGACAGGGAGAGAGAGAGTGAGAGAGAGAGAGAGCGAGAGAGTGAGGTAGAGGCACACAGGGCTGGCAGGCAGGGAGGCTGAGAGAGAACAAGCGCTGCTGTGCTGTGGAGTCTCCAACCTTCCTCGGGATACAGACAGATTGCACGCGCAAGGTTGCTCCCTGGCTGACAAGATACAAAACTATCCAATCAACCACGCCCTTCTCCACCAATCACAACCAGCCTTCTAAACATAATCAATTCAAATGGGGCCACACAATAGGGAGCCGCGGGCTGGGCTTGCAGGTGAACCCGTGCCTTTGTGTGGGGGCCCCTTTCAAAAAAAAAAAAAAAGAAAGAAAGAAAAAAAAAAAGACACAGTTGACGGCTGTTAACCCTTTGACCCCTGCCGGGACTCCGGCCGTGCTATTGAAACAATGGGAGCCCAAAGAAAAGAGGCCCTTTAATTAAACAACAGATAAGTAAACACAGCTATCCAGCGGAAAGAAAGAAAAGTGGCCCCGCTATCAGCCCCTTTATTGTTCTGCTAAATGGAATTGTTTACAGTGGCGGAACAAAGACACAACTCATTTCACATGCTGAAAACAACAAATGCACAAACAATTCTTTGTACTTATTTGGACTTTTTCTTCCTTTTTAAATCCCCCCTCCACCAAAGCTGAGACAAAACAACATGCAGTGTCAAATAATGTATTTATGAGAACAGTTTGTTTTCTTCCAGTGTTAATATGCACACTTGCGTCTTAGCACGCAACTAGTTGCAACATATTAAGGCAAGTTTGTGTGTATTTAGTCGTAAAATCAACCACAGAAGCATAAACTTTTTTTTCCCCCAGTTTTTAAACACTTATCCTTCAATTTGGCCTCAGACGAGCTCAAACCACTTACATTAATAGCTAACATTACACCGGCTACAGAACCAGGCAATCCATCCAACTCCATCCCAATGAGAGCAATTAGCTGTCATAATATCATCACACTCTTTAACACCCATGTGCACTCAGTAAGGGGAGAAGACAGGAGAGGAAAACAGGACCCTGCCACCTACTGGAGATCCTGCTGAACTCACCAGGAGAGAGAAACAACTACGCTCCTGTCAACATGTATACTCTATGTTCACCTTGCTACCTCATTTTAAAATGTAACTGTTTGATTCTATAGTGCATAAAGAGATGGAATAAGACCTACTTTCTGTAGCAACAATAAAATCACTAACTTGTGCAACCCACTTAACAAAGAATTAGAGGAAAGGCATGAGGCAAGATTAACACCTCACTTTGTTAATTATCATGACAATAAACACGGAGCTGAATAACAAGAGCTCTAAAACACAGCTCATATCAACAGCTATAAACCCTTGGCCAAGGATGAAGGAATGTTCATGGGATGCATTCCAGTCCGCAAACACACTGGTAAAATAAACACAGCGGCTGCATAACAAGCCACCGCTCTCATCTGCTAATAACTAACAATGAGCTCTGCTAAGCTGGCCTGACCTATATAAATTATTGACTGGGACACCTCAAGTGTCATAAGTGACAATTCCAATACATATCATAGTGAATAATTAAGTGGAAGAAAAGGCGCTTTTTATTTTCTATCTGACACCCTCAAGACGGCTCGCACAAAAAAAAGAAGACAGTGACATCCAGGCATGTGCTTACAACCGCACGCACATGCTCCACGCACACACGCACACACACACACACACACACACATGCACAAAGTGGTTTCAGCCACACTCTTCTCCCCCGGCACTCTCCCTGGGGTGGCATGTCGGCGTATTCTCAATAAAACACCTTCTTAGCAGTAATAGGCCACTGTTCTCATTTCAACGCTCCCAAAGGCCTCATGATAAATTTAGCAGACACACAGTTCAAGCTTCTCCTCTCACACACTGTCTTTCTAATCCATTGCCTCTGTGCCTGCGCCATGTAAAATAATTACATATATGTGTCGATGTGATACACACGCCATATAGATTTTTTTTTTTCCTCTTTCCTTGTGCACACAGAAACATCAATATCCTTGAGCCTTGAACCGGCGTTTCCCCCCCTGTGATAGTTTACAGAGAGTGCTGAGCGATTGTGCTCATGACAGAGTGGATGACATTATATTTCCTGCTCGTGTTAGAGTGAAAGTATGAGTTAATGTCTGGTCTGGCCCGAGCAGCGGCTCTGGCTAAAGATAACGACTCGCCTCCAATTACAAAGCCTTCCCAAAACACTAACACAGCCAGTGAATAAAGCTGCACCAGCATGCCAACCTGTGTCTTGCTGCTACTACACAAAGAGAAGGAGAGAAGTGGAGGAAAATACAAAACTGGAGTCGTTCCTTTTTCTTTGAGAGGCTCTGGTGACCTGGACCATTGTCATGAGGAAACAAACACACTCTGTTTCCCTGTGTGTGTGTGAAGTAAATCATTGTTTACTGATAGTGGGAGTCAGCAGGGCAGGTGTGGGACCTATATAAATAACCGCTGCTCTATATAATATCACCAAGGCAACAAAAATACCTCACAGTGCCATAATGTGTTCTTTTATTTCTGTATCTTTATATTATTTCATATGTGTCCCCTATTAATGTCAAAGCATTCAATCAAGTGTTTTTTTTTTCTGAGCTACAGTAAACTTGGCACAGTTGACAAAGAGCCTAGGTTTGATTTCGGCGACCCATTCCCTTGCACCGACATCATGCATTTTTGCAGCAGCAAAACAACAGCACAATGAACTTTTTGAAGAGGTGGAATCCGTCTATTCTGAAGTCATAACAAAACTAAAAGTGATTTGATCTTTCCATTCGGGGCTCATTTTTAATCAAAGTCTGACACACAGGCTTTTGTTTGACTTCACTTGATTTTTAATGTTTTTAAAACTTGCATTTTTTTTCCTATTTAGTTTATTTTTCAGCCCCATTTTCCTTACTCTGGTTTCATTATTTTAATACTGTTGATTTTTTTTTGTTTTTTGTTAAAATAAAGATTTCCCTTGTTACGACATGACAGTGAACTCGTCTTTCAGCATCTGCAACCGACCGATCCTTCGTCTAAAACTTGGAATAAGTCATATTTAGAGCTCATTTTGAATCAAAGTTTGACACACTTGCTTTTGTTTGAATTCACATGATTTTCAATGTTATTAAAACTTGCATTTTTTCTATTTAGTTTATTTTTCTAATCCTTTTTCCGAACAAGTTTCATTATTTTAATTCTGTTTTTATTCTATTTTATTTTTTCATTGTTAAAATCAATTGTATTTCCCTTGTTACAACGTGACAGTGAACTCACCTTTTAACATCTGCAACCCACCGACCCTCCCTCGGATACTTGGAATAAGTCATATTTAGAGTGAATGAGGTTATCACCCGAAGCAGACTGGAGTTACAGTAAGTCACGCCTGAGTCACCGTGTACCCTCTGGTCTATTATATATGGGTTTGGTTATTTACTTTTAATTTCAGCATTCAGGAACACATTGTTTAGTCAGCACATGTGAACTCCGTATTTGCACAAATATTTCCTGAGGTGATATGCCAATGTATAACACAGCTTGTGTTTCAGCGTTGTAGCGTGCGGTTTTTCACCTAGTCAAAACAAGAACACTTTCTGGGGTTTGAACGACTTCAATTTCAGGAGGTGGGGGAATTTCTGCCTTGTCTTGTTTGATTCATCTTTGATTTAAATCTAGAAACTATATTAATACACAGAAACTTAGAGCGCAGGCATTTTAATATGCAATAACTATAATAATGGTTTTGTGGGGGCTGTGGGGGTATAAAAATAACCTGAATGATAAAGCTGATGAAAAAATAAGTTTGTAGAGAGCACCAGTGTTTGTAATTACAGAGATTAGTTATGTAAAGCTTCCGATTTCACTAATATATGAGATTTAAATTGTAAAATCTGAAAGAAAACTGATAACCTTTTAAAAAAAGTAAATATAACTATTAATCTTTACTTATTTCTACTTCATATCTAATTGTTAATTTTAGTTAAAATTTTGCTCTATTTACTTAACTTTATGAAGTTGTTAGCGCTTTAAAATGATAAGTTTAATTAAATCAGTCTTCCTAAGTTTTAGCAGCTTCAGTAAACCAAGTGTGATATATATCTGTATTCTGCTGATTGCAAACTACTCATTCATATTTGTATTTTCTTAAACATACTAAAAAAACAGAACTTGCAGATATCCTAACTTAATTATTTGCAAAATCCTCTTTTTGTCATGATCAAGTTAAGTAGGAATAAGTCGGTTTACTTACTAATATTCTCTAAACAAAATTATTATTATTTTGAATATGATGGTGATTGTTTTTTTTCTTTTGTGATTATCATGGTCTTTGTCTCTTATTCTATTTATTTATTTATTTTCATTGTTTCCCTCTGGACTTTATATAGTATTTGTGTCATCATCATTATTATCATTTCTATCACTATTAATATTATCTTTATTTTTTGCTTGCTTGCTTAAAAAATAGAAAGATTAAGGCAATTTAATTTGCAATTTTTTAGTTGCAACAACTTTACAGCATTTTGTAAATACAGCTTAATTTCAAGTAAGCTTAACACTTAGATAAAGTAGACATTAAAATGCATTAAAAACTACATTAAAATTGAGATTTATAGATATATTTACTTTACTTTTTCAAAGTAATCGGTGTCCAATTTTTTTCTTATAGTAAGATCAACTTGTTTTACAGTGTACTATTATAATTGCAATGATTTTAGCAAAATACAAGCAACCTGCAGTGTGGGTGGCTCTCGTCACCACCTTTTAAGGAACACTCTGAATGTAGGACGCGCGCTAAGCTTGCAGTGCTGCTAACCACCATGATTTACTGTTTAGCTAACCTTCTCTGTGGTGTTATTAAACAGTATTTGTTAGCCTGTCCTGTTTCCAACACCAGCTAATAAAATTACTCTGGAACATTCCTGGAGGTAATAGATGAGCGCTCTGCATATGAATTTGTTTTAACCAACAAGGCAAAAAATTAAAATGTTGCTTTCTGCACATTGGGTGTAACTACATGGATGACTAGGCTGTGCACTGTGATGTTTTGCTGTATGGTGTCCAACACAAACATAAAACACAACTCCAATGATGCCCTCATGTTGCTAAAGGGCCCTTCTGTCTCTGCTGTCTGAGCGACACCGTGTTTGTCCTTACCACTCCTAACAAAAACTGAAAATGGAATCTGAGAATCGCAAAAGCTGTCAAAAGTGCAACGACACCCGAAGAGAAACCGCAACCGTGAGTCGATGCTGACTTGACTGCACCTTGCAAAGCTGTTAGTGTTTATTAATGCTATGGTTGACTGTGCATCCATCCATCCTTCCACCCCTCCGCAAAGGGCGTGTGAATCACTCCAAACAACACACGCTTGACATCAAGACAGAGTGCCAGAGGATGACACAAAGATACAACAAATTTTAAGGGGGAAAGTGTGTGTGTGTGTGTGTGTGTGTGTGTGTGTGTGTGTGTATGTGTATCTGGGTGGATGACTGAGTGGGGTGGAGGGGTGAGAGGGTTCACTGCTTGAAGGGAAACATCAGGCCTCACATGAAAAGAGGGTCCTGAAAATGGTAAGTGGCTCCCAGCGCTGTGACTGGAGTCAATTCGACAGTCATCGTCTTGGCTCGGAGAGAGCTCCCAACACAGCAGCCCCCCCCTCACAGTTTCTGCTTGGCTGCGTGGAATTGGGACAGATGACTTCATTCTGACAGGATTATCCCAAACCTGGTTCTAATCTATACAGTACACATAATACATTTTTACAATATGACAAGGAAAACAAGCAGCAAAAGAGACGGCCTGATCCCGGGGTTCTACGCGAGCACCGGCCGCCGCGTTGTGCTGATCATTCCTGACAGATTGTATCACCTCAGAGCAATGCGTGCGTCAAAATGAGATTTCATTACAGCATCACCTTGAGACTTTTCACAAACAAAAAAAGGAGATGAACTCCTTCCGAGAGATCACGCACACAACTGATGAATTGTGGGAATTTACCGTTAGAGACACTTTGCAGACGGAAAGGGGGGCTAATCTGAACAGCATCCTAAAATATTGACGGCAACAGCACATCCTTGGAGGTAAAGAAGCGAAGACAATTTCAGCCCAGACTACAATCAGTTTAAATAATGCAGCATTTAGGGGAATAGTTTGACACTTTTTGCTCTTTAGACGTTAGATGAGAAGATTGATTCCACTCTCATGTCTGTACCATAGACAGGCTAAGAATGATGGACACCACGTCTCTATTCACTCCCACTGCACAAAAATGAAGCTAAAATAATGCCTGCTGTCATCAAGCACTCACCCATACTCCTATCCGATCAATCCCGAGCACCACCACTGATCACAAGCACACTGATTGGCACACTTAGCTGCCAATCATGACTTCAAACCTGCTTTTAATAGAATGAAATATCTAATTAAAACCAAGCTTATCCGAACAAAACAAAAAAAAACCCTAAAATGACATAAACAATCTTTGGGAAATCTATTTACTTGAACTTTGAGTTTTTTTGATTTTGAACATTAAGAGGACGGGGTTTATGACCTATACTGCAGCCAGCCACCAGGGGGTGATCAAGATTTTTTTATTGCTTTACTTTTGAGCAACTGGTTAGCTTAGCTTACCTCAATGACTGGAAACACAGGGAAACAGCCTGTGTTTCCAGTGCCTCCAGTCTCCTTTGTACAAAAAAACAGTGTGTAAAGTATAAAATCAACATGTTGTGGTTTATGGTCACTTCCTTGAGTCTGCTGGTTTTCTGGCCACCTCACAGTGATGACAAGACTCCAGGCTAGGCATTTCCACCTGTTTCCAGTCTTCGTGCTAAGCTAAGCTAACTGGCAGCTGGCAGTGGCTACATAATTATCATACAGATGACTGTGTGATATCACTCTACTCATCCTACTTTTGGCAATAAAAGTAAATAAGCACATTCCTTTAAAGGTCCAGTGTGTAGGATTTAAGGGAATTTATTGTCAAAAATTGATTACAATGCAACAGTATGTTTTCTCTGGTGTATAATCACCTAAAAATAAGAATTGTTTGTTTCGTTACCTTAGAGTGAGCCATTTATATCTAAATCTAGAGCGGGTCCTCATCCAAGGAGTCCGCCATGTTACACTGCCATTTTTTCTACAGTAGCCCAGAATGGACAAATTAAACACTGGCTCTAAATAGGGTTTTTGCGTTGGTCACCACATTCAGCAGCCCCTCTGCAACGAGATTTGTGACAAAAACTGCTTTATTCAGTTTGAGGAAGACATTTCTTTCGGATAACTCAGCCAGAACAGTTTGAAACAACTTCCTCGTCTTTGAATGATCTCATGCTCGATACAAAACACAACGTGCAGAGACTTGAACTTTAATAAACTGGTTAATCTTGGCAAGCTTACAGCAGTCATTAAGTGAATCAATTTGAAATTGGCAATGCTTTGATTTGTGTTTTGAGAGAGTGCCATACCTCTTCTGTCTCTCAGCACTTCTTTACTTGACTTTCTTTTTCCTCCAAATATATTTTAACTTGAAAATGAATACAGTCCTTTTGTGTTGGCCAGGTGTCCCTTGTGCAAAGAGAATCATTATCTCGTCACCAGAACATTAATCCAGTCTTGTGTTCACTGTCACCTCGCCAGTAGGCTACCACTGCCGTGCCACTTTGGCCCACTGGCCGACTGGGCTGCGGGAGCACCTCAAAATGCTGCCTCAGATTGCCCCACAGCACTGGCTGAGCTCCAGCTGACAGGCTCCGGCCTAGTGCTCTAATGACTTACAGATTGGAGCGCTGTGGTATACATGTGTCAGGACAATGCCATGGGCCTACTGCAAAAACAGTAGGAGAAGGAGAGAAAGAGAGCCAGCGGCTTCTCCCTGTCCTGTCAGACAGAGGCTTGGCCCCTGGATTGTGTCACATCACGCTTCCCCCCAACAGACCACAAATGAAGGATGTGAAGAGCAAACTAGGGGAGGAGGGGCGTCGAAAGGGGCACTTTACAACTTAAAAGGCTTTCATCCTGTAAACTGAAAAGACATTATCTTTTGACCTGAAGATGCCCTCTTTGAGGCTGTACACTATGGTGTGAAAACACAGAGAGAGCACGGGAAAAAGAAACGACTGTAAAAAGAAGAGGAGAAGAATAAAGTGTGGATTGTAGCTTTAACTGGCAATGGTACAGATAAGAAAATTGTCTGCTTGCGTGGTTGTTTGAAATGTTATCAGTAGTTTCTCTGTGTCTAAAGAATAACAAGTGATGCACCTTTGACATCATGAAAATGTTCAATGCAACATTTATCAGAGTGGTGAGTCATGTTTCTTATTAAAAACAAAAGGCCATCACATAATTATAATAAATATAAAAAACAATGAAACTCAAAGGATAGCTTTGCTTCACAGTCTACACAAAGAAGCGTTTCACTGTAAGATGAAACATGGAAGCTCCAAGTGACACTATCATTTTCCTGTACCAGTGATACTCAACCTATGGCCTGTGGGCCAAATCTGGCCCCTGATAGGGTGCGGGGTGGCCCTCCAACCAGTTTCTAATTCATAATAAAAATAAAGTGACTCAAACTAGGAATTGTTTCTGTATTTGTAGTCTAAATAAGGTGTCAGAGTGCATAAACAGTATCAAAATGGAGCTTGTTCACAAAAAAAGTACCAGTGGAGGATCCCCTGCAACCCCTAACAGAAGTCGTAGCTAAGGCCCTCATGTACCAAAATCCTAGGAGTTTCCTAAAATTCTATAAATGTCCTTAATTCGAGTAATGAAAAGTCTGAAAATAGTACTAAAATCCTTAAAACGTGCTGTTATCCTATAAAGCTCCTAAAATTTTAGAAACATCCTAAAATCCAAAAAACGTCCTAAAATCCAAAACATATTCTAATGTCTGAGAAATATCCTAAAAATCATTTTAAAAAACTAAATAAAACAAAATTCAGGGCAATTTTTTTTGTCTCATTTTCCAAACTATTAAAAACATCCTAAAATCTGAGAAACATTCCAGTATCCAAGAAATGTCCCAAAATCCTAGAAACATCCAAAAGTCCAAAAAAAGATTTTAAAAAAAAAATCCTAAAATCAAAGAAACACTGTAAAATCCTAGAAACATCCTACAATCCTGGAAATGTCTGAAAATCTGAGAAACATCCCAAAATCCTGGAAATGTCCAAAATTCTGTAACGTCCTAAAGTCCTAGAAATATCCTAAAATTCAAAAATCATCCATCCTAAAATCCTAACAACATTGTAAAATCATAGAAATATGTATGGGGCTGCTGCCACTGGCCCCTGGCTTCCTGTTGGTTTTGTGAAAGTGGCCCCCAAACAAAGCAAGTCGAATATCCCTGCCCCACACCTTTCTCTATAGGTAGCATATGTGCTGTGAATCTGGTTATTCCTGTATTCTCTTCAGTCAGTGCAGATGTACTGCAGACAGAAACCAGTCAATGTCATTCAAGCAGCGTCCACACAGGGAACTTCAGCTGGCTGCTGGCCATACCTCACACTGTACCAGTGACATGAATAATGAAGGCCAATCTCAGGCACCATCCTGGATGGGAAACAAGCATAATCTCTGCATTACGCTGATAGCAAAGGCGCCATGTTGACACAACATCTTCAGCCCAGCTGAATGCCACATAATCCCCTGTAGGAGGTGGATGCCTACCTAGGATCTCTTGCAATGAGGTATAGTTAACCAGCCGGGCTCGCGTGCAACGCCACAAAACGTGCTTCAATTCTCCCCCCCACCTCCTCCTCCCACCTCGGTGCTGGTGGACTATCAGCGAGGGTCCGACAGTGTTGTTCCTAATTACCTATTTCTCCACTCCTGATCCTGCGGCTGGCATAATTAGTTACCTGGGGCTGCAATCCAATTTGAAGTGATGACAAGAAAGTGATCCATGAAAAAGTAATAAGTTAAATCCAATTTCAGCCTGCCTCTAATTAAATGCACATGGAACTAATGAGTCAAACCCTACCATTTCACTGATAATGGTAATTAGCGGGGTGGGAGTTGCCGGCTCTCGTCGTCGTGCCACTGTAGGTGTGGAGCGCAAAAGGTAAAAGCGGCATGGATTCTTTTAATCACACGTGTCATTCAGTCAATGTAATTTACTGGCTTTTTGACCAGTCAAGTATGTTTAGCTGCTTTCCGGCGTGCGTAGCAGCTGTTTGTGTATCGAGCCTGATTAAAGCGCCTCTAGGCTGCTGAGTATACAGCGGAGGCATCTTCATCCAGAGGCAGGGGTGTTGTGTGGTGTAGGGCTGAGGGTGTGTGTGTGTGTGTGTGTGTGTGTGTGTGTGTGTGTGTGTGTGTGTGTGTGTGTGTGTCTGGGGGGCAGGCATCCCTGTTAGAGATATAAAACCAAAGAGCCATTTAATGCTGATCAAGGATCCTGAGGCTTGTTTGACTCACATTTTCCCCTTCTTTACTACTCTATGCAGGTCATTTTTTTTATCAGATGTTCTGTATATACTGTGCTTCATTATTTTTGACTTGCATAAGAATGAATTGGAAAGTGAGTCACATCTCCAAATGAGTAAAAGTCTCTCCGCACATCTCCTCGTGCCTAATGGGAAGACCGCTGAGATGAATGGAGCCTCGTCCGCAGATCAGGTGCTTTTATGGGGTGTCAGCTTACTACACAGCCTCATAATTGTTGGATCATGTCTTTTGATGACCCAGTCGGGCTCAACAGAGAATCATTATCCAGGCTGTGTGATGGAGATAGTGAAATGTTCTGTGTGAAGGGGGCTCCTCCAGGCACTGGTTTGTTCTTAAAAGAGGAAGTGAGATGAGACTCTAACCGTTAACCTCCGCTGTTTCACCAAACGTGTTTGCGTGTGTGTGTGTGAGAGAGAGAGAGACGGTGCGAGGAAAGAGAGAAAACAATCTCACCACCAGAAAAACCATGAGCGAAAAAAAGCACAACAAAAACAATGTAATACATCCACAATGTAATACATCCACACACGCTGATGTTTATGTATGAGCGCTTGGCTTTATATGTGGCCAGGGTTTGTTTAATTAGCAGAATATGTAATTCAGAGATAAACAAACACTTGTCTGGACCTGTGGCTTTTTTTTTCCTTTTTTTTTTTTAATAATGGCAGTTTCAACCCAGGAAAAAAAAAGAAAAAAAGCAACATACAGCATTAGAGAGCAGGCAATTTACAGTGTTAGATACTACAGCGAGCCTGTGCTCTCTTCACAAGAACTGGGCAGCAGAGGGGAGGGGAGAGGAAGCGGGGGAAAGGGCCCGACTCTCTTTTCAATAGCTGAGTGACAGCTTGGCCAAGCTCTCTGTATACATTAATAAATTAGAATTTTAATTTTGTCTTTGTCTGCAGGAGATGGTCTAGTACTTCACTATGTACCAACAACTGGCTGTACGCTGGAATCTGCCGTTGTGGTCCCCTCTGTTGACCTCTGCAGCACAATTCCCTGGCAGGCTGGGGGAAACAGTTTAGTTTGATCCTTTCAACTTATTTGAATCCCGACAAATATGCACACAACTGAAAGGTCATCACAGTCATATTTCATCCTCTGGAGCTATTCCGAAGACATCTGCACAACAAAGAGGCTTTTTCTCAACCTGACATTAGACCTAGCTGCTACAATAGCTCATTAAAAAGGGCCCCCAATGGGATAGTAAGGGTATTAAATATTATATATATACACACATAGAGAACAGGGCCTCCGTATTAATTACCAAATATGCCCTCAAGTCGTTTGCAATTTCACACCGACACAAACAACCGCTCCTTGTTCAAACAAAGATATACATCTCGAAGGCAGCTGATCTGAAAATTAACGTAAATATTGCATCAGATACGTAGAACCATTCATATTACAAGCAGATGAAAAAATACATTTTTATCTTGCTTGTTTTTTCTTTGCATCACAAAAGCATACAAAATGACTGTCCTGCCGCCTCTGTACCTCTTCCCACCCCTCACTTCCAAGCCCTCCACCTGGGTTACCCACCCCATTCCTGGGCTGTTCTACAGCACCTCCTGCTGCTGGTGGTAGGGAGCTGCCTCCTTTCTTTCTGCTGTGTGTGTAAGTGCAGAGAGAGCAGTGATGAAAGGGGGAAAGCATGGAGTTTCCTCTGCTTGGCCAGACTCACTTCTCTGCAGGAGGACTGAAGCTCCACTCTCACTTCTTCCTTTACTACTCTCTCATTTCCACACTTTCTCCTGCTTTAAAACAAGCTGCACATTTCAGGGCTGTAGCCATGGGGTCAACGTTGGGGGGTGGGGGGGGTCACCATCCAGAATGTTTTGCCCCCATTTTTTAATACAGTTTAAATTAGTGAGATAATACAGTGCGTGACCATTGACGGTAACATCGCTGACACCATGTGTGTGTAACGGCAGGACGGGTGTTACGTTTTGACATCATTTTTATGTGTGTGACACACCATGGGATATTTAAAAAGCAGCCAGCAGCAGTTAGCAGCAAACTCTGAAAAAAACACTGAGGTCGGGGAGCTCCTTATCCTAAACCGCCACACAACAGGGACAGGGCAAATGATTGATACTGCTGAGTTAAGCTATTGTTTTCGTTTAGATAGAGCTACCAATGTTATGGCACACTAAGGCCGATGCTGTTGTGTTAAAAGTCATAGTCATCACGCCTGTTTTGTTTCCGCGATGCCAGCATGCTATCGAAACTAACACATACTGGGGCCGCATGATGCTGTCTTCATTGGTTTCTGTATAAAAATGCAAAGGTGGTGTAGAGATGGGATTTCATAGCGGCTTATAGTGCAATCTCTGTGTAAAAAGGGCTTGTGTTAGTCTGAAATAGAGTTGTGCTGGAGAGACGATTCAGGGCCGGTGCGGGACGGCAGTCAATATGAGATATTTTTGAGTGCCGCAAGGAACTAAGAAATACTCCTTTTCCCTATTAAATTTTGTTTTAAGTTTATTGTCCGCTTGTGTAATTTCTACGATGGAGGTCTGATGCTAACCAGTGTTGGACAACAGAGAGTAAGATGACCAAGCAACGGTTGTCAGATCAGTGCTACATCCCATACCTTTAACCTAGCAGTCAAACACTCATTCTCTGGTAATATATGTACAGGCAGCCAAGTCGTAGAAGCCCTAGATGAGCGTTTGCCCCAAGTAATGACTTGTGGTTTGCCACAATCAAAACATCTGCTGCAACAAATTAATATTATATTTTTGGGCCATTTATTAGGAGCGCTGTTGGACTCTTTTGTTATGCAGTGCATCACACTCTGGGAGTGCAGAGTGTAGTCAGAGCACAGACGGAGCAGCAGAACGCCAGCCGCAGTGAAATTGACAAAGAATTGTTAATTGTAACAGGATCTAAAAGTGAGCAATTGCCACCTCTACAGCAGCTCATCTATTAATGTGATCGGATCATCTCTGACCAGATGGAGAGGTCAGTTATTCACAACATAACTAAAACTCCACAAAGAGCTGCTGAGGGAAAAAAAGGACTCAGACTCGGACTCAAAAATGTCTGAATTCAGAGAGGGGACACAGAATGATAAATAAGGGTCACACATAGATTCTAATTCTGTGGGGAACATCGATTAATATCAAGAGTCCAAGGTTATGTTTGTTGTGACACTACCCTTAGCAGTCAAACAGCAGCTTCTGTTGCTTACGGCAACACCACTTAGAGTAATCACACGCAGAATTGCAGTGCACTGTAATACCAGATGCAGTTTAAATTATAATAGCAATTAGTTTATTTATGATAACATTTGCTAATAATTATTCCTAACAGCTGTGCAGGTACTTGTTTGTCGTGGCATAGCAAAATGTTTTAAGTTTATATGTTTTAATCAGTGTATTGGGGGGTATGTTTTGAGAATATTTGAATACTGAATATTTATTTATATTATAATTACTGCCTTGGTACACCTTCTAAACTACGCTAAGTCAAACAGTAAAGGCCTTTCCACTGCAGAAGTCAGGATCAGCCACATGCTGATGTGTGTTACTGCACTGGAATGACCCTGGATGAGCTCATGTGATCTTAACTGGCCACACAGATGCTTTTTCCAACATTCTGGCCTATATATTTCACAACAGCGCCCGTTTCTGCATACCGCTGCTCCTAATGTTCTGTGTCAAGATTTAGATGACACATGGTTGACTGTTTGTCTGTCTGCATGTGTGTGTGTGTGTGTGTGTCTGTGCTGCTAAATCACACATAATGCGTGAGCACACATCACTGCAAATGTTGCACTGCCAATATTAATTTCCTGTTTGTGAACTTAGCCCGGTGCTGTGCTTTTCTCGCACACTGTGTTCTAGAGAGAGTTGCATAAGGTTTTTTTTCTTCTTATTTGATCAACCACAAAGTCAAATAACCAAGTTATCTGATAATGATGAGCAAATAAATAAGAGAGTGTGAGAGAGAGAGAATGGCAACACATTTACGGTACCTGTAGGCTTTGCTGCTTGTCGTTGACTTTGGGGGATTTGCGGCCAGTGTTTGGTTGAGACTGCAGTTGCTGTGACTGAGGCGGCTGCTGCTGCTGCTGCTGCTGGAGGAGTATCTGCCGAGCCACTTGGAGAGCCTGAAAAAGAGAAATACATAAAGTGATTGTTTTAAACAGTCCAATAGAAATGCTAGATATGCTAAAACTCCCATGAGAACACTTTGATGCCTATTATCAGAACAGATGTATCCTCTTACAATAATATTCCCTTGGCCTTCTGATAGATAACAAATAAACACTACAGACCGTCTTTTCATACTCTCCAATTCAGAGTCATAAATCTGGCATAAACAATCCCTCCGCAAATACACCGGGAACAATGATCAGATGACAAAACATTCGCAGAAAGACAAAAAAAACAAAACAAAAAAATTAACCGCAGCCATCCAGAAGAAATATTTATCTGTTGATAAGTCGCACTTACAGCAAACACAAACGGTCAAAGACACTATCAGCTCTTTTGATCCTCCTTTAGCTCAGTCAAACTCCCCCGAATAAAAAAGGCTTTATGGCAGCTTCGAATATCTGTTAAAGGACACGGCCTTCTCAGTGGAAAACAAAATACAGTGCAGTCACATGTTTATTGCTCCAGCTACTCCCTTTTCCCTTACGATAAATAATCAAACATGCCATCCAGAGCAAACAAAGCTGGAGAGAGCTGGAGGGGGGAAAAAAACACAGTGGTCTCGAAAACGCTCGGCGATACCAAGAAAAGCAAGCGTTGTGTTCCCACAGTGAGCTGGCCAGCCTCACACCTCCACCAGTAAACCATCTGGGTAAATAACTGGCCTCATTCTTTCCGTGTTCCTCAGACGATTGCTCCCACAATTAAACAAACAGTCGGGGCACATCCGAGCTCATCTCGCACACGGACAATATACAAGTTCTACAGTCAGTTGTTTGAGGAGTTCAGAAATTTTAAGAGTAAATGGAATATTTAGCAAGATGATAGTGAGAGAGAGGAAGAAGGGAGGGAGAGCAGAAAAAAGCAAAAAAAAAAAAGTTAGAGCGACGTGTGAACAAGTGAGTGAAACCTGTGAAAGACTGTGTGAAAATAAGATATCTGCAGGGAGAGGGCAAATAAAAAGCTCGGTGTGGACGGATGAAAAGATCACTTTGAGAGCTGCTCTTAGTGCCAGTAAAGTCTGACAATACTTTAAGACGGGAAGGGCGAGAGACAGTTAGGCGTTGGAGTGAACAGCTGTATGATGGTCTGTGTGGGTGTATGTGTTGACCCTCCCTAACACACGGCTGTCCGATGACATCATGAGACATAAATATGACCGCAGGCTACAAAGAGGCCACGCTCCTGGCATTTCACCATGCTTAACTTTAAAGTGCATAAATTATCCCTCCGTCTGTCTGTCTCTGTCGTTCTCCGAGCTCTCATGTAAAAGATAAACGACACTACAGCAACACATCTCATTCTGCATGCCTAATTGTCCTTCGCTTTGAACAATATGTGTTGGGGGAACCCCCTCTGCAAAGCGAGTGCTCTCATAAAGAAAGTGCGCAAATTGAAACTAAGAACGATGTGAGCAAGATTCACTCCCACACATGAAGGTAATATTTACATCTTACATTTTGAGCATTTAGCTTTTTCTACGGAGCAACAATAAGCCGGTCATAAAGTCGGAAACAAACATATAAACTGTGGCGGGGAGGGGATTGGAAAACTACTAACGCATCGTCTCTTGCAGTTATGTAGAGTGAGACGATGTTTTTCACCACATTATGAAACAGTTTAATCATCAAAAACAGAGTGATGCTCTAAAATGTTATGATTTAACGTTCTTGACACTAAATAGGCGTATTGTTTATCACTTTAATAAAGGTGATAAAATATATTAAAAACTAAAGAAAAACAGATTTCAGCATCAAATTGTAATAGCAAACTTAGCAAAATAAAAGTTATTAACTATTGCGAAATTCCTCACTTACTAAGACTAAAACTTCAGTTAATAAAGGAATAAAAAGAATTTAAAAAATAAAATTTCAGCGTCAAACTGCAATAGCAAAGTTGGCAAAGTAAATATTATTAATATATAATATATAATAATATTAAATCCCAACCTTATTGGGGAAAAAAACTTGATTTCCACTATAAGTTAAAAGAAAAAGAAACAAAAATAAAACTTAACATAATATATTTAGCATTGAACTGCAATAGCAAGCAGACTAAAGATTGTTAAATATTTTAAAATTCTAACCTTATAGGGAATGAAAATTCAGCTTAATTTGCACTCAAAGTAAAAAGCAAAAAACACATAAAAATAAGATATTTCATTTAATTCTACAATAGCAAAATTAGACAAGTATTATTAAAGTTTAGTTTTATTAAATATCTTATAATTATAACTTTATTGGGGAACAATTTAGCTTTATTTCCACTTAAAGTAAAAATTAAAAAAATAAAGAAAATATTATATTTCAATATCAAATTTCAACCACAAAGTTAGCCAATAAAATGTTCATGTTAAATATTTTAACTTTACTGAAGATAACGTTCATTTTGATTTCCTCTTATAATAAAAAAAAAAAACTCAAAATATGACATTGAATTATAAAATTTCAATAGCAAATTAAAAGCAATTAAATATTTTAAGATTCTAACCTAAAAAGAAAATCAGCTTGACTTTCACTTGAAGTAAAATAGAATAAAAACCCACAATGCAACATAAAAACAAAATCAAGATATTACACCGTCACATTTTAATACCAAAGTTGGCAAACTAAATGTCATTTAACATTTTAAAATTCTAACTGTATTTGGGAATTCAGCTTGATTTCCATTCAAATATTATTATATTTCAGCATCAAACCACAATAGCAAGGTTAGCAAAGTCGCCAACTTTTAAAACAATATTCATAATATTAATAACATTTTGGTGGAGTAGAGGATTTGTGCATAAGCAGCTCTGAGGGTCTACAGTAATCTATGACCTGTTTATGTTTGAGGTGTCAGACACCACAGCATCATGAAATTAGAAGTAAACCCGGATGAGTAAGACGGTGAAACACAGATAATTCACAAGGAAATTCAAGAGATCAAAAAAAAAGCAGAAACAAAATCATTCTTGACGCCCAAGGCGTGGTATTACGGGCACACTGAAGAGTAAACAAAGTTGTCTGTTTTCTCTTCCCCTGTAACTGATGACACATGCAGTGAAATGTGTGTGTGGTGTCTGCGTGTGTGTGTGTCTGCGTTTACAACCGAGGGTGTTGGAACAAAGAGAGTTGAGTCAACAGGATATGATAGGAAGTTGAGACAGTAATGGATGAAGAGATACATTTCTGGGAAGTCTTCCTTCACTGTCATTTTCAAGTAAAGCAAATTTAAAAAAAAAAAAAACAAAAAAGTTGCTCAATGATCAGATACCAGTTCATAAAGAAACTGGGACCACAAAAATGTGCAATTTTGAAACTGTCAGTTGTCAGCAAAAACATTCATATTCTCATACTGATGCTTTTATGACTATGTTGTGATATTAATATAATATTCCATTTTTAGACAATCCTACAATCCTACAATCAAACAGGCATCACCTAAATTTTTGCTATTGTATACATTATATGTAAGAAATATGTCACGTGTTCAGCTTAAAGCAGAGGAGTAAAAATAATTTAAACATTTTGCAACAATGCATGACTTATAACCTCTACCCATTCATGTCAACAGCTTCATCAAATTATTCTTCCAATTAAAGTAAGGGCAGTAATTATCTGATCGTGCACTTGAAAATATAGTCAATGATTTTCTCGACAATGGCATGCCAGCACATGCTGAAATATGCCGTGTTAATAACTTTACAGTGTGATTTTTTCTAATGAGTTGAGGCTGGTGTTGGTACAGAGAATAATAAGCCAAACAAAAGCGAGCAGGGCTGAGAACCTGTGCTGTGCTGCGCTGTGCTGTGCTGCGCTGTGCTGTGCTGTGCTGTGCTGTGCTGTGCTGTGCTGTGTTGTGTTGTGTTGTGTTGTGTTGTGTTGTGAGGCGGGCCCCCCTTTTAGGAATGTTGCTGTCATGTTTGTGTTTTCAAAAGGCCACTGGAGCTGGCATGCCTTTGAGAGGCCTAATGCTCAGCTAAAATAACCTATTGTGAACTGTCACTGCCATGTTTACACAGCACCCGCTCCTCTATTTCAGAGCTCTCCTCCCTCCCTCCCTCCCTCCTACTCCTCCTCTGGAATTTATCTCCTTTTGATCTTCCATTCAAAGGTACTGGACGCTTGATAGACATGCAAGAGGGAGAGCTGCTCCAGACAAACGTGATTCACAGGAAACTGGTGACAAGCTCGAGGCATGTGAAGCACAGAGGAAGGAGGGAGACAGCATGATGCCGAGGTGCTAGAAGAGTCCAGACCAAGAGACTGATGAGGTTAAACTGATCGGTAAAAAAATGTTCAAATAGATAATGAAAAGTATAGTAGGTTGCCCCAAGATTTATACTGTACTGAAGATGGTCAGCTGGACAGAATCATACTTTTAGGTTATATTAGATTACATTAAAAAGTTTTATTGTCCCTGAGGTGCAATTTGGTAGTAAACACAACCAATTCACACCATAATAGAAAAAAAGTTGAAAAAAAAGAAAGAAATAGAAACATTAAAAAAAACATAAAAAGAAACATAAAAAATGTAGGGACACATTTTAATTTCATTTTTTAACTATGTTTAAAAAAATGTCAAACAAATCTACCTTTTAAAATAAATAAATACAACAAACTGAGGCATAAATACATATAATATATAACATACAGTAGATGTCATCAAAGTAAGTTATAGTGAATATGACACATTCAAGGTTCATCATTAATTGTTCATTACAAAGACATTATGGCCTAAAGCTTGTTTAAAAACCCAACAGCTGAGGGAGCAAATGATCTAAGATATCTGTTTGCCCTCTGAGAGAAAGTATACCTCCTCCCTGATGGCATAAGTTGAAACTCTGCATGAAGAGGGTGATGCGCGTCTGCTAAAATGACCTTTGCCCTCTGAAAGGCTCTGACTCCGTTAGACATCGTCAAGATTATGCAAGCTAGTGCCAATGATTTTTTGGCAAAGTTAAACAATTCCCAGCCTCTTTTTGTTAACCATGCTGAGGTTGCTTAACCAACAGATTATTGCAAAAGCTAAAATTGACTCAATATATGATGAACAACACATTTTTTTAAAGTAATCTGTCAACATAATTTCCTCAAAAAGAACCGTCTCTGAATGGCCTTCTTGCAGATGTAGTCAATGTTTGCCTCAAAAGTCAGTTTGTCATCCACATTGTACAGGGCTGGGAATCCAGGGTTCAACGTGGCTACAAAATGTTACTCTGTTGCCACCCGATATCACTGAAGGTGGCTCCCTGTGGCCACTAAGTTTTATCAGGTCTCTCTTGAGAATGAAAGTACATGTCTCAATGAGATAACCTATCTAAATAAAGGTTAGGTAAATTTTAAAAATCCCTTAAAACTGTGTTAAGTTTTCTTACATTGCCTTTTTATAGGCAAGTTTACATTTGGGCCATCAATAATTTACTTCAGATAAATAAAATAAAAAAATAAAAAATATGAATTATCCATCACTTTTTTATGAAAACAAGAGTATTAGAATGTAAACCAAATGCACATGTTTACATCTATTATGTTTCACAGTCCAATTGGCTCAGCCGTAAGGAATCTACAGCCCAATCTTATAAAATTGCTATGGCTGATCAAAATACTGAGAATTTCATTTTAATTGTCCAATTACTGACATTTCCATGTTTAGACATAAATGCTGAGGAGAGAAAAATGGCAATTCAAAATTTTGATTGTTGCCCCTACCACTGATATAGCCTAGATGTATTACATTGTACGCTTTTCCAGCATAACAAGAGTAAGCAGTTTACTTAAAGCTAACAATTAGGAAAAGCTGGATTTGTAATAAGCTGTGTGCTGATACATACATTGGCTTTGTGTCACTATGTTATGTGTAAGCATACGGAACGACAGCAGTCCTATTATAATCGCAAACTGAGGTTGTTTGGGAGGCGAGCTTGTTACCGGAATAAGTACACAACTGCAGAGATAGACGCCTTTATCCAGACACTATATACACTGTTTGTGGGTCTACATGCACGCACACACGCACACACGCACACACGCACACACACACACACACACACACATACACACACAAACACCATGGAGGGAGTGAACCCTCCAGGTGCTTTTGATTAAAAAACACCCTCCAGCACATGACAAAGGTTTTATCAGCAACAAAGCCGGTGCAATTTGGTATCCTTGTCATTTGCAGTCCTCTTTTATATTCCCCATTTCAAATGTGTTCAAAGTTCACACCCTCTTCCCCGTGTTAACGCAACTTCCTCAATAAACAACAGCCGTTTTATCTGCATCTACTTTCACACCATATTAGTGAATAGAGGCAGGAGGCGTCTCTTATGTCCCTGGGCTATCACGCTGTGATAAGGGAACTGCTAAGTACTGGATGTCTTTATGTGCAGTCTGCACATGTGGATTATTTACAGGCTTTGGGGTTTCCTGCTGCTAAAGCCAGCTCTGGGTGTCTTACAAATCCCAGCTCAGAGCATTGCCACACAGTCAAGTCTGCTCTCCGCTGAATCCCTCGCTGCACCTTCTCCCTCTACGACATGAAACAGACATATTTCAGACATGTGTCTCCTTAATCTCATTTTATGCAACTTTACTGACCCACAGTAACAATCAAAAACAGCTCCAAATCCAACTGTGTGTAAAGGGAAGGGATTCGAGAGAATTTGCTTCAAGTGTGACAGACACACAGCACTTATATGGCAGTTTCTAAATGAGAAATAGAAGGAGAATGTGATAAAAGGTCCAGAGAAAATACAGATGACGTGGTTAAGTGGGGGGGGTGTAAAGAGGGAATCGTTCAGGGCGTCTCCACTGGGAGTCAGACGGTGAGAAACGGGCCAGCATTGTTTGTTCAGGCCCATCAACAGAGAGAACTCTTTAGTTCTATAAACGTCCGGCTCCTCTTGCCACAGCTGGGGAAGACCTTGAACGTGAAATAGTTTCAAGCAGATTGCTCTAATTGCTAGAAGATGTGCAAGCAGGTGTAACCGGATCCCTGCGGCCACTCAGAGAAAGGGAGACGGAACGAGATGTGCATCTGTTTGTGTCTTTCTGCTCTTGTGTGTGTGTGTGTGTGTGTGCGCGCACGCGCACGCTTCGGTGTATTTACTCAGCAGCCACGTTTGCCAGCCTTTATTAGTCAGGAGAGTGTGGCTCAGAGACAGCCAGAAACAACACGACTAATAGGTTAGCTCTTAATGTAGTCCGGCTCAGAAGACACCGGGCCCTCAGGTCTCACCCTGCAGCCTCCACGGGGCTTCCACGCCAATGGCCTAAATGTCAAGGTTATCTGCTTGACTTTCTGACTGATCGCATGTCTCAACTCACCTGACATTTATCACTTCTGCTGTTTTCTTTTCAAAGACAAGGCCCTCTGCTCCTCAGTGGTAACCAAGCCAAGAGGCCAGACTTTTCTCTTAGCAGCTCCTCCACATAAGTTGCTAACATGTTAAAGGGGACCTGATATGCTCATGTTGAGGTTTTGTAAGGTTTCTACTAGTTTATGTCTTTTAATGGTGAAAAACAATTTATCTTTCTCATACTGTGACAGAGTACCCTCTGTCTTTCTAAGCCCACATCAAGAAAAAGCCAAGTCCGCTCTGATTGGTCAGCGTTTATGGGTCTTCCATAAATTTGTGTCTCTGCACTGTTACTACCACTGCAGAATAACTGTAGCGGAGAAGAGTGGCACGTTTTAGGGTGAAAATTCAACAGTAAAAATGTCTTCGGACATGTGCCAGCAGGAATATGATCTAAAATCAGCAAGAAATTTACAAAATTGACAACAAAGTTTACATGTTCTGTGATATTAGCACGAAGCTACATGTAGCAGTGTATTTACAGTCAGTGACAGAATGTTATAGGGAATAGTGGCACGATCTATTATGAAAAATTGCAAACAAAAGTTTCTAGACACAATTAGACTTCCAACAGGGATCTGACCTGAAATCAAGGAGAAATTTCTAACATCGACCCCAAAATTTAAATGTTTCCTCACTTTGACGTATAGCTACATGAAGCTGTGAACTTGCAGTGGAGAAATAACAGAGAATCTTGGCACTTTCTACCATGAAAAAAAATCACCAATGACATATCCTCTAAACACAACCAGACATGGTCCAACAGGAATATGATCTAAAAATGAGGAGAAATGTATAACATCAGCAACTAAGTTTACATGTCTTCCTGATGTTAGCATATATTACATGTAGCAGTGCACTTGCAGTTGCTGAATGAATAACAGAGAACAGCCATGAAAAAAAAATCACCAATAAAAGTCACTAAACACATGATCTGTAGCCAAGTTCACATTTCTCCGACACTGGCATGTAGGTACATTAAGCACTGTAGGCTATGTAATTTTAAACACCTGCAGTAGTCTGCCTAAATCAGATGACCATATAAAAAAAGTGGCACATGATGATGTCAAACTGTAACCACAATAGAAAAAAAGTGTTAGGGATGGAGTGTGAATGGTAGGGAACCATTACTTTCACTTTGGCCAAAAAGATCATAGACATCCTTCTTTGTAAGACTATATATAAGACACAAATTTTAGAAAACCATAATAAGCCCCTTTAAGCCAATGTAACATCTTCCCCCATGTGTCCAATCATTTCGTACAATGTATGGGCTATCTTAGCCAGTTACAATAAATTCAGAAAAGCTGGTTCTATATTCACAATATAACAGACAGTAGATCTGGTGTTAGAGGGGTGTTGACTATGCAAACATATAGTAATGCGATTCACTTGGAATACTTGTCACTTTAATTGAAACGCATATAATATATATTTTTTAAATATTTTGGTGGGGGGGTGATTTTTAAACATATAAGCCGATAAGCAGTGAGGATCATGTCTATTTATATTAATTGCATTTTTTTCCCCTTTCTCTTTTCCTCAGTAATACAGACAGTTTATCTGCAATGCAAAGCAGGGAAAGTCTGGTTTCCCAGTAAGTATATAATTAATGCCATTTCCAAAAAGCCACTCCACATGGAAAACAGGCCCTGATGCTCAAACCTTGCGCATTACGGGGCCCTCGCAACAACACTCTCCAGTCTGTGTTTAGATTTCCAAACTAATTCATGTAGAATACATAAATAAATCAACGTTTTATACCCACTTCAAACCATTAGATTCCCTTCCTTCGCTGCACTTTTCAACTAATCTATTAATATTTATGACAACACTAAACATTTCAAATGTCCACGTTTAAACAATAAGGCAGTGCGTGCACTTACATAAGGCAGAATCTGACTTCAATAAAAACCCCATTTTGTTTGTCCAGCACACCTCCCCGCATCAACCCCCCCTCTCTCCCCATAACAGGTAATGCAGCGCCCTGACAAATGTTTTTCAGAGAAAAAATGACTGTAAGAAAAACAAGACGAAAGCAAAGTTATTAACTGTGAGTGGAGATAGAAGAGAGGGGGCTGTGAAGCAGCACTGATGATGGGGGGGGGGGGGGGAAAAAAGGGGGGGGGGGGGGCACAGACAGATGGAGGAAGAGAATAAGAGTGTGAAACTGAGAAGAGGAGAGGTAGAGGGAGATGGAAAAGAGAGGGGAAAAGAAGAGAGAGTAGCAAAGAGGGGGAGGTCGCAGGAGGTGCAAGGAGGGAGGGTAAACAGTGCCCCAACCAGGCGGTTCGGGCGCTTGGAGCCTGGTACAGAGGGGTCACCCTCCCCACACACCCCCCCCCCCCCCCCCCCCCCCCACCAACCCGGCGAGGTCAGCTCAGCTATGCGGGCCTGACAGCTTCCGTTTGCTGTGTGCTCGCCGTTTGTTTGGATTCCCCAGCCTTGCTTAGCCAGCAGCTTAACAACAGATGGCTAAAGAAGGCCTCTATTCAGAGTGGTCTGGATCAGAAAATCACACCAAGGAAAGTACACAAGCTGCAGACAAAACACACACAAGCGCGCACACACACATGCAAATGACATGGATTGTCAGAGTTGCACATGCTGCAAACAGGGGGATGGCAAATAAGGCTGCCACAAACACACTGTAAAATCTTAAAAGTTATTTTTACAAAAAAAATATCTAGGAAAGCAACTGCCCTGAAAAATGTAAGCAAATATAACTATGAATCTCAATTTATGTCAACTTTAAATCTAATTGTTAAGTTCACTTAAAATTTAGTTATATTTATTTAATTTTGTGACGTTGTTGCAACTTAAAAATGACAAATTGAGTTAAATCAATTTTTTCAAGTTTTAGCTTTAGTAAGCTAATCTCCTAAAATCAAAATCAAATAAAAATGCAAATCTCCTAACTTCATCATTTGCAAAATCCTTTTTGCCATGGTCAAGTGAAGTCAGACTAACTTGGTTTACTGAAGTTGCCGACACTTAGAAAGAGCAGGTGATTTCACTTGTCATTTTTAAGTTGCAACAACTCCAGAAAATTAAGTAAATGCGTCTAAATTTCAAGTAAACATAACAATTAGATATAAAGTAAACACAAATTCGATTTACAGATACATTTAATTGCCTTTTTCGAGGCTATTGGTTTCAGATTATTTTAAGTAAGATCAGCTTTTCAGATCTTACAGTATTTGCCCACAAAAAGGCATGTAAAACACACATGCAAGCGGGCACACACATGCAACGTGGCATCTGATTATACCAACTTCCCGGGGACGATTAAATAACTGAGCAGATCTGAGTGAAAGCATTTCCGTCCCCCGCCATTATTAAACGAATCCTGTGTTTATTACAGCTTTAGTGCGGTGTAAACTCATAAACACCCTCCCAGAGTACAAGAGGAGCTGTCAACTAAATATTGTTTCTCTCATGAGTCGCTCTTCCACCTCAATTACGCCTTTCAACTTTGCGGGCTCAGTATGATAAAGTGGCAGTAAAAATCATTCACATTAATACACCATTGTGCATCTGCTGCTAAAGGTAATTAAAGAAGTAAATGACTCATAAGAATAGACATATTAGCTGCAAAATGAAAGGCAACTGGGCTGCCTCATGAAAATATGTACCATTAAGATACTGCATTTTCATATTGGGGTAATCAGCTCCACTAGCCTGATGCTGATTTAATCCACTCCAGTGGAAAGTCTATCAGCGCACAGCCGCGTGTCACTGTCTACCCGCCAAGAGCCAGGCGTTGTGCTTTAGCATTGCCTGTGAATGGCTCCACTAAGGAGGGAGGTCACATGCAGGGAAATCAGTCGGAGGAGCAGTCAGTGCTTAGGTGTCATTTAGAGGCAGATGGAGAGAAAGAGGGGTGAAAAAAAGTGAGGAGGATAAAATGAGCTAAAAAGAATCATAAAAAAGCACTGGGAACAATGCGGCGGGCAGATCTCAGCAGCCCCCTCTCCCCCTGACCTTAGCTTTTTGTTCTGAGCATATGATGCCTCAGGATGCCCACCACTGAATACAGCGATAATATCCGTCAAGTTGATAAAGTGGGAGGAAGAGAGCAGAGGCGTGCCAACTGTGCTGGGGTACTTAGACGGACTGTTAGAAAACACGCGCTCCTCCCGATTGCCTCTTTGTTGGAAGTGTTGCATCACTTTGTAGCGGGGAGTGTTGTGCTTGGGAAAATGGGCGCTTCCAAAAACCCAGCGTGAGACCTAGAATACTGTGAGCAGATTTTATCATGCGTGAATGATATTGTTTAGAATGGGAAGCTCTATCTGCCCTGGTCTCATAGACGGAGGACTCAACATTATTGATACACTCGAGACTTCCGGGATACGACCGGTAAAACCCCTTAAATCTTCCAATTTAGTCGTGGTGAATATAGATGAATGTAGTCGACACACAAACTATAGGATGGTGCTTGAGGAGGGGAGAGAGCGATCAGACGGCATGGAGCGTCACAGCGCTCGGGGGCCCGGACTGATGGCCTACGTTGTCGGCTGACCACTCTGCAGCCTCGGCACCACAGGGCGCGTTGATTAACTCAGTGTGGAATGCAAAAGGAACTCATCTAGATGAATAATCCCACTAATCAGTGCAACAGACAACAAGCGTGACACCGCCCAAAGCTAAGTTTGACTGTTTCCTCAAAGATGGATTAGAAATGACATCTGCCTAAAGAGCAAAGCGAAGCATCCTGTTGATTTTATTAAGACAATAAAACAAGAATTTCTCCTCTAGAAGTAAACAAGTCGTTGTATTGAACGGACCCGAGCCTTTATGGTGAGGTTTTCTGTGGTTTTTCGACTGTACATCTTTTCCCACTGCCTTGAAATGTCCTGACCTGAGACCTAACACATCATGAGCTGCTGAGGGAGAATTCCCACTGTGTGTGTGTGTGTGCAGCGAGAGTTCCTCCGAAGGAGAGGATTTTCTATAAATCACAGGCCAGTCCAATTGGCTATGGATTGAGTTGCAGCGGGGAGAGACAGCTCCCTGGGAATAGCAGTGTCTCTGTTGAAGTCATTCCAAGATGGGTAATATGATCCTATGCCGCCAGGAATAAAGAAAGGGAAGAGAAAAGGAGGGGGGAGAAAAAAATGTGATTGCTCCGGCCATAAAGAGGAGTAATCTCCAGCAGGGTCAGACACATCACCCGTCACACTGGACTGTAATGTATTACAGTCTCGCAGGCAGATGATGTGACACATGGTGGGCCTCACTTTTTCGGCAGAACATAGACTGTGTAAAAATAACGGATGCAGCCACCCTTGGTTTGTGGACTCATGCTGAGGCCTCGAGTTTGGCATTTTTGAGTCGCCATCTTGGATTTTCAGATACCGAAGTGACATAAGTTGACAATATTTGGTCGAGAGGGTGAAATAGTGGAGGGGTGAAGGTTATACAGTCTATGGTGATGCCTAGTAAACAGCCTGTCATTCAAAATAACATAACTTTAAGCCTTAATAACATTTCAATGTTGGAGTTCTATAAACATTTACCTTCATACAGTTGTCATGAATGTTGAAATTAGCTATACAGTTCTTATTTGAGAATTTTTCATCTTTATTGACATAGTAGAAAGATCCATTGCAAGTTCCATTTTTGGGGCAACAAAGATTAAGACTCTCACTCTATTTGATAACATAGACAACGTATTAATGTTAGGTGTGCAGAGGTGATCTTCCAATGATTTTATTTATTTATTTATTTATTTTTTAATTCATTTAACCTTTATTTATACAGGTAATCTCATTGAGACATGGGGTCTCATTCTCAAGAGAGACCTGTTTTTGACAGTATACAATATAACAACAATTAGTTACAGACAGGCAGATTTATCAATACAGTAAACACAACATCTAAGTGAAAGTGCCAAATGGAAGCAGATTTAAAATACTAAAATGGGAAAGTTTCTAAACATGTTTTGTTCCATTGCCCTTAAAATGAGTTTAAAATCCCCTCTGGGGTCAAGCTGGGCAGCTTCAGATCCTGCTGTACCGTGTTCCTGGTTGAAGGGGCAGAGTAAGAAAGTGCCTTTTTGCCAAGCTCTGTACATACTGTGGGAACACTGAAGGTAACAAAGGTCTGGGAGCGTAGGCTACGACTGCACTGTTTGCATGACATCCTTAGAGTCATAAAAAATATCTTGTATTATGTTTGATAATCTGCATATTATGGTGATAATATACAGTGTAACACGTGAAATTACAAAAATCATGAAATAACTGTTAATAACCACCAGGATGATTTGTATGTTATGTATGCAACCGCAAAGACTCAAGTAGCAACAGTCTAATGGCGTCACACAACAAAAACACCTGACTGGAGTCCCTTGGTGATGGCTGAACGACTGCATACAGCAGCGAGAGTGACTGAACAATCCCACAGCCATAAACTGTATGTCAGAGCTTAATGAGCTCAAAAAACATCAACCGAAAATAAAGTAGAGCATCCTCCCAGAGTATCGCCCAAAGTGTAACCACATGCAGAGCTTGTTTAGTTTGGGCTGACTGAGATGACAACTGCTTTACATTACATGAAACCAAATGATTCATCACAACAACCCAAGAAATGGCACAGCGCGGTTGCATTTTGCAGTGAGGGCCTGTACGTGGCTGAGAGTGGCAGCTAGTTTAGCAAACCAAAACTACGTAAAGTGGTTATACAACATTTCAGGAGATGAATCTAATAGAGCTCAGAGGGCAGGGAAGTGCTGAATATTTGGTTCTATTTTTGGTAGGGTTGTCACCCTTTAGCTGGTTGTTCAGTTGGTTATTGGATATGTTCTTGTCCGACCAAATTTTCATTAGCTGGACAGTCGTAGGTGTAACTTATATAAGGTCGCGTGTCCACCAAAGTGTTTTTTTTCCAGCTGAAAATGCCACATACTCTTCTAAAAACACCCAGTTGAGAGCACAAGAGTGCTTTTCCTATGTTCTTTTAGCTGAGACGCTTTGGTTGCGTATGATTGCTATGATACAGAATATTTGCGGAAGTAAAAATGTCAGCACAAGGTAGAGTACTTGCTCTTGATGAGGATATATAAATATATAGGGAGTGATGATGAGCCCTGTAGCTTTAAGGCAACAACCGATTTCCAGTTGTTAAAGCACAGTCCCTCTCCCACTAAAGACAAAATCTGAGGCCATCGGGAGCACTCGTAGTCATCTAGGACTTGAGATTAGATTGGCCGACCACATTCACAGTTCAAAAATTCTGTGTGTTTATGGACAAGTCATGGAAAAAAAAAATCCTTTGAGTGTAAGCACTTTTTCCAAACCACCTCGAGCTTAATTAGCATGCGGAGTGCGGCGTGGTGACAGAATTGGCCGCCCTCAATCTGCCTGAGCCACCTTCAGCTTTAGGCGCTGAGACCTGCAGGCTGCAGGCTTCAATAAATGTCGCAGGAGAAGATGATCACAACTCAAATTAAGTTATGCACTAAGCTTGAAGGGCTTACATAAACATGTGATGGAAATATTAAACAAACTGAGGGAAAAGACGAGGGAGAAAAAAAAAAAACAGGCCCTGATGCAACTTGAAAACCATTTGAATTAGTGCAACTGGGTGAATAATTTGTCCAGATGTTGAATTTTCATTGATGACTGAACATTGCATATATACAATAAATCAACCCCCCCTTGTTTTTCACAGAGAGGTACTTAGTAGCGGTTGGTGTGAATGAGAGGTAAAAGTAAAATGCAGGTGGCAGAAGTAGCCCAAACAACAAGCACTGCAGGAACCAAGGGCATGTGGGCTATAGAGCTGCTAGGGTGGTGGGCGGGGGGATGACAGACTGCTGTTCAACTCCATTAGCTGCTATGTGAGAGGGGTGCATCTAGCAGCACACGACCTGTGAAGAATCTTAGATCTCACTCTATCTTGGAATGGGGATTGCCGCATTAATTCTAGGAAACTGTAATCTCTCAAGCAAATCAAATTACTCTCATTAAGCGCAAGAAGAAAACTGCCTCTGTAATAAGTATGTATAAAAAGTATTTATTACCAATAATCACCTCTTTAATATGAGCTAGCGTACAACGGCTTTTTATTTTTGCTGATTAAGTTTAAAAATGGGGAAACAAGGAAGGGCACATGCTCACATATGCATGGCCTCTGCACACACACACAAGCAAACACACGCGCACTAATACACACCTCATGGAGTTTATGAGAGCGGTTGATACAGTGATTAAAGGGGAGGGTAGAGGGACACAGTGCTTGAGGGCCTTGGAGAGGACGTGCCTCACCTAGTCATAAAAACACACCTCTGTCTTTAAGCCAGCACCAGAATCGCTCTCAGTGGGTTCACTCGGAGGTGAATCGCTAAAGAATTTACATGCAAAGTAGCACATGTCATCACCCAGACTGTGCGCTCGCACATGTAGCGTTGCATTGTAACTTGGCATGCGCTCGCTGACCGCCACATATTTGCGGCGGTTTGTGAGGTTGATGGTCTGACCTGGGGCAGCCGCTCTCTGAACAAAGCTATTTCTGAACACAGCTGCCACAGACTTTTCTTTTTACATTTGCATAATTTGTGTACATACAAGCCTAACCAAACAGCCAACAGTATGTTAATGTTATGCATGTATGGTTTTGAGACAGTAAATAAAGCTAAATAACAGTGTGGGGCGTAATGACTCGGGTGGGAGGTGAAGTCTTTGCTCTTCTTCCAGGATATGACATCATTCCAGAAAGCACAAGCTGCCAGCTGTAATTGCACTGCTGGTAAATGGAAAAGACACAGATGTAACCCTGTTTCTAGTGTTTGATTCGTCTTCCACACAACCAATTAATTACATCTAAAAAACAGCAAAAAGACAGTTAACAAAAACACATCAAAATGGGTGATAAAAACGATTTGCCTCTACAGAATCAATTAGGACTGAGGGTCAGTGGGTCATTCATTTACTGGTTCAGCATAATTACCTGTTTTTCTTCCCCTCATTTACTTCTTTATTCATCTGGGACACCGATGTCCCCGCAAACCAAAAGAACACACTTTTTTTTTTGTGATTATTCAAATTAAACATCGATTCCTGAGAGAGAACGCCGACAGACTACAATGCGCCGCAGCTAATGTGCTCCAAAAACAAACTCCCCCGAAGCAAAACGAGGGAATTCTATTAGATGTCAGCCTACATACTGTAAATTTCTATTTGACTCGCCAAATCGGGCGATAAGTAAATAAATAAATACAGAATCAAAACAGAAATTACAATGTGATCTTGTGGAATATCAGCTATGATGAAAATATGCTGAAGCGCCTGCACTGTGCCGCCATCTGATCTGAGTTCTTGGCAGGAGGACAAGTTCCAGCAGTACTGTTGCCCTGTGGCTACAAATCACTGCCAGTGCTCCTCTGACTGTCTATCAAAGAGGCCGCATCCACTCCTGTCTGCTGCCTCATGGTGGGTAGAAAGAGAGGAGAACGATCATGGCTGACTACATACGTGTTGTCACAATGCTGGAATTTCCTACTTTGATTCAAAGCCTTGAAAATGATTGATTTTTGTTTTACCACAGGGTAAATTAACATTGAGGGCATAGAGGTAAAGATAAATATAACAAGACTATAGCACTACAGCAACTTCTCTTTTCTTGATAAGTCGCAGAGTACAGTAGAATTTAGAATAAAATATAAACATTAATCCTTTGAATCCTGGATTGACTTGATTGGTTTGGGGTGTTTTTGCTATTTTTCCAGGTCAATTTGATTGGGTTTCAAATGGTTAAAGGGACTGTTCAGATTCATTGAAATGAGGTTGTATGAGGTACTTATCCATAGTCAGTGTATTACATACAGCAGATGTCAGTCACCACGAACGCAGTTTGGAGAAAAAGGCAAGAGTCTGACACAGAAGCTAAGCAATGTACTGCTGTGGATGGGGGCCAGCAACAAAATGTATTTTAGCTACCTAAAAGAGCACCACCTTAACAAAAATCAATATAATTGTACTCTATAGAGAGAATATTTTCGCCACTTTACCTTTTCGTCAGACAGCTGTTCAGGCACCAGACTCCATTAACAAAAACAATAATCTTAGCTCGCTGAGCACAGAAGCTGCTGGTCTATTGCTGCCTTGATCAGTTAGTTTTATTTTATGACTTTGGTGAATCCAAATAAATACTTTTACACAACAAAGTCACACAATAACACAAGCAAACTAACAGAACAAGACAGCAGGAGACCAGCAGCTACTTTGTTCAGCAATGTTAAATCGCTATTTTCCTCTATGGACTTTAAAGATAGCAATATAATATCCAGGGTTCCCATATATTTTCATACAAAAACTATCAAAACTTTTCAAGGACCGATAAAAATAATTCATCTTGCTACCCTTGACAAGTGTTTTTCAATCATATTTGATTCAAACTCTATTCAAACATAATCTCATCTTACTGGCATACATAAAAGGGGAGACAGGACGCGTGGAGAAAATGAAGAAAGATACACGATTGTAAACAAAACGTCACACATATTAGAGTTACATTACATCGACAGCTACAACAAATATATTTGCCATTATGTAAAGTGACATAAAAAGCTATTCACTGAAGATTTCTTGTAAAAATGTCATAACACAAAACAAAATTCCATGACTTTCCCAGGCCTGGAAAATGTGATTGTGAAATTCCATGACTTCCCCAGCTTTTCCATGACAGTGGGAATCCTGACATATCATATCATATAGGTTTCCAAAATGTAAAACAGTGAAAATATTCGAAATATAAACTTAAACTTGCATAGATTTTTTTGTTGGCATTTCTTTTAAAGGTGGCTAAAATACAGTATGTTTTGCTGCTGACCCCCCTACACAGAACTCCAGCCTGCTTTTCCAATCTGGGGGTCTGCCGAGTGACTACTGCATGTAATACACTGACTATGGATAAGTACCTCATACAACCCTATATCAAAAACTCGGAATTATCCCTTTTATAATAACTGGTACTAGTGTATCAATACTGCTAAAAATGAATGTTTCAGCAGTTTTAGATATTTATAATCGATGAGTATTTCTGACATCACTCCTATAGATGTTCTTACCTTCCTTGGACAAGTCTTTCAAGACATTTCTATACTATACTGCTCCTGTATAAAGTAAAGCTGTTGGTCTTTTAACAGACACGAGCGTTTCACATGTTTCACACATAAAAGCAGACTCAGTGAGTCCGGCTGCAGAATATCACATTAACACTTTGTAAACATCCACCCGTAAAGATAATTATTTTGATTGCAGGACTCTTGTGAGCCTTTTCTTTCCCTCCTAAACATCTGGTTGAAATATGGGGCGAGTGCTGGCTTCCTGGCTCCCACTCAGGTGGTTAAAATAGACTGCTCGCGTACACATATTAATAGAGTGGTGGGTAACTTTCATTTTTTCCTCCCCTTTAGTTTACAATATTTTTTTTTTCACTTGGTGGCGTGTCAGCAAAAAGGCAGGATCTGTGGCTCCCCACATCGCACCTGCCAGGAAGTGATTCTTTTCTATGAAGCCAGAGGGGCTGCAGGGACACGTCGGGACATGCCGCTGTGACGTGAGCTGGATGCTCCTACAGGCAGGGCATTGGGAGCAGGCACACGTAGCCCTTTTTCATTCATGAGTTATAAAGCAAGCTTCACCTGCTGACGTGATCCAAAGGAGATGTGTCTTTGAGCAAACACTTTATTTATGGAGGATCATCATTTAAAGGGATAGTTCAGCCAAAAATGAAAATTCAGTCAGTCAGTCAGTCAGTCAGTCACTAGCCCTCATCACCCACAAAACACTGCCAGAGTTTCAAGGGGAAAAGACATTACACTCATCTCCTTAACAATTAGAGCAAATGGTGACCAGGAATCAATAGATAAAAAAATACATAATAAAACCACAAAATGTCTTTATATTGCTTGTCCAAAGCAATCCAAGTGTCCTGAAGCCCACACATGCCAAGTTGTTTTGAATAAGTCACTGGCGCCATTTTTTTAGCCTTGTCGTAACCTGTAGCTTGTAGCTCCTAATGTGGGAGCTGCATTCATGTATGCTCAGTATCTGCAGTGTTTACATGCTACCCAGAAGCCTCTCCCACAGACAGAGTAGTTTTAAATCCAACAAAGGGACTTGTTGCTTGCTGAGAACTCCACAAGTCTCTCTCTGTGTGAGGAGGAGGCTTCCACAAGATGTTGTTGGTCTTGTGCAAGCGTGCAAATGTAAATGCAGCTCCTACACTAGGAGCTACAGGCTACAACAAGGCACAAAAACATGGCACCAGTGACATTTTTCAAAACAAATTGGCATGTCAAGGTTTCAGGAGACTTCGATTACTTCGGATGAGCAGTATGGAGGCATTTTGTGGTTTTATTATGTATGTTTTTAACATTTGAATACTGGTCACTATTTGCTTCAGTTGTTTGGGAGATGAGTGCAACACCTTTTCCCCTTGAACCTCCAGCAGTGTTTTGTGCTCTATAAATCTTCACCTGGCTTTCCATCAGCATGAGGGTGAGTAGATAATGACCCAACTTTCATTTTTGGGTAAACTGTCCCTTTAATTTAGATTTTTTTTTCTCATAATGAGAATCCACTGATCTTTATTTGTTGCATTTCCTTGTGTTCTTGCTTGTGCATGAAACCAGGCGCATGCGAAGAGGCCTCAAGAGTAGAACAGAGCACAGGCGACGACTGTGATAATTGACCAAGATGTTGCTTCCACCAAGTCCCCGTCCCCTCACCTCCAAATCCCAGCAGGCCCCGTTTTCAATTTAACACAGAGACTTGACCAGACTTCGCTCATTGCAGGGCTAAGGCACATCTTTGACACTTTTACATTAGAAACACAGCTTTCTGCCGATTAAAAACCTTCCCTCTGCCTCTCTCTCCTTCCTCCCTCTGTATGGCAAGAGAGGTAATGCGAGAGGGGTGTCCATTTCCTGTCCCTCCTTGCCCCCCACCCCTCCCCAAATCAACCACAAATAACTCACAGCCTCCTGCAGCCTATCTTGATTTCACTCCCGAAGATAAGGACACCGTTTTATTGTTTTCATTGAGCTTGAGTGCTAAGACAGAGAGAGCAAAATTACTCTCAGATCGAGATAAATACACCACAAATCGCTAATTCAATCCGTCTTCCATGCCGGTGATGTTTTGAAAAGAGAGCGAGAGAGAGGGAGAGGGGGATATCAAAAGATCGCAGTGTGAAACTGGAGTCTGGTGGCATGATACCGACTAGAGACCTCATCAAATTGAGAAGAAAAGCTAACTGTAACTTGAGTCAGAATTCCCTTTGGAGAGGCTGAGAGCTGGAACAATATGGCTATGTATTAAATATGGGATGTGCTCTGATTTGCATCCTTCTTTGATAGAAATGGACTAAATATGTGTCAAAAATTAGGTTTGTTATGACACAAAAACAGCTGAAAATCACAAGATGCATCAGTGTTTGTGGAGAGCATTGCTGCCCCAGGTAGCGCTGGTGTGGTGGTGAGGGGCTGAGGAGTATTTACTGATGTGGTTATCTTGTCCTGTGACAGGCAGGACCACTCAATCAGCCGGCTCAGGCTGGGGCTCAGGCAAGCATTACGCGCACATCCCGTACTTCTGGGGAGGAGGCGTCAGCCAAGCCAAATCTGATCAACAAATGCAGTTCCCCTGTGCCACAGCTATCTGAGATGAAGATGATATTATGTGGAAGTGAGCAAAGTGATGAAGACAGCGCGGGGGGAAAGCAGAGAACGACAGAAAGGAGAGAGAGAAAAGGTGGAACCTCCTCTAAGGCTCGGACTTCTTAAAGGCAAAGTGTCTCTCTACTGGAAAGCGAGTAGATAAGACACTGATATATTTTAATAAGAACCATGTGCCTCGCAACGCTCCCTTTACCAGATCAAAGAGCTGAGCATTTATATTCTGGAGACGGTCTCACATTAATTATCAAAAACCCGAATTAAAAAATAAAAACTTGTCTGTCCAGTGGAGTTACATACCAATTAAAAACACAATCCCGCCAGAGTCCGACTGACATTTCTAATGATCTCTTTTTAAAAATTACTGACATGTATATGTTATTAAAAGGTTAAGAGAAATTTGCATTTAGCAATGAGTGAAAAATAAATATAGTGTTGAGTGTGCAGATAAGAGCGTGGTAATTAGGAGTAGGCATTGCGGTGGTGGAAAACATTTGAAGAATAAACCTGGACTAGTTTGCTTCTTTCCCTGTTGCCCTAAAGATATTTTACATTATTCAATCCAAAATACCATCTTTCTGATTCTAACTTTTCTTTTGCATGTTAATGTTTAATAAGAGCCCTTGGCTATCTATGGGCACAATTATTAGATATCCGCAGAGAGAAATTGAAAAATTAATCATACTCTCAATTTTGTACTTCTCTGATCCATTGGAAATGGCTCTAAGAGCTTCTCCCCTGTCACAGACTCCATCTAAACACAATCATGCCGCTGCCAGAGACGAGGTTGCGTCTGCAACAAACACAATTGCATCAATACGGTAATTAACTGATTATTTATATGTTGGCACTTGTCCTGACGCACCACAACACTGATAAGCTTGTTGCAAGCGGTGATGATTACGGAGATGCTTCTCCTCCAGTCTGACACAGGAACAGCGTTTAATTATCCAAAGTTTTATACCAAGCAGAACAGCGGGGATTCATCTGACAGGACGTTGTGTCAATAGGTGCAGACTGTAGGGAAATATCTCTCAGCTGGCCCTGAGCGCATACTGTCAGACGACACATTCGCACACTAACGCGCTCCCTGAAATGCATATAGTGCCATAATAGCAAGCATATTCACTGTTGCAAATACAAAATTGCTTAGACCAGGTGAAGTTTTCCATCCATACAACTCAATTATCCATGCGTGGGCCCCTGTAGGTTTTCAATAATCCTTGTTTTGGCCCCCGCCATTACTGTATGCAATCTATGCTGATCTAATGTATAAAATATGCTAATGTGCAGACAAAACAGCATTAAGTTATAGTTGACAGAGGGATCAGCTCCACACGCCGTCAAGTTTCTAAGTGGCAATTTTAGCTTTTGAAAGGCACGTATATAATAAGGTATTATGCGGAGTGATGATAACTAAAATGTCAGTTCTGCTTAAATACTGCTGTGTGAATTTCATGTCCTCTGCTTTCACTAAAGGTGTTTTAACAGGTGAGCGTTCGCTTGAGTATGTACAAATATGGATCAAAATATTTACGCAACAAATAGAAAAAAATGCTACTTTGTTTTATTCATTCTGATTTATAAGAACACTGCCATAGTTGCATCAAACAGTGAGAGACTGTTTTCCCAATGACCAAGGGTCTGCAACCTTCACCCCCCCCCCCCCCCCACCCTCCCAAAAAAATCTGTATAAAGCTGCAACACATATTAAAGCCTTATAATAAAGATAACAGTTAGACTAAATTAATTTAGCATTACTAAAAGGTCTCAATGAACCACAAGGTGGCTACTCTGCAATGGGCTTTTTACTATTATTTAGCAAAAAGCAAAAAAAATCTGTCGATGCACTGTGAAACTTTCTAAGACAGTTTTTTGGGGGATTAGGAATCTCAAGATTCAAGACCAGCTACCCCCACTGAAGTTTGGCAAAAATTTAGAGGTAAAGGGCACCGTGACATAGACATATGGCGCACATTTTAGCTGATGATATAAACATATAAACAAAAAGGTTTGTTTTTTTTTTATCTGTGTATAAGGCTACACAAATTTGTAACTGGAGAATTAAGAATCACTTTAAACCTTACAAAATGATAAATTAAAATTAAAATGGTAAAAAAGTAACCATTATTAATTTTCTATATAATTTTTTGGCAAAGCCGCAGTAAGCCACTGGAAAGTGGCTAAAAGCTCTATCATACCTAAACAGAATAGTACAGTTTCCACTGACTTTCCATAACAACTCATATGACCCAAAACTACATGTATCACCATTCTAATGGTCACAGTTTAAACATGTACTTAATAGCATTAAACTTTTCAGTTCCACTCAAAAACTACACCTAAAAAATGAGAACTGTGAACCAACTTCAAATAATTACCTCATTCGGTAACACATAAATGAAATCAGTTCTTTCAATTTTTTTTAAGCAGTTGAGTTAATTAGTTTTGCTAATTTGATTTAAAAAACTTCAAAACTTAATTTATGTGGTACACATTGAAGTAATTATTTGAAGTTGGTTAACAGTTCTCTTTTTTAAGTGTACCTGGTTGAAATATGTAATTTTGTCACTAAAATAACGTCACACGTCACATGACATTTGTTACATACAACATATCACATATGTCACTAGCATTGCATGCTACACATACTAGCATACTAGGCTACACAAGAGGAATCAATGTTGACTTCAGGACACAAACACCAGGCTCCTTTGTAAAAGTCCTGTGCTTGTTTGACCCATAGACCACTCCCCCTCCTGCCAACTCTATAGGGACTACTTAGATAGTTGTACAACATACCGTGGGCTTTGTCGCTTAAGCTTTGTCATGTCTTTGTTTGCTCCTGTAATAAATACTACAGCCACTAGACGGTGTAACATTAAAATAAACGGAAGCTTGAGTCGTAATAACCTGCTTGTACAGTCAACCTGTATGGTCAATTTTTTTCAGTGAGAGTAGGCTGACTGAAGGAGCCGCAGGTCCCCAACCCCTGCCAGTGACCCTTCAAAAGCAAGAGACAATAAGGCCCTCCTGTCATTTCAGCCAGTGCAGCCTGCTGACCATGTGGTGGTTGTTCTTAGTTGAAAATTATCACTTACTGATCAAACAAAAGTCAATTGCAGCTGTAACCCTTATATATATATATACACATAAAACTCATCCTCATAAATGTCAAGTGATTTGTTTCAACAGAAGAATGCTAATTGAGTTGGAATTTTGCAAATTAAATAAAAAATACTGACAGCAATGACTGACCAAACATAGTATAAGTATAATGTAAGCTAATGTGGACAAATGTACATAAATTTGTTGAATTGTTAATGATTGACAAAGCTCTGTATCATTAGATAAAAGTAAACTAATTTAAAGTTTCATCTGTGCTAGTATTAGAGCCTTGAATAAATATACTTGTTATAGGTGGTGGGCAGAATCAATACTTCAGTGTGCAGCATGCACAGACTACTGACTGATTACTGATTACTGATTAGTATAATGTATATTGTATGTCAATATTCTACACAAGGCAGCCTGTTTTGTTTTTTTTTTTGTTTGTTTGTTTGTTTGTTTTTTTACTTTGGACAGTATCAGTATCATAAAAGTCAAACTCACTGCCATTAAACAGTTGAGCTGATTCCCACTTCACCTAAACTGCTTGATAAATTATTATCAGTATCACAGTTATAATAGCCTTTTATATATATTAAACATAGCATCTGAGAGAGATTACTTGTGTTTTTTTGTGTCTGAGAACAAGACCAGTGATGGATCTTATGTGCTCTCTGTCTGCCTCTCAGTACACTCCTGTAGGACTTACTCAATTTCCTCTACCATGCTTCAAACCCGACCCCCCAGCCCACCCCTTCCCACACACAAAGACATGCACACAGAGCCCCCAGACAGAGTGCCCTCCTCCCAAAACAACTCTTTCTTTAACATGTGCCCACAAGCAGCACCGCTGCCTTCTGTCCACTCACTGTCTCCTAAGGCATGTCATCCAGCTCTAATCAAGCAAAAAATGGTCATAAATATTTCTTTCTGCTAGATTTCACATTCACATTTCACGCAGGGACATGATATCCCCCCCCCCCCTACCTCCAGGGAGTACCTAATGCAAAAAACAGTTACTTATATTCAAGGCTCATGTTCCTTCAGTCAAATGCAGAACATATTCCCCGTTTGCAGGGAAAAAACAAGAAAAAAAAGGCGGGGGAGAGACATAAAGGACCGTCTTATTTTCTGTGCCATTTACTGGCTAGTACTTTCACAGCCATCCCATTACATCATGTCAAAGATTGTAAACAAGCAAATAACAACAGTGCATCAGAGACCACAGCGAGGGAGCGGCACACATTGTCCTGCTCTGGAGGTCTCTCTGCCGTCAACTGAGGAGGAAAAAACATTTGTTTTTACTGTCCATTTAAATAATATATATCTCTTTTTGTAGAGAGAAAAAGGTTGCACGAGGATTTATAAGAACCATTGTCTCCGGCCTGGCTAAGTATTTATGGCACATGCCATTCACAGGATGCGGAGGTGCCATCACTATTATTTATGACGAGACATCCCATCACGGCATATCATTCTCTAAATGGTATACAGCTATTCACCAGTGAATACCGACCTGTGCCATTTTTCTCTCAAATAGAGGCCATGTCACTGCTGAACGCGCAGGGGGGTTGTTATTAATCACTGATACATACTTTGATGGGTGAATACATGTCAAACAATCAAATTTACTCTAAGAGACCTATACATGGTGTGGCTGTCCATGCATATTTACTTCAATGAAGGCTCATTTGATCACCAGCATCACTCATTTATCATATTCCACCTTGCCGGCCAAAAACAGAGCTGTCAGTGTTTTTCTGTATCACAGAGAAAGAGGGATATACACTGTATATTAGTGCTACGATGATAACTGATATCACACAGTTTTGTAAGATTAAATTCTATAATGAATAATAATGTTAGTATATAAGTCCTATAGCGACATTGTCCATGTGTCAAATATTGACCAATTACTTCACTGTAGAGCTACATCCCATAGTTTATGATGGGCGAGGCTTTCCAATGCAGTTCAAAAGGGCAAAAGGAAACAAAACAAACAAAAAAGCTTATCCAGGCCTGTGGTGCATGTGTGTACATTATGTCTGGGCCTCTTTCAAGCTCAATACAGCACAAAGGTACAACCAGACTATCTGACTAAAAAATAACTAAATATCTAAATAATATAAGCCTTGGAATGGTGGTGTTGGCATGCATGGGGTTCTATTACTGTGGCATACAAACATACTTTATATTCGTCCTTTACAGACTGATCAAATTATATGTAACCAAAGAGGAAAAACATTATCCATGATGAGCTGCATGAGCACTTGTACATGTTTAACTTATCAAATCATTCATTTATTGATCAAATAATAAGTCTGAGACTACAAATAAATATTGTGCTGTATGCTGTACATTGTATACATCATCATTTTTTGTGATTGGATTGTACTGATATATTCAGTTAATAATGATAAATCCTGTGTTGTTCTTCTTTATTGTCCAACAAGGTGGAAACTTGTTCCATTTGACAGTTTTTATATTCATTCACATTACAAATGTCAAAGTTTATTTAGTCAGTTTAGTCAAGTCTATTTTACTCCACGAAAATAATAATTTTTCCCAATTTTGTTTTAGTTTGCTGAACGAACTTCAGTGACAATGAATTTAAGGGTAGCCACCTTAACCCAATTTCATCAGCTTGCTGTTTTAAATCATAGGCTTTTTTGGCAGTCATCGTGTTGAATTTCTGAAGCCATAAATGATCATATTTGAACGAGAGGGTGGAGATGAACCTAAAAATAGCTGCTAGCTTGGTTAGCAGAGTGCATTTATAACCATGTTTATTTGAAAGCAGCTAATGCTGATGCTAATTTTTGCTAGCAAAAAAAAATAAACACAAAAAAAGAACAAAAACAAAATTGAAACAAGATGTAATTAATAGAAAAACTGAACATCCAACTCTTTAGAGGGTCCTTTAGTAAAACTGAACATTGAAAAAAAAATATATATAGGTGACCAAAATCTTCCAATTAAGTATTATGAACTTGAAATAGACTACATCTATGGCTGATACAGAGTATACTCAATGAATCTGGGGTTCCAACATGGTAACATTACCTAACCAACATTATTGCTATGGTAGCAACCTGTCAACAGACAGCACCCACCTGTCACTCAAAGCAGCTAAGCCCTTAATTATGTATAGCTTTAAGCCTAAACAGCATTTAAATGGGTAAGTTATAGAAAAACTCACCCCTGTGCAGTTGTCTTGAATGAGTAAATTAGCTACAGAGACCATAGGGGCTTTTTGTACAAGGCTGTAAACACGTTCATTTTTGCTGTAGAGTTGGGCATTTTAACATGGAGGTCTATGGGGATTGACTCACATTTTGAGCAAGCCTCTAGTGGCCACTTGAGGAACTGGGACTTCCACCTCTGAGGTTGCTACTTGGCTTAAATCTATTCTTTAACTGTCAGTCTTATTGGAGCTGAGTCGGGGGGCGCTTAGTTGTCTCTGGCTGCTCTGGAGAGCAATATCTGCAGTGTGTGTGCTAACGAACAACAGCAGGTGGGAAACAGGCATTTTGCTATCATCACCTAGCTCCCCTAAGAACCCCAGCACCTCCCCCTCTGCCACCCAGCCTGACTGGGGCTTGCTGGCTGACGCCAAGAATGAACTCTGATGTCTATTACCCACATTGTGTCAAGAGATTATGAATAAGATATAAAAGCCGAGCTCACTACAGGATTTTCACATTAGCCTGGCTGTATAGGTGATGCCCTCTATGCATACATGTATACAAGCAAGTGCACATGCTTGCATGCACATGCACATGCACACACATTCACCTAAACATGTGCGCACACACATCAACATGCAGAATCTCCATGAAGTCTCTCAGGCAACTCTACTTTTGTAACCGTTCACACGTGCACCCAAAAGATGCCTTAATCTGCAACACGGATTAGGGTTTATTGAAACAAATAAGTGTTTTAAGACGAGACGGTCTCGGTTTCAATTTCAATAGCTCATTTAACCCTTATCTGCCCAAATCCTTGGGGTCCATTCTATGTTAATTGGATCTACATTGCACCAGCATTGGGGGTGTTAACAAGCACAGCCTATGAATATTAATTACCCTGAAGTTTTCTGCACAGGAAAGACTTCACTGATACATATTAATTCTATGAAGTTTTTAAAGTAGTGCTCTCATTAAAAATGAATAGGCCATGCGCTTGAATGTTTTCCCAAGAGGAAATGTGCATCCTTAAGTCTATCCCTAATAAATTAGGTCAGATTGGCTATCCTTAAAGAATAGCTTCTCCTTAAAACGGCATTATTATTCAGCTAAGTGTAAACATTCCGATCGCGTGAAGAAAGCCTTTTGTAGTGTTTTGACAATGGCTATTAAAGCCAGTCATGTCTGAGCGTGTACTTTCCCAACCACAGTCTCCTGAGGCCCTGTTAAAACGGTTACTTATTTACAACACTAAATACACAAGTTGTTCAGCTAAACAGCGCAAAATTACTCTGTGTGCCTGTGTGTGTGTGTGAGGCAGGATTTGTGTGTGTGTGTGTGTGTGTGTGTGTCTTGATGTGGCGCATTCAGAGGCAGTTGTTGGCACTACTTTAAATAAAACATTGAGGATGCATTAGTCCTCTGGCTAGGCGAGGCCTCTCTCTCTCTCTAAGCCATTTAATACTGAACTGAGGCAGACGTGTTTCCCCGTCTGCCTCCAGCCAGCTGCTTCAGACACCTGCTCAAAGTTTAGAGTTGCCCACTTCAGCACAAACACGTAGACCGTGGCCATCAAAGACCATCCGGGCGCCACACAATGAGAGCCACTTCACTCGTCCTAATGATACCAGCATACACTTGCATCATTTACATGGGAGGCGTTTGTACGTGCACACGTCCTCGAGAGGTTTCCTCATCCACACCTTCTCCACCGGGACACGCTAAATCAAGCCATAAAGACGGAGGAGGAAGAATCTGTTTTTTCTCTGAGTATGTTTTCACACACACGAAAGCAGATCAATATTAAGGAATCAGTTTAGGAACCTGTTGGTGCATCAACATGCTCTGCAACAATCTGTCTGTCTTTTTCTACATCAGATTCATCCCATTCCAGCTGATTATGTTTCTGTACCAGCACTAAGACATATCCAATGTATTTTGGATATTTTAGGAGTCTGCTTGGTGATGCGGGTGAATTAAGAGGTTTGTTTGTTTAGCTAGAGTATTTGGGTTTATGTTGCAGTGAGTGGACTGTAGATTGTGAGCGTTTTTTCCTCACTCGGTAAGTTTAAATGCGTAGTTAAGTGGAGCTACGGTTATAGCTCGATTAGGCAATTTCATTGGACTATTGTCCTTGTGCCAGTATACAGGCAGCGGGGTAGGATCGAGTTATTGACGAACTATGTCCAACTTCTCCACAGTAGGCTGCAACAGCAGCGTATGCCCTCTTTCAGTTAGTTGTTATCGTACCTTCTTCTGGTGGACCTACTATGTAACATGCCAGACAAGTTAGCAAGTGGCAAACAGGTCACATGTCAACTACTGACAACATGGATAACTTTTTGGCGCTGCACATTTCGTACATACTCTTTTTTCCACACTGAGCACACACGTTTTTACACAGAATCAGAGCTTTTCGCAAACGTTTTCAGAGTGTGTGAATCTAAACTGCTTTTTTTTTAGTTCATGCTGTATAGAGAAAACAAAATATTCTCTGTGGCTTAAACACAGTCAGATAAAAAAGGGAAAAAAAACAACTTTGTGTCCTTTGCTCATTTTGAAAGACAATATAGCTGATCACATGATACAGGTCTTCTACCTGTATTGGATGTGGATCAAAGACTTTGCAGAGATTTGAGTGACTTCGGTTCAGCAGCACATGAAGCACTGTTTGCCTTGGTTAATAGGTCACATTTGTAGATCATGATTAAATATTTGTTCAGTTGTCTGACAACAAGGACAGAAAACTTTGGCACTGAAATGAAGGGAATCACTGGTCTGGCTGCACTGAAGTCCAGTATAAATGATGAGGGGACAGAACGGAGGTTTAACCAGCTGAACTCTGTAAAGCAACCAGGCTGTGAAGTTGCCTTATTGTTTCGGTATTTTGTTGTTGAAGATCTTCATGTACAACCAATATAATACTAACAACACATTTTTGGCTTTTTCAGATTCATTTGCCATGATGTAGCAATAGTCTTAATTCCTGAACCAAACAGAAGAAATTAGTTTATTTGCTTATTTAATGTTTTAAAAATCAGGTGGATCTTTACATGTGTTACTTTTTTGTGCTGTTATCTATTTTAAAACTTTTGTTCAGGCTTAATTGTTTGCATAGTCATGGTCTTTGACTAACCCATCATTCAAATGAGGTAAATCTGTGGAGTGGATGTGATTTTTAAGTTAGCCCAGCTGCTGGAATGATTTCACCAATTCTTAAGAAAGAAGAGCAAATCAAACAAAGTCCATATTTCCCATAAACAATGTTAGAGTAAACCGTATTAATCAAAGGGGAGCTTCAGCCATTTTAAATATGAAAGTCTGTTTACTGCACTTGTGCAAAAAGGTCTAGAAAGCCCTCTGTGTCTTCAGAGGATCTGAGCAAAATCTGATGAATTGGTGGGAAAATTTGAAATTGAAATGTGGAGTTATAGTGTGTTCCATTTAAATTTGGATATTGGAAAAATGTCCCGGTACTCTGAGGTCTGATTTCTGTCCGTGGAACATCACCAACTCCAACTTCAAAACCCAAGATTGCTGCTCTGTGCATCAACAGTGGTGAAAGCTGTTAGCACTTCTGTCTTATTTGTGTCTCATTAAATCAGTCTTTCCAAGTCCTATCTTTGGACATATTGCTTAGTTAAAACTGATCTTGATACAATGGCTAACAACGACTAACCTGTCATTCCCAGCTCCAACTTCTAAGGTAAATGAAACACAGCATTTGAGAGAAGCGAGTTTACCGGACCTGTGTCCTTATTTCTGCTGGCTCAAGGCTACATTAGCCGCTATTAGTATAGCACACCTGAATCTCTGGGTGTGTTTGTGAATAGTCACTCCAAGCACAGGAGCACACTGTGGTACAAACTGGACTGTTCACGAATGCGGAGTGCTGTTGGAATATACTGTTTGGTTTTTCAGATCACCACGGTCACTAATTCAGATCACCACAATCGCTTATTCAGATCATCCCACTTGGTTATTCAGAGCACTACAATCGCTTATTCAAAGCACAACACTCAGTTATTCAGATTCAGAGCACCACAACTGGTTATTCAGAGCACCACACTCTAGAAGCAGCAGTTTATTCTGGGCACTCTGTCAGAGGAGATAGAGCAGCAGAGTTCACCAATTCACTATGCTTGGTGAGCTGATAATTCAGATAAAACATTCTCAAATTCTCAATTTCTTGAAAAACAGCTCTGTCATTTTAGTATAGAGCATCAGATTGGATTTATGAGCATCCCCTTTGTTGGCAGCAATACAGGAAAGACTGAAGAACCCCTTAATTCCAGGTAGTAACATATTACTATTAAAGTGTCATAATAACACTTTCTGTTTCTTTTCTTCTGTACTGGGATGAGATGGAAACTAAGATGAGTAAGTGTGTGTGTGGGTGTGTGTGTGTGTGTGTGTGTGTGTCTGTGGGGGTGTGTGTGTGTGTGTGTGTGTGTGTGTGTGTGTGTGTGTGTGTGTGTGCGTCCATTCTGATTACTACAATGTCAAACAACTCCTGTGATCCCCCTCCTGCTGCCCACATAAGCAGGGTGTGTAAACAGGATGTCAACCCGAGCAACAGTCAACTATTTTAAACTATGGCTTTAGCACACATGCAACCTGTGCTTCATCTCCTCTCAGTCGGAGAGCGGCGGCTGGAGGTAGACTCAACAAAATGGATGAGTTCACAGGCCGGCTGTCTTGGAAGGCATCCATAAGACAAAGGAGAGGTGCTGGGTGGTTTACCTCCCAAAAACCTCACTAACAAAACCGGGGTGACAAAAGGATTTAAAAAGTTGTGCCTAGACTAAACAGATTTTTTTTCTGATTAAAAAAAATGCAGTGTTTAAAAAAGCAATATGATTCAAGTGAAGCTTAAGCCTGTGTAACAGCAGTGGTGATATTTTCAGCGACACAAGCTGTGTTTTTTTCCCCTTTAATAATTATTTCCTCCTTTTTTCAACATAGCGGCACATCACTGTTCAATTTTCACCTCCATCTGTGTGATTATTAATCAGATCACACATCAATTGCCAGAACCAGCAAAGAAATTCAGCCTGTAATAAAACTGTCATGTGCTGTGGTATAAAGACAGATGTTGCCAGTTGTGTGATAACATAATTAAACTGTTCAGTGAGGGATTCCATAAAATTATTCAAATTGGACGAGCACTATCATTTTACCAATAAAGCAATTTAGGGCAATATGCAGTGTCATAACACTGATGTTATCCTCTCTTCCAGATTTTCCAATAAGTTGGAGCCTGTGCTTGGCCTCCTGTGACAATATGAACAGTATACATGAGGATACCTGAGAGCTCCAAGAGATGGAGGACGATGCACGGCGGGACCGCAGGGACTCGCATGCTTCTAGTGTGATCCGCTCTGTGGATGCACGAGTTAGATGGCGTGGCTCAGGAAGGAAGCATGCATTCAGCAGCATAATGCGCCGCAGCTATTGGTCAGAAAGCACCCAGAGCAAAGAAGCCTTTATTACACATGTCAAATACTCAGCAGCGCTCTGCACAGATAATTCTACAGTAGAGCAAATACAGAGATACTGGCAGGAATTCAATTCGAAAGTGCAGTGATAAGGCTGCGTTCTTCTTGTGAAACACCATATTTCAATCCAGGCATAGAGCTCTCTCCCTCCTGCCCTCAGCTCTGCGGCAGAGTACACACGATTAGCAGAGATCTGAGGCAGCAAACGCTCTCTGGTCTCCTCTCTGACCTGGTGCTGTTAACTCCCTCAGTCTGACCATTAGCCCATAATGTGGAACTGGACAGAAACCAGCAGGACCTGCACTGGTTTTTCCTGGCCTTTGGGCCTGTATTCCAGCCGAGCATCGAAGTATTTATATTCTAAGTACCTGTGATAGCGAGGCTTATCATCTAGTGCAGGAATACTTGACCTGCTTTGCTTAGGGGCCACTTTTGCACAATGACAGGGGGCCAGAGGCCAGTCGCAGCAGCCCCATACATGCTTTATAGAGTTTAGGACATTTCTAGGATTGTAAGAGGTTTCTGGGATTTAAGCACGTTACTAGGATTTTAGAAATTTTCTAGGACTTAAGGATGTTTCCAGGATTTTAGGACATTTCTAGTATTTTGGACATTTCTAAGATTTTAGGGCATTTGTCAAATTTTAGGCCATCTATAAGACTTCGGGATGTTTTTCGGATTTTTGGACGTTTCTTCGATTTGGGACATTTCTCAGGTTTTAGGATGTTTCTAGGATCATAAGACATTTCTGGGATTCTAGAACATTTCTAGGATTTCAGGGCATTTCTCAGATTTTTGGATGTTTCTATTTTAGGTCATAGGATTTTTTTAGGATTTCAGATTTTAGGATGTTGGATAAATTCTAGAATTTTAGGACGTTTCCAGGATTTCAGGAAATTATGGCTTAGTTAGGACCTCTGTCAGGGGGTGAGGGCGATCCTCCTGTGGCACTTTTCTTGATAAACAAGTTCTATTTTCATGCTGTTTTATGCACTCTGGCACCTTATGTATATGAAAAGTACAAAAAGAATTCGAAGTGTAAATCAATCCATTTATTGTGAATTAGAAAATTTTTGAGGGGCCACCTAGCACCCTATAGGGGGCAAGATTTGGCCGTAAGTTGAGTATCACCGATCTAGTGCCTCTCCCCTTGAAGCTGAGCCGTGGTGACGGTGGCCAAGACGTGCATTTCCACCTTCTCGAGCCTCCGCAAGGGACCATGTAAGCCCTGCATTATGCAAACAGGAAACCTGTGCCCGCTCAGCTCTTTCTGTGGCCACTGTTCTGCGTGTCACTCTCTCCTCTCTGCACACGCAACACGCCGGACACCTTCACCAAGCAGGCAGAGAGGAGAGGAAGAGGGGAAAAAAACATAATTGGCTGGCCTTATCTTAGTGATATGTAACAAGGCTTTAAAGGCACTTGTTTGACAAAGCAGACTGGATGGATGTGTGTGCAATAAAAGAGAAGCAATTATTCATCCCTGTTTTTTTTTCCTTTTGAGATATTGTTGGGGATTTGTACAGTATCACTGAGAGGAAGAGACACACTGATAGTTTAGAAATCTCTCTAACTTGATTAAAAGGGGCTCTTCTAAAAGACAGGATATTAATATTTAATGCTCCATGGTTGTATCAGTGGAACTAAATTTCAAGTGAGGGAATCTATTGCATGGTTAAACATGTGGGGATGTTATAAATGCTGAAATTGACCACATATCACAGGAAATACGTGTAGGGAGTTGGATGTCCTGAAGATGGCAGCTACAAAGCTGATACAAAGTCCCTAACGCCATTATTGTCACCGTGGTGTGTTTATTCGGCTGCTACACAACTTCCTGTTGCAAAAATCATTTAAATCACAAAACAGGTTATTGCACAAACACTCCTCTTTCATTCTATTGTTTGTGTTGTTTTCGCTCGCCTACAGTAGCTTCACTTCCTCATGAGGATAACGTTAAAACCACAACTTCTGCAACACAAACAAAACCACAGAGAAAATAAACACACTCAGCTTCAGGGTACATGCTATACTCATGTATACTCAGAATATTCTCATGTATTATATACACTTTAAAGTCTGACAAGCGGATTTTACTTTAAAACATCCAGGAAACCGACTGCCTTGAAAAAATGTCAGTGAATATAACTATTAGTATTAATTTTTGTTGTTGTTTTATAATTTATTGTTAAGTTTATTCAAAATTAAATTCTATTTACTTGATTTTGGGAAGTTGTTGCAAATTAAAAAAGAGAAGATTAATTAAATCAATCTTTTATGTTTTAGAAACATCTTTAAACCAAGTTTACTGTGCAATATGTCTTTATTCTGTCGGTTGCAAACTAGTCAGTTATATTTGTATTTTCATAAACATGGTGACAAAACAGAACTAGCAGATCTCATAACTTCATTATTTGCAAAATCCTTTTTGTCATGATCAATTTCAGTCAGACTAACTTGGTTTTCTGAAGGTATTGACACAGAGTAAACAAGGTACTTCCACTTCATTTTTAAGCTGCAATAACTTCACAAAATTAAGTAAATACAGCTAAATTCCCACTAAACTTAACAGAAAGATATAAAAACATACATTAAGATCAATAATGATGCCTGCTTTCTTTTATCAAGGACATCAGTTTCTGAGATGATTTAACATAAGATGAACTTGTCAGATTTTACAGTGTACAAACATTTATAGGCACACCCAAACGTCTAACCGTTACAACACAACCATTATCACTTTGAGTTCCTTAAAAAGTGAAATCTGTGACATTTCCGCAGCTTCTTCAAGGGACAAAAAAAAAAAAAAAAAGAAGAGAGGCAGTGCCTCTTTTTCATCCTCACTTCTTTACAAACAGTATTTGACTTACTAATAGAGATGCTTAAATCAAGCTTATGGTCCACTTCCCCCAAATCTGACTAGTCCACAAGATGAATTCCCCTGTCAGAATCAAGATGATCAAACAGATTACAATTATTTCATCCCCCATCTTTATTAATGAGGACTGTCTTTCATAGTTATGTTCCCTAATAAGAATAAATGATATGCCACTGCCAGGTTTGTTGTTTCCCGCTCGCTCGGGGGACTCTCAGACATTTGCACTTTGAATCAGAGATTGATTTTTGCATCACCTAAAGGCGTAATAGCATCTTGGATGTTGTGAAGAACAAAGAATGAAAAGAAAAAGAAAGAAAAAAAAACCTTCAGAGGCATATTAGCACGAGCCGCAAATAAAACTTAAAAGAAAGACTGTGAAATGCCACAAAAGTAAAAAGTTATCAAGTAATTGAGCGAAGATCGTAATGCCCTGGGGACAATTAACATGGTTCATGGTGCATGAGTGAAAATCCTGGGTTAGTCTAATGGGAGAATAAAAAGAAAAAGCCTGCCTGCCTGCCTTCCCAGTAACACTACCCTGGTAAGTAGCCTATCAAAGCCCAGTGTCAGGAGCCGAGAGTGAGACATCTCGTCCTCCGTCCCCATCCATGCGCCATTTATCACACACAACAATTAATACGCCTCCCTCTGTTTCAACCCCAACCGCAGGCCACAGAAATTAACCACTGGATTTGTTCAAAAGGCATGAAGCAAAAAGCGCTCGCTATTTACCGCAGCAGAAAGCAGAGGGCAGAAAATGCGCCTGTAATACATTGAGTTGGGAAGCAGAGCTCGTTTTTCCCTCCTTTAAATGCCAGAGCAGATCCTGGAGAGTAATAGTTCTTTCTGGATGACTAGAAAACAGGGACGACTGGCTCTATTCTAGCGGGGGCCGGCTTTATTTCCATCCCTTCTTGGTGTCAAGTGCACATCCATGACACTTTTCCTCTCTCTCTCCCTCTCCTCTCTCCCCCCTGTGTCAATTCATCAAAGTTGTAACCCTGTTGTCTTTGCAGAGCGAATCAGAATGTGCCCCTGGCAAAGAATGAAGGAAAAGTCAACAGGAATTAAGTTTCAGTGCAACTGTTTACTCAACTGTGGCCTGCAGTTATTGAAATTTTATCCATGGTTTTGTGTGACTACTGCAGTAATGAATTCAGTATGGCTGTGATTTTCTCACTGACGACATGCTCGTTTTGAGCTGGAAAAAGAGATGGGTGGGAGGTGGGGTCTGGTGGCTGGGGTCTGGAGACTGGTGTGGGGGGTGGGGATGAAGAGCAGAGATCTGGTAAGGCCTGAAGAACTGAAACACTGAGACTGAGGAGCAGGACGACATTCTTTCTACTTACTGATCAGCTTCCTCTCTGGTGTTTATTCCAATACTTTCCCACCCTGAACCATCTGATAAACAGAAGCATCCTGATCCAAGGCTTACACCATGTCCTCCTAAGATGACGGCATCTAAAACTTCTGGTCTGTATTGTGTGTTTGCCTCTCTACTAATTATTCATATATGTTACGGATCAGCAATTTATCAATTGTCTTGTTGTACATGTGGTGCTTATGAATTGTATAGTTTAAATTGTCGGGTTTTTTTTTTTTTTTTTTTTTTTTTTTTTTAGGCATTAGACTTGCTTTGGTTGTCTTGCTCTTTCCTGTGGATCTCTCCTCACTGACCAAAAAAAAAGGAAACACACCCTTCCATCCAGACCTCTCTTTCCTGGGCAATAGTGTGAGCAGAGGAGGCATCCATTGGGACCGTTTTGTCGCATTTTGCTACTATGGAGCACTACTGCAACTTATTATTGATTGATTGAATATTATTGATACGTATATGAACTGGAGAGCTGTTAGTTTGTTTCCCCTTCACAGTGAATAAATCCTCAAGTTTCACGGCACGCTGAAACAGTTTGACTTTCTGCTACTTCATCTACCTTTTTGATAACAGTGCTTTATTTAACCCCTTAACACCTGGATCAAGATTGGTTTTCTTGTACTGCATTCAGACACCTTTCACCAGCATTTAAACCTCGGAAATCTGAGAATCTTGGTTTGAAAAAGATTTTACATTTTTGAAATTCATATATTGTGTATCTTAAAATATAGCCTGAAAATATCTTGATATTATTTGAAGGTCATATTGCCCAGGGTAATGAGATATTAATCTCATTACCCTACAGTCAACTAAAGCATAAGCAAATAATAAAAAAAATATGACTAATTGCATTGTAAAATAATCACTTATGAGGTAATTTTACTCGCTATTCAAGCTGTATATAAGCAGGGCCAAGCAATAGACTTGAAATCAATATTTGTTTCTTACTATGATAAAGCGTATGTACAACTGATTATCACTACACTGACCTGCACAGTACATCAAGTGAGACGTCAAAATGCAAAGCTATTTATGAAAAATGTTTCATACTTTCTGTTGTCAAAATGAGATATGAATGAATTTGCCGGCTATCATCGATTCTGACAAGAAAACTGTGTATCACAGTGTCACAATAATATCTCGTCCTGATGTCAGATGATTCTGCTGAAAGGTGATAAATGATAATAGTGAGTTATTGCTCAGCTCTATATGTTACAGCGCCATGTCTCCTGTGCTCCATGCCGCAGCATCCTTGCCCTCCCAGTGCAAATGCTGATGGATGTGCTGTGACAACAGACAGCGGCACAGAGCCTGTGCATCATCACCAAACAGCTCCTGACAACAACCCGAGTCGTCCTGTCGAATAGACCGAGATAGCAGAAGACACACTGATCTTTTCAATGTTGTTCCCTTAAAGACGCTGTCGTGTGCCACGCATAACGCTGACACCAACAGAAAGAGCTTGTCTGTTTGCCTCAAGTCTGAGATGGCGAAAATGTTTTGGGCCTCATGGACGATAACGCCGGCGTGCGTCTCTGCATCTCATTGGTCAACGGGGCAGAGTGTGGCATTAGTTGTGAGTGTGAGGTGTGTTTACAATGAGCCAGGGGAAGATGCTGTCACCCTATTGGACGTCACAGTTTCTTCACTGTCTACACAATCCTGCGGCACCTACACACTTAAAATATGTCGGAACATCGCCATAAATATTTCACCAAAATGCAGATGCTGCATGCTACGATAAACACGTTCACAACCAAACACAATCACACAGAGAGAGCACTTCCCCTTCTTTAAATATTCAAAAAGGGCCTCAATATACATAAATAATAATAATAATGTGTTTATGTACTAGATGTACTTTGAGGGGGAATTAAATATTAAGTGGCACTTTAAGAGGGGCATCGGGCCTGCTGTTGACATGCCTTAATGAAGTGAAGACAGGTGCGAAAGGGAGGGCTGGCCTACCTGGTGCTGCTGGAGATGCAGCAGGTCAGCTGCAGTCACCTCCACGGACGGCGTGGCGCTCTTGGGTCGTCCATCCCTTGACCCGCCCTCCACATTGGCTCCTCCATTCTGGTTGGCTGGTCCGTTGCTCGTCGCCTCCGTCCCAGATTCTTGCATCATGACTTAAAAACCTGAGAGAAGACACAGAAAGAAAACAGGGACAGAGACGGAGAGGAACAGCTGTTAAAACACACAGCAATGAGGTCGCATTTCAACTCTGGGCCAAACTATAAACATCTGTCATATCCTTCCCACACAATTTCACTTTTATTGCAGGTTTCCCTGTTGGTTTGTGCTTCCCTGTGTCTTGTTTGTTTGCTTGTAGCATATGCAATGAGGCAAACACACATGCACGCGCTCCCACAGACCGCTTTCTCCGCAGTATAATGAACTGCTCCTTTGTTTTGTCTTTTCCGGTGCAGATCCTTTGCAGATGACAAGTCCATACTGGGCTAAAGGAGAAGGAGCGGGACCGGGTTTTTGTTTGTGTTATAGGGCATATGCAGGGGTGCGGTGGAGGGGTTGGGGTCCATCCGAGAGGAACCCAACCTGAGTTGAGGGAGAGCAGAGGAGCCCAAGAAAACACTGAGCCTCCAAAACAAAACACTTTCTATGGAAATGGATATATTTACTTGCATGGCTCCCAGAAGAACCACTGCAGAATAGCTTTTTAATGGGAAACAGGGCGACTGTGTGAGGCCTGCCAAAGGATCTCCATGAGAAACATCCAATCTGAGGCCGAGCGAAAACAGTCAAATCCTTCAGGGGTGCTCAATTAACACCAAAATACAGGTCTGAATATAAATAAACCGCTTTGAGTTGTTAGAAAAAAACTCATCTTTCATACCTTAAAGGGATACTTCACCAATTTTCAACCAGCTTTGAATAAAAACAATTGTAGTATGTGTAGATGAACTGTAGTAAACTTTCCTCAGTCCAACCACTGCCTTAATATCCCTCCACAACACCACCAAACGATGTAAAACACGTCATTTGGCGGTGTTTCACTGGTTCTTGGGCTGTTGCTCAAAATACAGGCTGTACTTCAACATGGACACAAAGAGTATTCAGCTCATCAAAAGACAGACCCGCCCCTCTCTCTGTCGAACCGAAATCAGATCAGATGCCTTTTTCTCTCCTAAAATGTTTTCAGAAACATATATGAATGCCATATTTGGCCGTAATAGTGAGATTTTATGAACAGGAAGTGGGCACTATACTGCTTCCTGCACATTGGCAATGGAGGCCAAAAAACTTTGATCAAACAGTAAAACTAAGTTGCACTAATCAAATATAAACCAAGATTCTGTTACTGAGTCGCATATTTCTTGCCTAAAATGTTTTCAGACACATATTTTAGCTTATCGTAACACGAGATCCAGCCGGCCGCCATGGTCCCACGGACCAGTCCAAATTACGTCACCTAGGTTGCTGCATTCTGGTAGTTGTAGGTTTTCTACCTCTTTAGCAAAAGCACCCTTTTTTCTGTTTTCTCTGTTTCTGACTCAAAACTGAAAAGAATAACATATAAAAACTGGTAGTTTTATGTATGGTCGCATGCTTTTGACTTCAAAATATGACAGCAGTAATTTGTGTGAACACACAGCTATTTGCTTACATTTTACAACCTCTGTTCTGCTTTTGGATACACAAAAGCCAGACAGACATGATGCCCCCCTCTACCCCCCCTCCGTCTCTCTGGGGAAAAGTGCCAGTGACGCTGGTGCATTTCTGTGCCCGTATTCCTCAAATCAGTGGAATGATTTACAGCTATTGTGCGCTGGTCGCGGGCCTCAGTTGCGCAACGCGTCTAGCCCCCCAATTCCAGGGCGGTTAATGAAGCTGACCAAGTCAGGCAGAAGCAAATTAACTTGGCTGATTAATTATTTATATGAAGCAGAATAAATGCCTTTAAAACACTGGGCCTCATCATGAAAGAAGGTGAAAATGGAACTAAATGCAGATTTATGGTGTTGCGTTTAAAGCGTGTAATAGGGGGGCCGGTGCCGGTTAATATGTGCTCAACTACACGGGGCGCAGAGTGTCTCCAGAGGTCCAAATCTAAACAAGATGCAGACACACACCCAGACACCGTGGGGACACACACTCAGGCTGACAGATAGGAAATTGCGGTTGACAACTTGTCACATAGGAATATTTACAGAGTATAGGTGAGATAATAATCTGGATGTGGGATTATTAAAAAATAAACAGCACTCTAAGCAGCTCTGCTCTTTCAAATTCTGCATCATCAGTAGCAGTTTTGGGGCTCCGCTGAACTAAAACAGCACCAGAACAAAAAAATCCAAAGTTCACTCTGGTTTCTTCTGCTGTAGAAGCCCTCCATGCAAGAAGCATATCCGAGTGAGTCATCTGACACTGTGGCCTGTGCCGGTTCAGTTGTGTGTCACAACGCCCCCACACTCAGGGGCCTGTCTGAGCAGCTCGGGCCCGGCCTACAGACCCCGTTCTCTGGGCCAGGACTAGAGCCGGCCCCCCTCTCCCTCCAGACAGATGTTGACCCGGCTCACCCCTCCAGTCTGGCACGGCCTCCCTCCATAATGGGATTTTCTAAACAAGGAGTGAGCAAAGAGGAATACTGCGGGATGGGACGCAGCCAGCCACAACTCCATCTACAGGCCCTTGCTCGCACCAACTCCCCTTCTGAGACACCAATTAGAAACACACATTCTCAGGCGAAATTAAATGCCATTTGAAATAAACCATGGGCTGACGTTATTCACCCCCACTTATTTTTCAAATAAAAGACATTTTTCCACATGCGGGGGGAAAAAAAAGAAGGGCCTGCTTTCTTTTCTTTTTTCCAAAGCTAAATAAAAGGGGGGAAAGTAATAGCTATTATACATGCACTGTCATTCCATGCAAAATTTTCATAATTATAACGGAAAGGCGTAAATTTCCAAATGCATGGCATCTCCAAAAGTAATCAAGAGAATGAGCCGCAGGGCTATTTTAATGTATGCAAAACTAGTGACCCACAATAAAGGAGAGAAAGGCTACAATGAATGCAAAGTAATGCGCGCATGCTTGGAACCGGCACTGATGAGGGGATGGCTAAAATTAACACCCAATTAATTTTCGAATTGACAAACAAATGAAACCCATAAATCTACTTTCTCATTACTTTCACCACAGAATAATTCAAAGCTGCAATATCATGAGCGGAGAAAAAAAAATTGGAGAAAAAAAAAGAAAATGGAAAATGGGCATTATCCATCATAAATATCAAGAAGATAGGAAAGAGCCTTATTAGAGAGTTGTGCTGATAACAGTGTTAATCTGTGAAGCACTGAGGCAGGGACGCCATCATCAGCTGGGGCCCGGGCAACTCGGACCACGTGACTTGGCCCCGCCGTGTGTTTATCTATCTATTTATTTTCACTTTGCTCAGGGGATAGCCTCGTCTGCGATGACTCAAAAAGCTCCAAGTTTTTCCATCCGTTCCATTTATACAGGACAAATTCAGCTATAATTATGGGTCAAATGTCCTGCTAAAAGGGGGTCAGTTACTGGGGTTAAAGGCATATGCATTCATGCTCCAAATATAATACAAAACACAACAGGACACATGAGGAAAAAAATCTCATTATTAATGGAGCAGCTTTCTTTCTAAAATATAAAAAAGAAATCATGGAAATTCCAGGAGATGAAAACAAGTCAACAACAGTTCGTACAAGGAGAACCGGCTGTGCTGTTGATTATTAGATGCCTTGCCTGTTCTTCAGGGGGAGTAGTTGCTTGCAAAACAAAACAAGTGTTTGGAACAAACACTGGATAATAAAAAAAGGTCAGAGTTTCTGTTTGTTTACAGTCTGTTTTGTTTTCCCAGCCTCAAATATGGGGAGTACAGTACAAACAAGAGTCACATGTGTCTCCCACCTGACCAGACAGGTTGAAGGTTAAGAACAGCCGGCAGCCAGAGCTCATCAGCCCTGCCCCCTCCTCCTCCTCCTCCTGCTCCTCCTCGCTGGAAATCTAATGCCTGTCCCCCTGTCATGCTTGCCTGGAATTCAACAGCTCAAACAAGTCAGCAGTCGATTCAAGGTAGGGTCGGCCTTGCGCAGCTGTGCTCTGACCCTTCGCCATGTTCTGTTTTTCTTTAATGCTCATGACAGTAAAGCCTCGGCGGCCACCTGCTTCGATTCGCAGAGTTCTCACACGGCCCTTGTTTACACAAGCACACAACAAAAGCACAACATTTCTTGGGTGGGAGATAAAGACAAACCGAGGAGGAGACAATGGGGAGAGGTTCAATTTAGTGCTGTTTAGGTTCGGCTTGGTTGCTAGACTAGACAACACAACATCAGCCTGTACCAAAGGTGTAGCAATAGAGTGCTTCTCAAGGATTCTTAACAGGCTTGTGTTGTGTTTTGGCTCCTAAAAGGAGAAACACAAGCTGTACCTAAAAGAGGTATTTCACCGATACAAAATGCTGCTCACATAAAACTAGGCTGTCTATGCAGTAGAAAGATACACACACATATATATATATATATATATATATATATATATATATATATATATATATATATATATATATATATTGATAAAGGTGTAATGTGACAGGAGAAAAAAGACTGTGGCATTCACTTTTGCTCAAGAGGTAGAAAAACTACCACTACCAGAATGCACTGCGCTATAACGGACCAATACAAGCTCCCGCTGGTGGGTGATGTAGCGCAAACTTGTTCGTTTGACACAATCATGGCCGGCTGGTACCCGCTTCCTGTTCACAAACTCTCGTTATTACATCTAATCAGGGTATTAAAATATCTTTTAATGGCAGTCTAGTAACAAAATATTAATTTATATTTGATCACAGTTCAGTGGGTCTGTCTCTTGATCTGCTTCTTTACGCTTTTACTCCTTTTCCACCAAATGAGTTCTGGTTCTTGAATTGGTATTGTTCGGGATTCTTGGAACCCTGAGAACCAGCTTGTATTTTCACCAGTTTTGCTTGGAATCAAGGATGTGTCATGAATTGAGGACATTACACAACAAAAAATAAACAACAGAGGTAAAATTGTAGGTTATATTGATTACCTGCAAACTCTTTATCTGTTTTTAAAGAAACTTGTTTTTTACCCAAAAAACAAGGATGGACTAACTATGATTATGATTTCTCACTTGACTTCTTAATTGTTGCCACTTCAATCCTCTTTAAAACCTGTAGGATACGAAACACCCACTGCTTTAACGATTTATTTTGACCAAACCAGAGCTGGTTATTGTTGAAATACTGGACTTACTGACTAGATTACTAGCATGAGTAACCAAGACGGTTTGGGTGAGTTTTATATTGTTTTAATGAAGTGTGTTTTACAATGGGTTAACAAAGCAATTAAGTCTCATCAGTCTTGTGTGACCAAGAGAAAGTTTAGGTCAAAAGTTGTAATAGGTGAGAGACTACGGCTTTTCTTAACATTTTGTGCATTTCTTTTGTGTATTTATTAGTCTGAAAAAACAGAATACGAAAATGTGAAAGTAGAGTTGTGTGGCTGGAGGGCAGTGGGTCATATAGACAGATTAAATATATATTTACATTTACACTTATACTACCAATACTGTTTGGTTACAAAGCTGGTCGAAAACTGGCGAAATATCCCTTCAAATAATCCACTAACATAGCCCTAATCACTGACAACTCCAATATACAGAAAACTGGGCAAAATCCCAATAACTTTCCAAACTGTACTCCCACATCCCTCCACATGTTATCTTGGCCTTCTGCAAACCAGAACCACCTCCATCAAAAGGACTCAATCTGGACTCACTTGCCGCTCCGACTGCGATTGTCAGTCCGTCCTCCGCTGAAAGGAGCTAACGGCGGGGATGACATTCTGCCAAAGGAGACTTCACAGTCAGACCAAACAACCGTGTAATCTTGTCAGCCACTTCAACCAAGTCACAGATAAGCAAAGCATATCTCCAGACTACTGTGACAATATAGTACGAACATACACCCCACCCCCTGTTAGTAATACCTCCATCATAAACCCCAACATCCTTGCACCACACGAGTCACAGATCTGTCCAACTTCTTCCCAGACCTTGTGCGGGACAAAGCAGACCACTCATGCTGGCAAACAAAGCAGCTGTTTGTTTAATAAGTGATTGCTGCCATGGCTACAGTAAACAGGAGGAGCAGGGGTTTGTGTTTATGAACAAACACATCTCCTTGCAGGAGCCATTTAATATTAACCAGGTGGAATGATCAGCCGATTTCCTAGGTGACACTCGGGGCAGGCACAGTGTAAACAGGTTGTGGGAGGGGAGGGGAAGGGGGGCCAGGCTTTAGGGAATCAAGGTCGATGCAAAAGGCGGCTCGGGCTAGAATAAACAGCGAGGCAGAAGTCAAGATAAACAAAAAGTCATTCTTCTGACATCTGAAGACGCATTAGGCTGGTGCGTCGCAGCTGCTAGCGAGCACACAGTGAATGAGAACAAGATGGGGCGGGCGGCCCCGGCGAGGTGGTGGTCTCCTATGGAAACACGTCATTGTCAAGCAAAGCAAGCAAGTGTTTCTTCCAGACCCAACAAACAGTGGCTCTACACAACAGCGCAGCAAGGAACTTGTAAAAACATGTTAAACATTTACCTTGTTCAATTATTCAGTAACTGGGTTTGTGGAAATAACAAAGGATGTCGAGAGAGAGCTGGCACTCACAACATCAGGGTACGGAGTGGAAAAACAACAACAACAAAAAGGGAATTGTGTGGAATTGAACAGATGAAGATGTTATCTATTTCAAATCAAAGTGCATGGCTTTGATTACTTGATTTATGTGTAATTTTAACAAATCATAAGTTAGTCCATCTGCTGTATCGAACACTTCATCAGCCAAAAATAAGTTGTGATTACAAAAGACCTTTACCATGCATTTTTCATGAATGCAGTAACTTGCCATCTGCTGAACTGAAGCCATCTAATAAGGCTTCACTACCCAGAATCCATAGTTTCTGGTCTACACTTCGCCTACTGATTTAATTTATCCCATATATTTTATTATCATCATTTTTATTTACAACTTACAAGAACTACAAAGAAATTTGTTACATACATTATCCCCACAGCGCTGTGTCAGCACTGTAGAAAGGTGTGGAATCACTGATGATCTTTCTGGCACAGGGGAAAAAATAATTTGGTTTATTTTTGTTTCTTTGAAGCAAACAGAATCGTCTTGACTCTTTCCCAAGTGTCAGGGGTGATCTTGTAGTTGCATAACACCTATATGTGGGGAGGTGAGCAATAAAATGGTCTTTGCAAAATAAAAGTGCTACATAAACATTAACAATCCTGTGTCTGTGTGGTTCAACATTTAGTGATAAAAAAGACAAACAAAATTTGATAATCTGTCCAAGAGGTGAAACCTGTTGTACTTTAGCTCCAGAGAAACTAAATGAACCTGTTAAAAACACAAATGATTTGCTGACTGTATGTGGCAATGTACATAGAAAATGGATAACACTGGGCATCAGAATCCTGCAAGATGAAATCAAGGCTTTTTCAAGATGCTTTCACGAGTTGCTTTATCTGTTGCAAGATCCAAATCTTTGTCAAAATGTGCCATTTTCAGTTTGTGAGTTGTTAGCTCGGAGGTAGCTGTTTTCTGTAGTGAAGGAGATTTGGAAACAGTAAGCAGATAGCGAAAGGTAAGCGAGATTATCAGATGAAATCAGTCGCCCAACTGCAGGCTTTAACCCTTTGAAACCTGGATCAACATCAGTTGCTGTGTTAAGACAACTTTTACAAGCTATTTAAATCGTTGAATGCTGAGCATATTGGTTTGATTTTTTTTTTCTTCCAAAAACATGAGAAAGAAAGTAATGAGCAATCTGGCATGAGATGTCCTGCATATTGCATAGTAGATTTAGAATTTGTTTTAAAAAAATGCTAGGGGGAAAATGTCCATAAAACTTTTTTATTATTTATTTCTTTTTAATTAAATTACATATTTAAAATTATTTCACAGAATTATTTAAATTTCTTGAAGCATTTTTTCAGGTCAGTTCCCTGTTTTTATTTCATTATTTGCTTTAACTTTCCCCTTTTTATTTACTTTTTGTTGAGTTTTTTTTGTTGTTGTTTTTTTTTTGGGGGGGGGGGTATTTTCCTGTATTTTTAATATTATTTATTATTTTTTTACTAATTTTTGGATCATGTCTTCTTAAGTCACTCTTTGCCCTATGACCATAATTTTGAGAGAAATGACATCAACTTGCCTAAGTTTAAAAGATTTAAGACGTGCACAGTCACATCTGGTAAGTCAGACTCCTAAAAAAAACAAAACAAACATAAATTAACTTAACTTAGATAACAAACAACAATAATAAATAAACAATAAGAGTACAGTATGTGCAGATATGTGTCTTCATTTTTTGTGCCCTAACCTTCACCTTACTTTAAATGCTCTCCACATACACTCCGCTCTATCATTTCCCGTATGTTTCACTTTTTGAGTGTCAACTTTTTTGTCAATTTTAGCACCACTCTGAGTGGCAACCCTGGTTTGCTGCCTATAGGAAGATCCACCAAGCACGCAAGGACAGCATAAGATATGTGAACGGGTGCCAAACACATATTTATAACATATTGAGACAGCTGTGATAGGATTCTCAAGCATAAAATCTAGATCCAAATCTTTAACAACACCATGAGCAGAGGGAAGGGACTCAGCATCTTATGTGAAAATCAACCCTTTATCACGCTACAAGCTCAGGCAAATTAACAATAAGAAGGGTACCAGAGACTCTGGTGGTGAAGCTGAGTAGATCCATAATTTCAGAAAATACACAAACCAGTTTGTCTCCTTTGCACGGAGCAGCGAGAAACACCTCGGTGTAAAGGCCTGCTGTGCACAGACAATGACAGAATGTGCCAAAGTAAGGCAGGCCATGGTATTTTTAGTACAGCTAGGGCCGATAGAGACTAAGTAAATAGAGAAGTCTAATGAGTTTAAATCTGGTTGTACATGAATGGAATAGTAATTCTGGGATGTGGAGCCTCTTTTAGGAGTGGTTCGCCACACATTTTCTCTGCGACTCTCCTTCATTTGACTTTGATAATCTCGCTCACATGTGGCTCATGCCCATTAACACTGCAGCGTGAGGACAGACACCAGGAGACGCGGGGCCTCTTTTTTTTCTGACCACGGGCTCAATGCGCAGCATGAAGGCAGGCATCACTTCCCTCCAGCTCATCTTACCAATTAGACCCGTCAAACATGCATACCCAAAGAAAAACACAACTTCAATCTATTGGCATCCTGTGGGATCTGCAAAAGCACTTATTGTTTTAACATTACTTAAAGTGTGTCATATATTTTTAATCATTTTTACTGGAATTCATGTAAGGGCTGTTCCCGCGGGGTATGGGAATGCGAATTTGCGGAGGGTAAATGTGTCAGATGCATTTTCCTTGGGAAAACCAAGGTTAGCCTTAACGAACTTGTCTAATTAATACCGCGCACCTACGCAAAGAAAGGACAATATTATTAGAGCCGCTGTCAACTCACTGGAGTGCACACTTCCTCTGTGAGCTGACAACATGTAACCTCGTCAGTTTTGGGGAAAAGCTTTGCACTTGTGTTAAATCATCAAGACAGACTTGTGGTAAACCGCCGCTCTACACACAAAGTAAGCCGCTAATTACTGTTGAGTAAGTCATCAAGTGTGCTAGATGCATTTATTATGATTCCTTCTCTCAGTACCATAAAAACTGGAAGAATCTGTGAGGTCTGGTCTAACTTCTGCTACTTAAATGATTCCTCACAGTGTTAAATATTATCTACACACACAAACACATCACAGGTGGAGGTCCCCAACCTCTTTTGTTTAGAGTTACTCAAACAGAGATTAAGTTAAGCTACTGATTTTTCAGATGCAATCATTAACCTTTACACACAAGTAATACTATGAAAGTGCAATGGCTATTTAATTCCAGTAGCATCTCACTGATAACTGTCAGTAATAAGCTTCAAATTTATGCCTACAATACACTAAAACTTTGAAAATACATTTCAAAGAAATTCTAACATGCACTCACATCAAAAGATTTTAAGTTTTTATTCACACACTGTAAGATTTTGCAGACTTGGGATCTTTCAGGGTCACTATTTGCAAAACTACATTTCTTTTCAGATTAATTCCCAACCCTGCTCCTGGTGGAAAACATTACACCCATCTCGCTTTAAGAAATATGGCATATTAACAATTCCTTATGTGTCTGCAAAAACAAATAACTCCAGAAACACAAGATAAAAGGAATCATGTTGACAGTATTCTTGTAAATTTGGCATTAATGTAAATTATAAGGATAAACTGTATTTGTGTACAAACTTTACATTTTGAATTTTGTCACCTCAACTGGTTAACAGCCTCTATTAGTTAGCTGCACAACTTTAATTAAAGGAGGACATGGAAAACGAGAGGCGACCTGTTTCAAAAATGAAGATTTCTCACTAAAATAAGTGCTGGTTGGAGGATCAGATACAAGCTCAAGACTCTTGTTCACGCTACAGTTCTAACACTTTTGTTCTTTTTTTAAACAGTATAAAGAATCAAGGCCTGTCCACATTTTTGCGCCTCCCCAGAGTGTCATGTTACTATTTTCCTGGTTTGCTGTTTCCTGTTTGGTGCTGGAGTCAGAAAAGTATTAGTTGTTGACAATGTTAATGTCTTTGACTTCAGTTTTTGCATGAGCCTAGAATATAAACTTACTATAATATTGAACATGTTTGACTTTGTGGAACGTCAAGACAAGAAAAAAAGACTGACTTAAGACAGCTCTGACTGAGTTTTATAACCACCTTACATCAAATGATTGAGATCATGGGAGTGTGCACTAACTGAGGAAAAACTTTCATGACTTAATATTAACATCAGAATTTTTTCTGTGGCAGTAAAATTACTTGAGAAGTCATTTGGTTTAAGGTCGGCATAGGTGTCTGTGGCACATACACAATTTGCTATTAGGGCCCTGACACATCAAGCTGAAAGTAAGCTGTTGGTCAATGTCAGGACGTCGGTAAGCAACTGTAGCCCTACTTTTTGTGGCATTTCCTGGACTGTTAGCACTATGTTGGCCCTTATCTCCTATTTTTTAGCCAATGTAGCATGTTTAATCCATGTGAAAGTCAATGGAGCCTGTTGGACGTGAGGTAAGCAAAAAAACGGCTAAAGTCAAGGGGACCTGAGATCGAAACATTCAGTCATTGATTGGCCGTAACTGCTTATCCTCTTAAGGGTCGAGTGGGGGGTGGAGCCTATACCAGCTGTCATTGGGCGAGAGGCAGGGTACACCCTGACCAGGTTGCCAGACTATCACAGAGCTGACACATAGAGACAAACAACCATTCACACTCACATTCACACTTAAAGGCAATTGAGAGTCACCAATTAACCTGGAGCTGAGCCGGAGCGCCCCAGGAAAATCTGCTGACACAGGGACAAAATGAAAACTCTGGACAGAAGAGCCCCCCCCAACCTAGAGGCTGAACTTATTAATCCTAACAATTTTACCACCAAACTACTGGGAATAATTAAGTTGTTATATTGAACAATTTTTTTAAGCTCTTTGAGCTTTTCAGTGAAAACTGTTTTTATTTTCTTGTGTTATTGTTAGCTAGCGCACGGTAGAAACCACTTGTTCTTTCAGCATCGAGTTGTGTTGTTCATGTGCTAACTGGCGTCTTGAATCTGTCCTGTCGTTCTTCCAGTTTTCAGTTTTTGATTGATAGATACAGACAAAAGTGGCCTGCTAGTAAAAAGAGTTAATTTCTCTCACTCAGAAACGGAATGTTTGTGCTATAAGCCGTTGGCTGTTGTTTCTGTGGTTTGCTCAGGTGAAACATTTTGGTCGAGACACAGGCAACGCGAGGAGAGGCAGGCAGACGGTTTGGTGTGTCTGGGCTTTCACACAACAGCCAGTTTGCTATAAGTCATCTGATTCACCGCCACTGGTGTGGGAGTGGTCTTACCCAGCTGACCCCTCTTGCTGAGTCTAAAGAAGCAATCTATCCTCGATATGGTAACGGTGGTCATTTCAGCCTCAGAAGAATGTTATTATTCTAAAAGCCCCAGCATCCCAGAGAGAGCACAGAGAGGGTTAAAAAGGATGGGAGTTTGTGCCTTCCATTAAGCAGTTAAACTGAAGATAAAGGGGTGAAGGGCTAAATACCAAAAGACCTTACATGAATTTCAGCGTTTTAATGAAATCAGGTTTTAACAACTCTTTCTTTTTTTTTTCTTCTTCTTTTTTGGTTAAATACAGCCCATGTCAGGAGGATGCGTCCCACTCATAAAGCAGCACAATGACAATGTACAGTGGCACTAATACAAGGACATAGTTCATCATGACATTTTCTGCAATTCCCAACTGATTAGGGTCATTATGTTGGAGGCCTGATTTATGTTGTCATTTCCTCTCACCGATCCTGCATCAATGAATCTTAATGAATTGGTAAATAAGGGTGAAGATTACACTGTGTGACACTGCAACATTTCTCACCCTCAACGGCCGAGATTTATGTAGCCAATTAGAGACTAACAGAGAAAATTGGCTGGCAGAAAAATAATATTCTTTATGGTCCAAAATGGAGGAGCATTCTCAGTGAAGGGCAATTGTATTGTCTGTGTTAAAGTCCATAAACCACCCTCTTAGCCCACCTTCAAAAGGGGTGTCAGACTCTGCTTGTGAGCAGGAGGATGTGAAGGCAGGTTTGGCCCATTGTGAGGTTGTCTGCTGAGCCCTGCGGTGAGCCAAAGTCCTTAACATTCACCACCGCCTATCCCACGTGTTTGATCAGCATAAATACAAGCCTGTATGACAAACATGTTTACCTTCTCACCGCAAACATCAGACAATCAGACGCCACGAGGTGCTGCTTCTCTAATGAAGACACGGGAGCTTTTTATCAAGGCCGAGCCGTGTCCCCTCTCTCTGAAATATGTCTCTTTCATACACACATCAAAAAGGCATTTGTACAAAGAAAAGCCAAATTATTTGCTCTAAACATACAATAAGGCAATATTTTTCAATTAGTTTTTGTGAGAGGGAAAACGTGTTGGTTAAAAATAAAAAAAAAATCCAAATGCCCTTCATCTTTTTTTCAAAGGCGGAATATCAAAATACAATCACCTCTTTGAAGAAATCTCTGATCAACACGTATATACAATATGATTAGGGGCTCTTTAACTATTCCTGGGTACATCGTTATCACAGCCGTGACGGTATTTATTTCTCACATGCAGATTAGGGAATGTTGAAGATGATTATGGCCAGGGACAAAACTGTTTTTTGTGTATCAATACAAGGCACGGGGGGAAAAAAAGCTTGCCTGCTTATTAATACCAAGTTCTTAAAAGAGCACTTAGAGTTATAATGAGAGCCTTTATGTATTACATATTGTGACGAGATTTAGTGCGAGGAAGCGGCTCTCCACATCAAACAAGCCGGCCTGCTATTAGGCACAGGGGCTGAGGGATGCTGTGTGAAAAGGGGTGGAAAATTAAAGCTGAAGCAACGCAGGAAAGGGCTTAATTTACTGGCATGTACAGTATGCAAATGAGATTACTCTCAGCTTAACTGCATCATTTATGTCCATAATAACAGCATCATCATTACAGGGGCTCAAATTAAATTACACTGTAATTAGCATATCAAAGTGATTGGTTAAAGTTTAAAACAAATACGCAATTTTGTTAATGAACATCTGTAATCACCGTGTAGACTCTCAGTGAAAACATCCAAAACAAATATGTGTTTTGGAGAAGGGGAGGAATATCCCTCCCAAACGGCATGTCTGTCTGCGTCTGTCTAAGTATGTGTGTATGTGTGTGTGTGTGTGTGTTATGGAGGGAGTTGGGGGGGTGGTGTTTTACCTGGAGAGCTCCACACTCTCAGGATATATTTCCCAAACTCCAGGAGATCAAAGATCCAATTTCCCACACTTGCCACTTCAGGAGCTCATCAATAAAATACTAATCACTTCACGCCTGATTCCGAGAATGGAGCTGCAGCCGAAGGCTTAGGGAGACTTCCATATCACAAAAAAAAAAAAAAAAAAACACACCTCGGCTCTGACTGTCTTCACTGTTGTTGAATGTGCACACACATCCTGCACAGACACATATATAAATATGCAGTCAGGTTTATCCAATAGCTGTCCTGCCTTTTTTTTTTCGCCTGATAAACATGGCGAGCTTTAAGCGCTGGCACTCACAGAGCACTTCCTCAGACCTCTGACAGACATCACACACACCTCAGTTCATGTGCATAAGAATGAAACTGGACCCTTTTGATGTAGAACTTTTATTGTGCACATATTATTAGTAAAATTTGGAATTTATGATGGATCATACAACATAAAAACTTCTTTTTTTCTTTTTGGACAAGCGTCAGCTCTGCTACCACCAAGCCCCGTGGATACCTTTGTTTTCCGCTTTCTACTATTATCACCCGCAGTATTTTGCTATTAATTTAACAAAAACGTAAAAGGCAGCGGTGGTGTGCATCATCAGAAATGCACTCGTCAAATTTTAAACAAGTGGCATGTTATTTTATTCATTAAGAAATCCATTAAAAGGCCTTATTCCTTGCAAGTATGTAAGAGATGTGCCTTTCAAGGTAGAGCTAGGGCAAATCCACTCCATCAGCTAATGATGGCACTCATTACACAGAGAAGCTGGCTAATGAAGGCGCGGTGGCCGGCCGATCCCCTCACCCAGCATAAAGCCCTATGAAATGCTAATATCTCACTTCTAATTAAAGGATACTAAGTCCAAATGCACCTTCACGGCTAGCAGCCGGCAACATAAATTTTATTTTTCAACACTACACTACACCCAGAGATGTGCCTGAGCAACATTCCATTAATTCATATTTAATACCCCCACTAGTCCTGCGTTTGCCTTGCTATCTGCCTCTCTCCCGTCTCAGCTTTATACTGTGAGTAGGCACATCATTACGCTTTCTAAGACTTTTTTTTCTTTGCTTTTTGTTGGTTTGCATATTACAGCAGCCTATATGCGTGTGTCACAGGGGAAAGGTCAGGGAAAAAAACAAACACAGAAAACAGGAAAATGTGCCGGTGTGGCCTCCCACTCCACCTGTATACATTTACAGTGTTTACACATCTTTGGCTTTAAATATGTTTACAAGGAAACCTGCTGCCCTTCTCAGAAACTGACCTTGAAGCCGGTAAACAACCATTTCACAAAGTTCATTAACGTCAAAGAGGGTATAGTCTTTCCTCTCAGAGAAGAAAGAGAAAAAAAGGTCAGTGGCATTAGCTTATCAGCAAAAAATAACTGCAGTGGAGTGGAAATTATGGTTAGAACTAAACAAATAGGGGAGAGTGGGGTTGGTTGGGACGGGGGGAGGGGCAGTCTGGACAATATTTAATTAATATTGTCCAGACATACTAATTTGGACCCAATTTGCATTTACAATAAAAATAATAATCTTTCTGTCAATATTTAGAATTTGGAATATAACAAGCTCCAACACAAAACTTTCTTTGAATGTCTTTAGCAAATGTTTAATCAAAACTGAAACTTTCACCAGCATTTTATATAGAAAGTTCCCAGCAATCTTTTTTTTTCATAAAGTCAGATGAAAATTTAAATTAAAATGAATACATGAAAATAGCTCCCTTCCTGGTTTTACAAAGTTCCTTCCATGGTGAAACCTTCTTTGCACTTTTTCATTAATTAATTTTTATCAGCGATCCTCAAATGAAACACTGATACAGATAATCTGTTTCAAATCAAATCAAATCAAAAGGTCAGATAGTTTGACCTTTTGATTACTCCTCACTTTTTATTAATTGCTTTGAAATCTATTGCATGTGAGTACATTTATGGTTCTTTTGTTAATTTTTCTTCTAATGTGCTGTGTTTAGTTAGACCGCATACCAAACCATATTGTTGAAGAGTTCTTTTTTTTGTCCATTCAATGAGTCCCCAGTGTCCGTTGTCTTAATTTTTGTTGGTAGCTCACACAGGAGTCCAAAGTATTCTTGCTCTCTCTGGGATAGTTGGGAGAGTATTGTTTATAGTTGCTACCTTATTAAAAATCAACAAAATATAGATTTAAAAAGACTACGTTTTTTCCTAATTAAGTAAGATCTTGTGTGAAGTCATGAAGTTAATGTTTATTAAACCGGAAAATGGTCAGACACCCTTTTTTGCTCTCTTCAAATACTCTTGTGCCTGTAGGAAAATTTATTAAACTACACTAATTTTAGAAATATTTTTCTTTCTTTTTCTTAAAAATGTGTGTAAAGTAGGGATACTGTAAATATAAGATGTCAAAATTTACAACTGTGCAACTGCAATGTTTTCATTTACATTTTTAAGCCAACCAACCCCAGCCACTGCCCCAGTCCTCCTGGGGAGGCGGAATTTGGGGAAAATGCACTGTACATTTGACAAAATTCTGCCTTTTACGTTTGGTTGGGATCTAAAAAAAATTTAATTTTTTAAATTATACTTTATCTGACACCTGTACCTGTTAGGAAATCAATCTCACTGTTTCAATAGTCTGTGAGTGATAGAGGGTTATTTCATTTTGATACAAAAGTGTCCAAACCGACCCTGCTCTCCCCTTTTTTCTTGTAATTCAACAAATTTGGGTTAGGCTCAAAAATACTTGAGAAATTGTGAGCCAATACCCGTATCTGTTCAGGGATCAAATATTTTCATTACTGTTACTATCAGTTTGTGAGTAATGGAAGGTAATTCAATTCCGATACAAAAGTGTCCCAACAGACCCTGTTCTCCCCTACATAAGATATCATGAACAGTATGTCTGTTTGAACTATGAGTAAACACGACATACTGCATTTTATCATAGTATCACCACTTTAAAATGTCAACTTATTATCATTTAACCACTTCCTTGCAGCTCACTCTGAGTGTACACTTCATAAACATCAGCCGCTGTGATTCAGAATATGTGTTAGCACACTTATCTTTTCCAAGAATTCAGAAAAAGTGGCTGATTTTACTTTGAATGTCTTCAAAATACTGGCATTTTTAATATGCATTTTATTAAGGAAAACAAGCTCTATTGCACATGACTGGAACATTTTGCAAATAAAAGCCCCAAACCACATCCAACTACACAAGTAAACACACAATCATGCTTCTCTTGAACTTGATGGTATTTTAAAACATGCTACCCAAATTGTTTTACATTTGGTGCATCATTTGCCAAAGGGTAGCATTGAAACGCATGAATTTAAAGGTCAGTGTTAAGAACATATCACATGACGTTATGTTTGATCCTGGCCCAAGTATTTTCCCAAGGATTCTCTGGCTCTGTACTGTGTAAATCACGCAGTCTGACCTTCTTACATTCCTCATGCTCTGTCCTCCCATTCATCCGCAGGCACTGATAATGCTGGGCAAATATCATAAACGTGAGGATTTTAGGATTGAGGTGAGGGCTGCCATCATCCTCCACCCAACTGGGGAAAAGAAAGCCCATGCATCTGAAAGAACCCCATTTCCACCTCCTGCTGGACTAACCTTCAGTGAGGTTGCTTGACCCTAATGTCTAATGGTGTATAAACTGACAATCCACAGAGGATACTCCCAGAGGATTGGCAATCTGAGAAATGTCTAGTTTTAGGATTTTGATGACATTAAATTTGGATTTTGATCTGATAACTGCTGGATTTTATACAGTGTAAAATCTGACAGGTAATAATCTTGGAACCTGATTACTTTGAAAAAGTAAAGTAAGTACATCTATCAATTAGGGGTCGGCCGTTATTGATTTTTCAGGGCCAATACCAATACTGATCGTTAGTACTAAATGAAACCGATAACCGATATTTGGAACTGATATGTATTTACAATAAAATTTTTAAAATTCTGTCAAAATTTTGAATTTGAAACATAAACTCCAACACAGAAAACTAAACTCAACCTGAAACTTTTAACATCATATGCAGCAAGTTCCCAGCAACTTTTTTATAAAGTTTTTTTTTTTTTTTTTATTCAGTGAAAATTTGAATAAAAAAATAAATGAATAAATAAAAATAGTTCCCTGAGGTTTTACAAAATAGAGGTTCCTCCCATGCTGGCACTTTCTTTGCACGTATTGCAGACTGCCTCCCCTGGTGTTGGTTGAGTGTAATACGCACACTTTCTCATTAATTAATTTTATCAGTTATCATTAAAATAAAACACCAATACAAATAATTGGAAAAATGCCAAATATTGGCCCCAATAATCAGCCAGGCTGATAATCTGTTGATCACTACCATTAGTCTTACTTTATATCTAAGTGTGAAGTTTATTTAAAATTTAGCTGTATTTAATTAATTTTGAGAAGTTGTGGCAACTTAAAAATGACCAGTGGTATCACCTTGTTCTTTCTAAGTGTTTGTAAGTTACTAAGTCTTTCTAACTTCAGTAAACCAAATTAGTTTGGCTTAACTTGAACATCAAAGAGGATTTTGCCAATAATAAAGTTAGGAAATCTGCAAGTTCTGTTTTGTTCACATTTTGAAGAATGCACAAATATGATTGACGATGAAACCAGCAGCATACAGATATATAGCAGAGTATACTTGATATACAGCTCAGTAAGCTTGGTTATTATTTTGAGTTTTAGCAACTTCAGTTGCTAAAACTCAAAATAATTGACTTAATTAAACTTGTCATTTTTAAGTTGCAACAACTTCTTACATTTAAGTATATAAGACTACATTTTATAAGTAAATGTATAAATTAGATATGAAGTAAACAGAAATCAAAACTGAAAAAGTGAAACTTAGTTACATTTTTCAAGGCAATCGATTTCCTGCATTTTTTTAAGTCAAATCAACTAGTCAGATTTTACAGTGTAGGTTAAATTATTACACATACAACGACAGATGATGCTTTTGCAAACTTCTGCACGATTCAAACGAGACAGCCGCTTGTCTCCACTATGTTACACTTCCTCTGCAGTATTCCAAGCCTTTCTGAGGTCGTGTGGTTTGCGATTTCATCCAAGTATCATAAAGGGTCTCTGAGCATCGCCAACATGTCTCCAGTTCAAACGCAGCGTCGGCGTTGGGGCCGGGGCGTGACCTGCAGCTGAACTGGCCTCTGCTCGGCCACAGGGAGGAGAGCAGCTCCTCCAAACACATCACCCCACCCCCTGATAAATAACTTAACACAGCAAACAGAGGCCCATCAGTCAAGCTCCATATAGCTAACACCAGGACGGGGACAGAGATCGATGGAGAGATACAGACAAAGAAAGACAGAAAGAAGAGAAGAAGAGAGGGGACAGAGGAGGAGGAGGAGGAGAGGGGTGGGGGCAAACTGTGAGGGCATCTAACAGTGGAGAGTAGATAAATATCACACGGGAGCCTGCGCCAAGCAGCGGCGTGGAAGGCCAAGTACTGTAAGGCCGTGAAAGCCGGGCTATTTTGCCGAGCTGTGACATTTGTTTCTTATTGTCTAAGTGGCAGCTGAAAGCGTCTCCCTGCGAGGGCCCCTCGGCTCTGCTCTGGGCCGCTTTGACAGGGAGGTAACCATATTAGGACGTGTATGGTAAAGTAAACAATAACATAGTTGCAATGAGATGGAAATTTTTCAGCTAATGGTGTTTGTCATTCCTGTTTTCAGTGCACTGAGCGGCCCCGTGTTTTTTCTAGCCAGCCAGAGAGACTTTGTTTATGAAAACAACGCAGGAGCCAAGGCTAAAACCAGAGCAAAAGAGAAAAACTGTAAATAAATATCAGTTTAAAAAATGCTTCCACCTTTTTTCATTTGATTACATAAATAAACCCACATTTGGGTAGAAATAGCCGCTCGCTTTCCGTGTCCCCCTCCGGCCGTGTCCACACTGAGGCGGCTGAAGATGAAAATGCATTTTTTCCTCTTCAGTTTGGCCTTACCTCACACTGACTCACCAAGCTTTCACTGATCCAAACTGTACGGCTTAAAAACACTCTCATAGACTAATCTGAAAACACTGCTTTTACATTACTAAAATCACTACTTTATTCTTTAAAAACGCTACACTGAAACTCAATACAGTTGATCATGGAGGGTAAGAAAGTGCAGAAACTCATTATTATTGCTTTTCAGTCGCATTTATATACCTTATGTTTAACTTTTAAGGAATTTTTTTATTTCAATAGACAAAGTTCCCCAAAATCTCAGTACATTCAATATGGTCCTAAAACAAGCACCTTATCAAGAACTCCACCTGAATGAAAGAGCATGGAAGCTCAGTGGCATGTGATCAAATAAAGGTGCTGGGGCGCCGCCTCTCCAGCATTCAATATAAATAGATTTTTAGTAGTTGCAGCCCCTGCAGTTCAGAGACGGCATTTAAAATAGTAGATAACTAAGCTCTCCAGTACAGTGCAACTGTGCATTATTATTGTAATTAATTTTACATATATTTTGAGTATCATCTATCCATTTTTATCTCTTTTTGTTGATTTATTTGGTCTGTTGAGTATTGTTTGTTTTGGTTGTTTTGCTCCTTTTTGGTTTTGTTTTACCATTGATGAATATGTTTATCTATGTGCTATTTTCTGCCAGTTAGTTTGTTTCATAAACATAAAAACAATAAAAATCTTCAGTTATATTTGATATCCAAAAACATTTTTTTTAAAAATAGTAGTTAGTCTCGCATAAATCATACATTATTGCAGAAACATGCTACAACAAATGAAAAAGCGCTGCTTTCAGTCTTTGTCTGTGTGCCACCGGGTGTACTTTTCGCTTACCGACGATGGTACTAAAAATAACTGAGTGCGGTAGAAAATTTTCTTAAAGCCAATGAAAGTTGCCAGATTGGACAGTTTTCCACCCAACTGGGCAACCTTAGGACTGATTATGTCTGCAAAAATGTGCTAGGCTAGGGTTGCAAACTTTGGTTTGTCAATGGGCAAATATTTTTCTAACTTTTCTAAAAAAAAAAATTCTTTTTCTTTACTGGCTAATACTGATGTTTTTGAACCAACCTCATAACACCAAAGTACAGTAGCTAAAGTGAAACTTAACCAGGTTGGTCAACCAGAGGTGCGTCCATCAACACAGATTTCACTCACGGTGCTTTATGTAACATGAGAAATAATATAAAAACACTAATGTTTAAAATACACTGACAGCCGAAACACACAGAGCTGCCTATAGGCTGTGGCCCCACCTAGAGGAAAAGTTACACCCTGCCACAGTTAGAACTACAGGCAAGTAGCAAGTTATACACCACACCTGAGTTAAAAAAGATAAACTTTCTTTGCAAAATCAACCCATTACAATGGGGAAAAGTTCATCTGCATCCTTATTTTTCACACCGAGTTCAACTTTGGCGAACTCTTACAAAATATCTTGACACTGAGCCGGAAATCCAAGCTATCATCACTTATTAACTCTCTTGTACTGTTCACTTTTATTTAACTCGTTAATATAACCTGCTCCACTGAAGAGGTCTACAGAAGACTATAAAACACGTTCATCTCTTGAAAAAAGGGTGAAACTTAGAAACAGTTCTATCTAGCTTGATAACTGAAAGTATAAGCTAGTTAGCTTGGAGAGTTGCTATCCTCCTCCAGTGTCTCTTTACTGAATAAAATGAGGTACAATCCCAAAACCAAAATGCCAGAAAAGAGAAAAGGGGCCAGTAACGAGAAAATAGAATTTAGAGAGCTATTGTGAATGACGAGTGCTAGCCCAGCTAGGCTAGCTATTGCGCTAGCTATTGTCTAAGTTTACCAACTAGCATAGCCATACGCGTAGTCCTTCCATCACCAAGCTTCTCGCACAATATGTTTTCTCAAGAAAATGGTTTCATTTAGCCCCTTAATTCTGATTCAGTGTCCAAAAATATTTTAACATTATCCAGACAATCCATCAAGACAATGAATAGGATGTTGGGCACCTTATTGTGAACAATAGAGCAGCAGGCAAACTACTGCTGCAATTAAACAACTGACATACTCTTGATATGTTCTGTATTTGATATATCTGATTGATAAACACTTGAAACCTGAGCGAATTGGCCTGATTTCTTTAAAAAACATGGAAAGAAGGCAATAAGCAACACAAAAGGAAATAACCCCAACAATATTGAGATATACTGGAGATAGCAAGAGTCTGAGTTTTCCTTCTGAAGTACATATATATACACATATAATGTGATAATGTAATTAAATTATTACTAATAATAATAACAGTAATAATTATAATAAAAGGTTCAAAGGTTTAAATACTTGTTAAAGGCGTCTGAAAACAGCACAAGAAACGTGATGTCGCTCCAGGTTTCCAAGGTTTAAAAGTTCTCCTTTTTTCACTCATTTCTACAGAATGTTGAGTAATTTAAGAGAAATGAAGGCCTCATTCTGCTTTGTGTTTTACTGGTGAATTGTTTATTCCCTTTCCTTTGGCTCTGGTTAGCGTGTTATCTTTCCCCGGTTATGAAAAGTCATAAACGCATGTTTTTCTATTTGCAAGTGTGGAAAACAAAGATATTTTCCAGCCCCTCTGAATAATATCCTCCTGCTGACTCACTGGTCAAGTATTCAAAAAAATAAAAAACTCAACATGATGCTGAAAAAAAAGCAAAGTCTTGCCCAAGTTCAAAGCTCACACCGTGCCAATGATGACATGCATTTCTACAGCCACACAGCACATACAGTTAGCTATAGCTGGAGAGAGACGTGCAACTTCTCCACTTCTGTCCTCTCCACATGTTGACTTTCTTTGTTTGGTTTTTACCCACCTCGCTCCAGCTCTCCCTCTCAGCCTCATTCCTAATCTCACACCAAAAAATGCAAGCTGTTTATTTGCGTAAGGCTGAAGCCATTCCATTAAGTAGCCCCACCAGGTGCTTTATCCCTAAAAGGGATTTGTTTTCTAAAATAAACGGAGAAAGCAAAGGACTGCCAAAGTGATATTTACCATGACATGAAGTGATTGCAACAAAGTCAAAACTATCCAAATAAGAATGACTGGGGCTTGGAGGAACTTTTTTGAATTGCCTTACATAGTCAGAGACCTTCTGCAAACCATAAACAAGTGTCTTTTCTAACGTGTCATAACATACAAATGTAGGGGGACAGCATGTCAGGGTTCATATGCTTTTTATCAATACATTTCCATGGCTTTTCCATGACTTTGAAGCAAATTCTAAAGACCATACATTCTCTGAAACGACCATCAATACTCCTTTTAGGTTCATTTTCATTACTATACAATAGCTTTTTTAAAATATATATTATTTAAAACATAATGACTAGAGCCGAATATTCAATATAAGCTAGGGACTGTTTGTTATTTGTGAAAGGGGAGAGTCTGGTGCAGCAACAGGTAGGCATGTTAAATCATTTTTTAAGCACTGGGGAGGGGCTTAGGCTTTGAATTTTGGCTTTAGGGTCGAGGCTTACAATGTTTTCTGTGTTTTGTATTTATTTTGCCATTGATTTTAGGGAAAACATGGCCGACAGGTTTGGAAGACATGTTTTCTATAACATTTTTTTAAATGTCCAGGTTTTTATCTTTAAAATTTTTGGGTGATTTCTAAAGAAAAAAAAATGCTGGTCAAGTTTTTTTTTTTTTTCTTCAATATGTTTTGGCAATTTTGAAAGAATAAAATTTGCCTTTTTTTTTTTTTTTTTTTACTTTCAAGAAAAAATGGTGATTGTTTTTTTTTTTGTTTGTTTTTAATTACTGGTGAATTTTAAAGACAACATGCCTTCCACATGTTTTCTTTAAAAGAAACAAAAAGTTGTGAAATTTACCATAGCCAAAAACTGTAAAAATTGAAATTATCATTGAATTTTCAAATTCCCAATGGTCCTACATGACTTTCCCAAAAATGTCAGTATGTTAAGTGTTCTAACACTTATCCAGGCCTGGGAATTGCTATTAGCAAATTCCCTGTCTTCCCAGGATTTTCATAGCCTTACAAACCCTGGTGTGCACATATATTGAGTTATATTTGAAATCCCTCCAGTTCTAGTACAGTATATTGTTCTGCAGTAAAGGCAGTCTGACAGATGCTGGCCTGGGTTAACACAAAAAAAAGAACCCGTATAGTCATTTTGCTCAGAAGACAACAAATCAGTTCAAGTTATTAGTTGTATTTCATTTTTTCTGAAGCCGAGGCACAAGGCCACAGCTCAAAAACAAAAGAGAGCTTTGACACTATTCCTCACTTTTGTGATTTTCTTTTCATCTTGCTGTAAGACAACTCATCGGCAGATGGAATTTGCTTACTTCTGTCGCCTCAGTCAATCTCTCACAAAGACTGTTAGCTGTCTGCACCTGGTATAGCAGGGAGGCATTATCAAAGCTCCTCACTCCACCTAGCAGACCAGAGTTTATACAATATGTTTCAGACCAAAAGAAGACGCCGTCTGTTTGATGCTGATAGAAAAATAGATTGAAACTTGCCAAACGCGTTTTTTTCTCCCCCAAAAAGATATTTTAAGTAGCTTCAAGATAACACATCTGTGATAACATTATCAGTTCTTTCTACCTCACAGCGGAAGATAATTCACATGAAAGTTGCAGGAGATGCAAGAGAAAATAAGAATGTTGCTCCATTGTGTGACATATTGTATTCGGCATGAGGCGTGCATTTAACTGCGCGACCTGTTTAGCCAGACAATACAGAGGCAGGCGATCTGCCAGCGTGTGTGTGTCTTGATAGCAGCTGATGGGAGCAGAGCATCAGATAGGGAAAGCAGACGGCGGTCAGGTGAGGGTGTTTAGAAGGCTTTGACACGTCCTGTGATCTCAATCAGCAGGAAAAGGCACAAGCACGCCGTCTCCGCCTGCGTCTCCATTGTGACGTCTTTTGTAGGGACTGTAATTTTTCATTTTCACGCTGCCTTGCATCTATTCTGCCTGTCACTGTTTTTAACTACAGCAGCCAAGCTCGGAGAGTAGATTACGGCACTTGCGGTGCATGAAAAACACAGCAACAAAACCGCCAGTGACAGGAGCGTTTAACTTTCTTGCTAGAAATCTCCCCCATGTGGCACTTTTGCTACAGCGAGTTGTTTATTATGTTCCGAGCTAGGCATAAGCGATTAAAGGAGCTCTTAAGAATCAAAGTGTTATAAATGCATGGAAACACAGCCAGCTGTAAATGCCACAGAATTAGAAGCTTACCAAGCCTAATACTAATACATGGCAATTTTCAGCTTGATGCTGATATAAAGAAATTACTTTTTTAAAGTAAGCAATAAATGCAGTCAAGGGAACTATTACACAGGCCCTATTTTCATCCCAGCATAAATCTGCACACAACCTTTCTGCGAGTCCAACTCATGAATCCACTTGTTTATTCTTAACACTTCCATAAAAAAGTGGATTAAATAAAGCAACCTCAACGGCTGAAACTAAGGCAATATAAACCAAAGCATTTACAGCAAAAGAGGAATTACAAGAGTGTTTGCATGATGTGTTCTTCTCTCCCTTACATGGATTCATGAAATTCAAATGAAGTCCGGCATGAGACGATAACATTTTGAAGCCCTCAAAAAACAGAGAAAACATGTTTTGGGCATCTGAGGATTCTTCTAAGCAGAGGCACTTTTCTGGGAAGTTGGATGTCATCAGGTCTGAATAAATTGGAAAAAAAAAACAAGCCCGCACATATAAGAGGAGCCTCAGCGCTGAGATATGTCCAAATGATGAGAAGTATTCCAAATCTAAACTTTTGTCAGACAGCTTTAAAGGCTCCTCGTTTACATTTCAATTAATGATAAATATTCCGCAAAACACCGTTTCTTTAAATGTATAACAAAAAAATGAATGCCATGCTCTCACACACAAACACATACACTGTATTAAAGAGCTTTAAACACCAAGACATGGTAATCCCATAAGCTGCTGCAGGGATTTCTTGCATTAGCGATGCAATCAAAATCACATTGGAAAAGTTGTGTCAATCATTAGGCTGATTTTGCCACATTAACATTAATTACACAACCATTTGGAGGATTTTCGTGGGCTGATCTTACATCTGGAGCCGGCAGCTGAGGGGCCTGCTGGAGCGGACCTGACTATGCGGAGAATGCACTCCAGATAAACAGCAGCAGCAGCAGGAATCCTCCACTTCCAATTTGCTCCAAGTCTGTTTTCCAAATGTGGGGGTAATTGTCTGGACCAAATAAAAGAGGAGTGCAGGCTGGTGGACGTTGTTGTGGTGATGAGGGGCCTCCTCTTACAATGGAGACAGAACTAGTCTGGCTGAAATCCTGCAGCCATTGCTAGCTGTAACGACGACAGTTACAGCTGCTCTCACTTTTTTGAAACTCTACAGAGGCACTGCTGCAGTTAATATTTAAGATGAGAATAATGTTTCAGTGACGGCTTTGTTGAAAATCAGACAGTGGCCCTGAAGTGCCATCATTTCTTCTATCATGTAACTGGATATATTACATTGTTTCTGTGCTCAATTCTTAAACTCAGTGCTGTTTAAATATATACATTAGAGGTAGAAGATTTTAACACTTAAATGAATGTTTCCTCAGTTTCCTTTTTTTCTGGAGAGAAAATGTTCACATTTTAGCATTTTGTTTTAACTCATGAAAACTGAATTATCAGCTATCAGCATGAGTTTACGAAAAATTAGAATTTGGAAATGTTTCTACGAAAATACTGTTATTTCCACAAGAAAACTATAAGAATAAGCTGTTCTCAAATAGCCCTTCATGGGCAGGCAGTGGTGCCCCAAAAGGGGGGGCCAGGGGAGGCAATGGCCCCGATACAATTGCTGGCTTTCCAAGTGGTGAAAATAACTGGAGGGTGATATATTACCGTCTTTAAGAGGCAGTTTTTTAAAAAAAAATCTAAAGTGAACATTGGCACCAATCATGTCAGCATAGCTTACCGGGAAGGGGCCTAAATTATGCTCCAAAGTCAGGCTTAATTTCGGTGAGGGAACAACTGGCATTGCCATTTTTAAAGGGGGCCCCTTGAACCCTCAGCTCAAAATATCTGATGAAAATGGGTTCTATGGAGGACTCTCCCCTAAAATCGAGAAGCCTTTTCTCCAGTAAATGTTTTGTTTTTTAAAATCTATGCAAACCTTCAAATGAAAGCAGCATGTTTGTCTTTTTAATATAATGAACTTAATCAAACGTCAAAATCCCACAAATGAATGAGAGAGAGGTACATCTCACATATGTTGTTTGAAACAGACTCATTGTTTTGTAATGCACCATCATTACTCGGCACATTACATGCACATGTCCTACCAATCTACCTACAAGTCATAGCGTGTTGATGGAGTGAGAGAGCAAACGAGACACAGAGAAGACGTGATAAAGATGAAACAAATAATAGAATTAGAGGAGGAGATGATGATGAGGATGAAGCTGCAAGAGACAGAAAACAGACGCACTCTTCCTCTGAAGCCCTGAGTTCCTGAAGTGTTAACACCTCCCGACAAACACACACACACACACACACACACACACACACACACACACACACACAGTCCTACTCTGCCTCAGCGTTTCACTCATGCCACAGGTTTGACATCGCAGGGGCCCCAAACCTTCTCAGATAGGCAGACGGGTGTGAGAAGCGAACACAAGATATCCACCAGAATGACTGAGATGCCAACGATAACAAGACTGAGTGCGGTAAACCTCCCCCCTCTCTTGTTTGGTAAACATCGCATTACCATATTTCGGCTTTTCCCAAGAAATGTCAACACGAACAAACACACAAATATCTCCACGTTGAGCAATCTTCATTCTCGTGTCCTCCCTTTCTTCAGCATTATTTCAAATTACTCATCACAACTTCTTACTCACTCCTTTTTGACCTTCAGGGGGAACTGTCTCTATATTACTCACCATCTACAGTAACACAGAGTGCACCTGCCGAACCCTCCTGCCCCCTCCTTCTCTCGCCACACACATACACACACACACACACACACACACTCATATTACAGTACACAAACAAGACAACCCGGCTGCATTCAGTTAATTATTAAGCCAATTCAATACAGCATTCACACACACATGCACATGGACTAGGGTCTGCTGAATGATGGTGTGTTTACCTTCTACAAGGGCTTGCTTATTTAAAGCAATCTTCAGTTCCAGCGGTGGTAGAACAGCCTCCTCACCCTGCGGACACAAGATGGAGAATTATTTATAATTATGAAATGATTACCACTGCACACCATAATGCCTGTCAACAGCACCCACGAGCCAATTTATAGCAAGAAACACATGGGTGTAAACTAAATGCTGCTAAATAGCATTGCCCACCAGTTGCTGTTGATTAGAATTTATAACATGTTTGGAGAAATTGTCAGGGAAAAAAATCAATTCTCTGCATTCCTGTGCTGTTTGCTTTCCAGCGTTTTGGAGTCAGTCCCTGTGCAGCCACCACTTCATCTCAGGGGGACGCAAGGATACTTACCGTCCTGTAGCCTTCTGTTGTCACCGTCACACACATCCTGGTCTGTTAACTACAACTACACCCACTGATGATAACACATGAACAATGGAGGCTGTCTGATGTGAGTGAACGCTTTATTTGCAAGACAAAAACTTCTCATAACGCGGACAGTAGAGGCCCGTCTTGCCCCCAAGTGGCGAGCATGGTGTACCTGCCCTGCACTTAACTCCCCCTGGGCAGCCCCCCCCGTCCCGATCTGCATGCACACAGCTTTCCTAACAGAGCACTCAACCCAGGCAAGGAAAGATGGAGGCAAAAAAATAAATAAAAAAAGGAAACAAAATCTTATTTTTATGGTAAACTGAGAAGTGACTGTGGGGCAATATCTCAGGTGCATTTGAATAAAAGCATTAAAGCATATCCAAATATGAAAGGGAAAAAAAAAGCTCCCACTCCCTCTCCCACTGTTCTTTTTTGCCGTTTACATTTGGCAGTCAAAACTGTGGCCGGGCGTTTGTGTGAGTGTTTATCTGAAGCAGACTGAGCAAAGATTAAAAAAAAAAAAAAACACAGCGGTCCGACTTGCCCAGTTTCTGCATTAATTACGTGTTAAATGCCCTTGTTGAAAACGCGAGTCAACACGCGGCTCGCTATGAACTCCACCGAGAGGTTGAACAATCATCCAAAATGGACCATTCCCACACAACTACCCTATTATTGTGATTCATTACACTTCAATTAACATATCATCAATGGAATCGTAAATCAATGGCGAGTGGTGACAAATGACAGATATTTTCAGTTTCAAACTACTAAACATCATTAATTCCCATCACCTGAAAGAGCCCCGGGAGCTAAATGAGTTTACCCAACGCATAACATCCATTTAGATAAATGTTCCATCATTTTAATGACGGAAAATTTGTATTGGAGAGAAAAGGCAACAACGGGATCCTGATAGCAGCTGCACGCCTTTTTCTCCTTGTACAATAATGCCCATCTTGTAATGCCTAAACAGATAATTGTCTCCATTTCAAACAGCACAAAGCTGTAATATTGCCATTTAGAACAGTGGGGGTGCGGAGAACGTAGGGTGAGGATAAACAAGCACACGCTGCTTCGCCCGGTTGGGAAAACCGAGCCCATCACACACTCCCACATTGAGATTTTAGGGAATAGAACAACTCCTGGTTGAGATAATTACCCACCTAGGTGGGTTATGTGCATGCTCAGTAAGAGGCTTAGGCTAAGAATATGAATCAAAATGCAACAATTTCAGAAGACAAAGGGAACTAAGGAGCATTTTGCAAGCTTCTCTGGTGAAATCTTGAGAGGATGTTGTAGGTGTTCTGTGTTAAACAAAGTGGAAAATAGCACAACAAAGGTTTCTGACAAAGAAAAATCTCATACGGCGTGTCTCAAATTGCACACTTCTGTGCTTAGACTTGATATTTTGGGTGCATAGGTGCATGCACACTGAGACGTATGGCAAAATGCAGTGCACAAGGACCCAGATGGTGCACTCATAACGGTCAAAAAGCTGATCGTGGAACATTGGATGCTTCTCACCCTCAATCATTTCATGTTGCCATTACGCAGCAAAAGAGACACACTTTAAACTTGTGTCATGTCAGCCAACAATACAGAGACGAAAGCACAGTGAAAATATATATATGTTGTGTTGGTACCACAAACAATACCGGGAACCATAGCTTGCTAGCTAGCTAACAGATGGACATCTTATGAAGCATTAATGTGTGGCGTAAGTTATATGATGTATGAGCTCAAGTTATGTTTGGTGTTTATGCATGTGTTTTAGAAGATTATGTTATATTAGATCATAGAAGATTTTGGTATTAGATTTGTAGTTAGATGCTAGACAAGTTGTAAATATTCACAAAATGCTGCAGCTGTCATTCATAAATACATATATATATATATATATATATATATATATATATATATCTATATATAGAAACATGTTGTGAAAGCATGTTAATTTTTAACCCTTTGAACTCTGCAATAGAAACGCTCCAGCAGTGCCCTACTTTGTTATTTTTGCCTATTGTGATGTAATTTCCTGGAGTATCTCCAAATTCTTTATATCCCTTAAATCTGTACATCCTAAACTAAAAGGTTATGTAAGTCAATTAACCCTAATAACTGATTAACACGAAACATGAAACACACTGATTAACACCATTATTTATTTGAACTATGTGCATTACTTAGTTTTTTGCTCATTTTAATGGTCAGAGTGCAAAGTCATCATGGTAGATTCATCACTCATTTCCTCTGGTGCCACCACACATTTTTGCACTGCAGGGGATGTATAGCGCAATGACAGCGATGTTTCAGATATTACATTATTATTTATGTTGTTGTTATCATCTTAGATTGATATAAAAAGGATTATGAAAAAAAAAAGATCTCCTGCAGCTGTTATGGGGAAATACCGACATAATCAGGGCAAAATACCACATTTGCACGGCACATAGGGTAAGGTAACATAAGGTCATGATGTGATGGCGGAGAAGACAGACATCTTGGCTTTCTGCTGCAAAAGGAATGAATGCTGAAGCTATTTGGTCCTTTTTTGAGATCTAGATACAAGCAGACCTCCCAAGGCCCCAAGATAATTACATAAAAAGTCAAGTGAGCTAACAAGCAGATATGGCAAGCATACGTACATTTTGGGGGACTGACAATCGTTGCAAATGACTGAGCAGAGGAAGAAAAGCTGTCAGATTTTGCAACCGTCATTTCCGGAAAGTGCATAACATCCATGTTTGATTTGAGGTGACTCAACCCTTCCAAAATGGGCTTACTACAAAGTACAGTGATAGACATGTTAGCGTACAATGGGTAGTAATATGATTTGAGACATGGCTATAGTTTGCTATTAGACTGGTGTTTGCAATAGATAGCATGACCACTAGCTTGATACCCTCAGAGGACCAGATGATCCAAATAAATGTTTCCGTTCTCTATGCAAATACCACAGGCATCATTGTAATTGTGTGTGTGGGGGGGGAGAAAAAACATGCAAACACCCGATTTGCAGAGGAAATGGACAATCAGAAGGGTTTTTTGCTATGGTAATGAACTGCTGTGGTTACATGTGAGCATGAACAAAGACTCATTTCATTCTGTCCACAAACCTGTGAAGTGGACTTCCCTATTAGTGGTGGGGGGAAGGGGGGGGGGGTTATGGCTTCACAATGCACTCTCTAGTCCCAGGTATGTTATCAGTGCCTTTGGCTTTGTTGTAAGATTGCATGTTCAAAATATGAATTAATACCCCTCCACTGAAACGCACCCAATCCCAACAAAAGGCCCCGCATTCACTGTGGACAGCTCTTCAGCTCCTCTAATGGACAGGCTCTCCTCTCTCTTCACACGGCGCAGACAAAAAGCTGAGGGCCCCATGAATATTTACCACTAAGTAAAGTTATTCCATTAATTACTCTAAGCACGCTTAATACTGTATCTGTGGCTACTTCTGTGGCGGCTCGTTAATGAACCTTCACACATCATTACCATATTAATTAATGCTCAACTCAATGGTTGTCAATAGGAGGCTGCCAGAGTTGTCTCTCGCTTCTTTACAGCCCCGTCCTCGGGATGTTTCGATCACTTAGTAGCAGCACCTGAATAAATCGGCAGGATCTATTTATCATGCCGGGGCCTCACCGTGTGTTTGAATAAAAATTTAAAAAAAGAAACACTGGTTAACACTGGGAAAGGCTGGTGAATGTGTATTAAAGAGCATTGTGTGCAGAAGAAGAGGGCGTAGGAGAGTCAGGGATATCTACTGTATATACAGGGTCACTGGTGTTTGTTTTTAGGGTGTGTGCAGGAGATTTTCCAAGTCACTGTCTGTGCTCTGAAACACAGGAAAATCAAAAGCATGACTCACTTCTCAACAAACGCAGCTGCTTACTGTATGATCTGATCCGCTAAAAGGGCTGACAGCACACTATTTTTCTCCCTCGTTTTTCTTCGACGCTTTTATTAAGAAGGACTGATTAAATTAAAAACATGGCCGAGTCTCGTAAAGACAGAGAAGAAAAAAAAAGCATTTGAAAAAGTGAAAAAAACAAGCATTGTTGTTTTTTTCTTTTTGATGTGATTGGCAGGATCCTGGCATTATATTGTAACACCCACATAGACTGTAAACAACAGCACTTTCTGACACGCAAACAGACTCAAAACCCACCAATTAAACCCAACTTCAATCCAGCCAGCCCTTATTCTGGCTGCGTTTTTTCACTTTTTTTTTTCTTTCCTCAGCTTAAAAGGCAACAGTGCAGTCTGGTGAATGTCAGGCCTGTCTGATCCCCCCTGATTCTTTGGACCTGCCCTCACGTTTTGCTGAGCTAAGAACAAAGTACACAGAGTGCAAACAGAGAGCTTTGCAGCCTTAGAACCAAGGAAGTGGAATTTCACTCCTAACCCAAAACAAATAAGGCCACACATTTCTTTACACTATTTAAATGAGCTCGTTGCAAAAAAAAGTCCTATCAAGTGGATAAGCAGTGCGTGCTAATCTGTGCCTTTGGGAATTGTAATCTATTGATCGGTGAGAATAACCCATAAGAAAACTACACTTTGTGAAGTATTTTGTCCGCCAAAAAGTCTCACACTTGCACACTGCAAATGATATCAGTCCAAAAAGTTCTGCCCTTATCATGCATGTAGCACACAAACAGCGAACATTATGCAATCCTATTTTTATAAGCGACCCCTTTTCCACTCTGTCAAGTAGGAGGACTGTCAACTCTACCCAGCCATATCAGGTTTCCACTCTCACCCAGGTCCCGGCTCCTCTCCGACCACGGATCCTGTGCGCTATTAATATCAATAAGCTGCAGATTCCATTTCCCCAGACAAAGACAAAGGAAGAACAAGAGGCGATGAGTGAAGGGAGGAACTAATACCCTCACGCATCACCGTGGGGTTACCACTTACTATCACCTCCAACCCTGCTGGCGCTGAAAAGAAGGGAGTGTTTTTGCTGTTTCACACATCCAGTGCTGCATGGACACCCACAGCAGGGCAATGCAAATACAGGCCAACTGCTGGCTGATGCTTTCCAATCATCTGTGAATTATTTAACTTACGCAACACATTCCCACGTCAGGTTAAGCTATACAACAGTTTTTTGTTCTCATCTTCATTCTCATGGAAATTCAAATCTGTTAAAATATATAGCTTAAAGACACACAGATACTGACAGCAGGATTTTTTTTTTATTGACAGTGTTGTAGGTCATGCATGAGTTTATTTTATCATTCAGGCACTTTGATAAAAAAGTTTTAGATTGGACACAAAACTAAGGCTGCAACAAACTGCTCACTATCAACTGATCTGCCAGTTGTTTTCTTGATTGTTTTGTCCAAATTAGTGTTTTCACGACAGTGGAACTTCAATACCTTGACATCGATGAGGCGATATGGAGAAAATGAAACCTTTTTTTACCAAACATCACGATATCGCGACAATATTGTAAGATTGACTACTGCTGCTTTCACAAAAATATTAACACAATAAGATTTTTGATACATGATCTTCAGTAATATGGATATAATAAATGAGTGGGTAAATGACAGAACAGCTAGAACAATCTGGTCAAGTCAGAGAATTACTTCACTTTACTGTAATATCAAAATCAGGAAAAGACAGCAGTTATGATTTTACGATATCCAGAAGATGATATCACATGTCACACTGACATGCCCTACCTGAACAATATCAATATTTGATGCCATTTGCAATACCAAAGGGAACAACTGACACTGAGGGCATAAAATTAACATTTTTATTAAAGGATAAAGTGTTGGAAAGGTTACTTTTTAATTTATTTGGTTACAGATTGCAAGTTACCCTGCTAATCTAACTTTTTGTATTTGATTACTTTCAGAAGAAATGTTTTAAACTGGGTAATATAGGTGAAAAATGTCCAGAGATATATGCCAAACAACAGACATTTCTGCAAGTGAAAAGATGCAATGCAACAGAATGAATGGCATATATTAACCTTTTGCCAAAAAATATATATACAGTTGTAACCTCTTTGTAATAACCAACAGTTTGACTGTAAATTAATTACTTTTTCTTTTCTCAGTGACTGTAACTGATTAGTTACATTTATTTTGCAACTGAGTTCATTTGTAACTGAAGATTTTCATAGGCTTTAACATGACAAAGCAACTTTTCTTTTTGTGGTCTGTGGCAGAGAACAGCACAGTGACTAAAGTTAACATTGACCATAAAAGAGTAAGAAATTGCAGCTGTGGAAAAGGAGTACTGAAACTATTTCAGTTTTTTTCAGAATAGAAGTGTGTCCATAAAACGATATCTTTGACAACGCTAGTCAGAAAATCATGAATAATGTACACAAATACAAAAATGCAACTTAAAATAGTTCTTTTCCTCTTACTGCTAGCGCTTCATTGTCATTGTTGTTCTTCTCTTGTCGTCTTGTTTTTGTTTTTGTTTTTAATTCACGATCAAGTGGCCAAATTAAGTTTCATTGTACCTGTGCATATAGTGACAATACAGATCAATGCGAATATTTGCTATTTTTTGATCACAACATTATTAAAATTATCAACAGAATAATAACTTCAGCTAACAAGCAATCCAATTGGACACTTATTGACTTTCTTCACCAATTTGCAATATCACACAGCATCATATTTCATATAAACACTGGGCATGTAGTAGGAACTCCTACTCGGGAACTACAATCAAACCAGTTGCCGTCTACAGCCGAAACACTGACTCTGTCAATCACTTACAGAACACACCTACAAACTGACATGCACATGCATACATCCACCAGCGTCCCATAAAAGGCAAGAGAGGAGGAGGAGGAGGAGGAGGAGAAAAAAAGGAGAAAAGCGGGGAAAGATAATGAAATCTTTACAGACTTACCCATGAACAGTTAAACAGACTTTCATCGTGTTCATGAAACTGTATATTGATGCAGATTCCCTCCAAAGCACTGAGTGTTTTCAAATCCACTTCTGAAGGAGAGGAGAAGCTGCCAGGGAAAGATGCAGGTATGGAGTAGTTGGAGTGGTGTGTGTGTTCGTGTGTTCGTGTGTGTGTGTGTGTGTGTGTGTGTGTGTGTGTGCGTGAGAGAGAGAGAGAGAGAGAGAGAGAGACAGAGCGAGCCCAGGCTGCAGCGTTGAGAGGGACTGGAGGTATGTGGTCTAAACACAACAAAAGCTGGTGCCTTGCTCTAGATTAAATATGCAGGAAGAGGCCCCCTTTGCATAAACACAAACACTCAGCAAATGAAGAACTGGCACAGAGCAGACGCCTGCTGAGAGCCCTACCTGTCCTGGCCTCTTTTAATTAGACAAGAGCAGGCAGAACAAATGAACATCAACACGGTCACACGAGGCAGAACAAAAGGGAAAGGAGAGGGAAAAAAAAAAAGGAAATGCTCCCTCAATCCTCAAAAATGTCCTTAATGAGAAGAACAGAAGTTTATAGAGAAGCCGGAACAAAAGGAGACGTTTGATTTTTTTTTTTTTCTCTTTCTGGTGTGATGTCTTGTTTGCACCTTGAACATGAGTTCTACATTTAACCCTTTGAAACCCGGCGCGACATCACTTTTCTCATGCTGCTTTCAGACACCTTTCAACAAGTGTTTAAATCTTTGAACCCCGAGGAAATTGGTGCAATTTATTTCATAAACATAGGGAAAAAAGGCAATGAGCAACTTGGAAAGAAGTGTTCCACTAACTGCGAGAAATCATTAGATTTACAAAACGATTTTTAAAAAGATGGTGAAAAAGAAAAAAAGCTAGGGTAAAAAACTAAAATTGTAATAATTTTTTAAGCACTATTTCCAGGTCATTTCCTTGCTTTTGTTGTTGTATTTTACTTTCTTTTTCGTGTTTTTTGTCTTTTTTTAATGCAAATTATCATGTAATTTTCTTGTACCTTTCACTAACTACTTGATAATTTTTGGGTCATTCTCTTTCATTGCTCATTGCCTTCTTCCTGTTTTTTTTTTTTTTTTCCAAAGAAATCAAGCCAACTTGATCAAGGGTTAAACAAAGTTTTCTTATTATTTTGACAATATTATTTTTTGTCAGATTGGTGATAAAACTCTAATTGTCTGATAAAATAAAATACACAAGAATGCGTCCACAGCATGAAGACTTCAACATGAAACTGCTTAATTACAACCTAAAACACTAATTAAATTTTAAAATATCAAATTTAATTAATTTAACTAGGTCATTTTTTTTTTTGGTGTGGGTTTTCATTAAAAGTGTGTCCTGGATTAAAGAGAATGCACCTTGTGATCTTTTAATTTGTCTTTACATATGCTTCTCCTCACACACCTCCTGGTGGAAATGGGAAAAAAATAATAAGCATAAAAATGGATTTATATGTTCCATGCCTCCCTTTTTTAAGTGTTTCAAATACTTTCCTCCCTCCCTCTTACTCTCTTCATCTATCTGTCCCTCTGTGTTTTTTTCTCATTTAGGACAGGAATGCAGTAGCATGTGGTGATGGGGGAAACTCTCAGAGGAGATTGCCAGTTGTCGTCAGAGTTTAAAAAAAAAAAAGGAAGAGAATGGGAGCCACAAAATTTAAAGAATTCTCTTGCTTCGCTTAGAGGCCACATTTGCAAAATGACAGGATGCCAAGGGCCAATCACAGCAGCCCCATAAATGTTCTAGGATTTAGGACATTTTTAGGAATTTAGGATGTTTCTAGGATTTTAGGATTTTTTTTATATTTTAGGAGATTTAAGGATTTTAGGACATTTCCAGGATTTTAGGGCATTTCTTAGATTTTAGAACATTTTAGAATTTTACTATCAGATTTTAGGACATTTCTAGTGTTTTAGGACATTTCTCAGATTTTAGGACATTGTAAGAGTTTAGGACATTTCTCGGATTTTAGCATGTTTCTAGGATTTAAGGCATCTCTAGGATTTTGGGACATTTCTCGGATTTAAAGACATTTCTTGGATCTTTTTAACGTTTCTAGGATTTTAAGACATTTTTCTGGTTTTAGGACATATCTAGGATTTTAGGACATTAGGGGCTTAGCTAGGGGTGTGGGAGATCCTCCACTTTTTTAAATAAACGAGCACTATTTCCGGTGCTGTTTAATGCATTCTGACACCTTTTGTACTGTAAAAGTACAAAAACAATTCCCAGTGTGAATCACTTTCTTTCTTTTTTTGTGAATTAGAAAATGGTTTGGGGCCAGATTAGGAATGCGGGCCATAAGTTGAGTATCACTGATCTAGAGTGTCAGATGCTGAGTGACATACTGATGTGAGCAGTCAAAAATGTCATTTTCATGTGAAGCCAAAATGTATCAGGGGGAATGGGGGTGGGGGGTGGGGGTGAGGTGACACTAGGTGAGGGGAGGCTGCAAAGGGAGAAATTGAGGGGTGAAAGAGAGTCAGAGAGAGAAAGAGGAGGGAGAGCAGAAATGAGACCTCTGGAAAATAAACAGGGTGTAGGGTTTCAAAGGCAAGGGGGACACAGGCATTCCATTGTTCAAGCCAATTATCAGTGGAAAATAATAACAACAGATGGATCCAGAGCGGCCAACTTGTGCCGGAGCACCCTGGCGCTGGAGAACAGATGATGAAATGTGAGAGTGCTGTTGGAGGGGTGTGTGTGTGTGTGCGTGGGTCACACACATGCACACACACCAGATGTGAACTTCCACAAGGGCAGTTTAATATGTGCTCTCTGGCCGCCACTTGTGCCGCGCGGCTTGGGCATACCAGACAATGGCTCGGTCAACACCTCCGTTTGTTCAAAAGGAAGTCAGATGGCTCCCGTGTTGCCGTGTGATAAATTCGAATCCGTGCGTTCCTTTTATGTCCGACAAAGAGGGGTCATCTGATGGCGAACACATGCTTGTTACCATTAAGTGGAGTAACAACACAACAGCAAGAAGTGGGAAGAACGATTCCTTTTTGGCCCCGCTGGGGTTTTTTTTTTTTATTCAGATCAGCACATATCCCAGATGACCTGTTGTGATGTTTTCATTTGATGTTCTCCAGCGTGCCTAACGTTCACAGACAGGCAGATGCAACAGTGCGGCGGAGACAGACCTCATTGACTCTGGCTTCATTCACAGATCCCTCATATCAGCCGCAGACTGACAGGCAGCGGAGGGAGGGGGCTGCAACCCCTTAAAACAAAACCAATTCTCTCTGTGACTTGTCAAGGGTGGGAGATGTCTGCAGATAGCAGTACAAAAGATCTGCCCTTCCTTTTTCACAAGAAAAGAGAAGTTTTCGTTTCATTAACTCCACACTAAAGCGTAATTATCTCCCTATAGACCTTAATCACCAACAGAAGGATAATAGAACAAAAAGCGGTTTCTTCTTCAGTCATTAAAGTTTTTTTTTTTATGTTGTTGTTCTTTTTTCTCTCCTCTGCACTTTAGATGAGTCCATCAAATGATGCAAAAGAATCATGGGGGCATGAGTAAAGTCTCATTTTCAAACACTGTCTGTTAAACACAGATTTGGGCCATAAAGTAGAGCCCTTTGCTTGAGTGTGCCATCTTTGCCCCTTCTCTACCAGCCTGTTTGACCTGACGATGGCCACTAATAACACTTTTCCACTCAGTTAGCTCTGGTTCTTGAACTGGTTCCTGTCAGGATTCTTGGAGCCTTATTGCTGCTATCCTCCAAACCAGCCCACCAGTTTCACATGGAACCACTGAAATCAAGGATGTGCCATCATGGAGGATGTTACACAATGATCAACACAAGTAAATAGCTGAAGCAAAATCTTGGATCATACTGATTACCTGCAAACTTCTATGCTGGCAGTACAGACATTTATTTTTACCCCCAAAACAAGCAAGCTATAATGAGACCACTGTACACTATTTATGTGTGATGATTTCTCACTTGACTTCTCCATCCTCTCTTTGTAGAATATGACATGTCCACTGATGTTGCCGTAGTTCCCATTTCAGGTTAAGGAAAACATGCGGCTGAGATTCAACTTTTTAGATTCTCAATTTAATGCCGCCTTCACGTGTTCTTTGGAAATATCGTATTTACCGGATTTACAAGTTACAAGCTCATGACACTCATTACGAGTGGGAAATTGTGAAATAGCAATGATTCCCGAGTTGCTGAGGTGTGAGGTTTGCGTGACGTTTCAGGGCAGCAGAAATGGCAGAAATTCAATGTTTGGTCAAAACTTTTTCATTAATTCCCGTATCAAATATCAATTTTTGATCACATGTTAAGCGTAATATGGTATTATTGTTAACTGCTATCCATGTAGAGTGACCTATGTATATCAAACATAAAAAATATAACATATAATATACAAAAAATTTAAAAAATATATATAAACTGGAAAAAGCTACCAACCTCTCTGGCTGGCTGTCAGCAAAGCCAACAGAAGATAAAATAAAAATTTTACATCAGAAAACATTGAAAGTTTACCACATCTAAATAGATGCTTTGAAATGCAACACTAAATCTCACTGAATCAATGGAGCAGCAACTAAAAGGAAAGGCTGTTTTGTATTTCATATCTTCTTTTTTTCCTTAAAAATTTACCAAGTAGTTACTGGTTAATGACTGTTGACCTATCGAAAGCAAAATGAATCATAACTGACAAAAAGAGAATAGTTAAGCAACTTAAAATAATTACTTCAATTGGTGACACAGAAATAAATTAAGTTTCCTCAACTCAATTTCCAAGCAGTTGTTATTGTCAAACTTTGGATAAACTTAATTTGTTTAAGTGTACTGATTGAAGCCCTTTTTTACGCTGGTTCACAATTCTCTTTTTTAGTTCAAAATGAGGTGCAGGAACCAGAATGAAACTGGTTGGTGGAAAAGGCAACACAACCAGTGAAGATACTGTAGATCACTAAAGTACTAAATGACTATAATTAAAAATGCTTGAAATGAAACACCAAAACAACACTTTGGAATTGTATATAATCTAAATGACTAACATTGCTTGAAGGGGCTTGTGATACCGAAGCCCAAATGTTAAACCCCTGGAGGATTGCACATAAGGATTTCTACGGGAGAAAAACTGGAAAACTTTGCCTAGATTTAATTAGCTTATGAGAAATAATTGCCATTAGCAAATCTCGTCAAATGGGGTTGAGGCATTTTTGCTGTGGGGGAGAAAAAAAAGTCATATTTTTGGTCGATGAGGAGACAAAGGGCTTTCAAACAGGAACTGGCGAGCCATCAGCCGTTTTAGTGCACTGAGACTGAGGTCGAGTTAATTAGACTATTGTCATTTTAATCAGGACAGCTCGGTGGCCATCACTTCCTGAAAGGGCCAGTGGACTTTAAACGGCTGAGGGATTTTTTTGTGTGTGTACTGTATATATGTGTGTGTCGGGGCCCGGGGTGTCACCCTGCTATGGGTTATGGAGTATGGTCTGGTTCTCTCACATGCTTAGAACATTAATGAGCTGGAGACACACCAAGGAAACAAAGAAGCCTGGAGGATCACCAGGGGAAACTACTCGCCTCTGCTCTACTCATGTCTCTGTTCATTTGAAAATAATTTAAATATCAAATATTTGAAATAATTTGCTTCTCCCTGGCTATCAGATTTTGAATGGGGAGTCTTTCATGTGGTCGTTATTATGCTCTTCACTGGCATTAGCATTTAAAACATAATCAATGTAACCATATTTTCTAGGTGCTCGCCATTATGCTCCAATAATGGTTTATTTTTTTTCTGATTTCCATATTTTATGAATACAATCGGAAGTTCGTGATAACAAACCGAAGAGGTGATATATCAAATCTTTGCTGAATATCGTTAATCTAAAGAGAGTTTTAATCAAAACTGACAAAAGGCTGGATTTATTCCAGGCTTGCTCAATTTACTTTGTGCCACCTTCAGTGAGAAAAAATAAGCTGACACCAGTCTCATTTGAGTTCAGCCAGCAGCCCTGAGAGCGAGAGGAGGGGCTGAATACAAGAGCTGTCAGTGGAGCTCTGCCAATCAGCAGGGGTGATAAAGCCACCAGCCCAATATTAACACCAAAACATCTTTGTACCTTTTCCCCTGGACATAGTTCAGGTCATGTGTGGGCAAGGTGACAAAGGTAACCTGCAGACAAATGCTGGTGAACTTCCCCCCCGTGACACCGCCGTCAGCCCCGGGGCAGGACTGGCCAATGACATGAGCCGAGAGTCTGAGCACAAAGTCAACCCGCGCTATATTTCATATTCACCGACCTCAAGGGGAAACTGCATTAAAAGGGATTGAAGCACATTTGACTCCTTGCCACTTTTCTACAGCGTCTGTTTATGATTATATTAATAGTTCCGTAAGTTCATCGTTTTTAACATTAGCCATTAATATTTCACGGGGAGTTAATATTAATCCGATCAGAAATTATCTTCCTTCAATAATTCAATACACACATTAATAATTCAATATAAAGAATGTTCAGCGTATTTGAGGAGGGAAAACTGGAGACGTTCAATAACTAAATGTGAGAGAATGAAGCCAAAGAAGTCACATTTCGGCACAGAGTTAGCTAAATACAATAACTACATCTGAAATGCCAGCGCTCTGTGAGCAACTTCAACTGGGACGTTAGCGAGAAAAGCACACAAGCACAAGAAGCCTTCTTGTTTCACCTTAAACGTCCAATGTTTGGGATTTATGGGAATACATTGGCAGAAATGGGATATAATATTCATAACTATGTTTTCATTTATGTAAAATTTCCTAAAACTAAGACTTGTGGTGCTTTTCTTTCCTGGAATGAGCTGTTTATATCTACATATGAAGCAGTTCCTTATCCATCTAGATTGTTTTGATGTGAGTTACAGAGTGTTGCAGATATCAGTCGTACAGATGTCTGCCTTCTCTTAATATATATATATATATAAAAAAAAAAACAACTGCAATGCCTTTCTCCACAAATCATGACCCGGTTACTCAAGATAATGCTCAGACCTTGTTGTGAGCAATTTCATGTAGGAACTATTTTCTTTCTTTCAAACTGCACTTCCCAATGGAATCATTGTGCAGAAGGAAGATTTCATCTACTCACAACCCAATCAATGTATTCTCATGGAACAGTTCACATGATATCCTATGAAAACGCACACACAGTTCAAAGGCTGTCTTACGAATTAGTGCCCCATGAATAATGTTCCATCCTTAACATTAAGTTACATTATTCACGTGAAGTTACGAAGGTTAGGTTTACAGAGAAAAAAAAAAAAAACATGAGAAAGACGTACCTTAACATGACTCAAAGTTCTGTGTCTGTTTGATCCATCCACCACTCAACCTGCCTTCTCACAGAGCAGTCGGAACTACTTCCTTGTTTACTGCCGTTGGTGCATTAATCATGTGACTGCAGCCTTTCAAATGTACATAGGTTATGCACAAATTACTGGTTCATGATTATGTAGGATACATACAAATTTGGATGCCTTACTTAACACTTTAAAAGAACAGCCTGACCTAATCGTAAGAAAATATTTCAGCATAGTACATTTCAGATGTTACATTTGCATGTAGATAAGTTGAAACTTTACTTTTCAACAACACCATGGTTAACGTGTGGCTAGGTTTAGTCACAAAAACCACATGGCTAAGGTCAGGAAAAGATCATGTTTTAGCTTAAAAAGCAGGTTGGGGGGGGGGGCAATCCCAAGTGGAAATATAGGAATATCTCAGTAAACTGCTTTTTGTGCTTTTATCCCCACAGGAAAAGCAGGAATGTATTTCTTGCCAATATTGTGGTAGGAAAAACAGCAATATTTCGGCAAAAAACAATCACTCTTTTTGCAATCTTGCTGCTGCAAACATAGCAACAGGTTTGCTACAAAACACCCATCATTGGTGCCTAAAAAGCTATTGGTAAAACAGCAGCGGGTCATAAAAAGCTGCTGAAAACACAGCAATGACTCACAAAATCAAAACTGTTTGGTTGATTGTTGGTCTTCAGCTTGGTAGGCATCCAAGCCAGGTGACATACCATCCACCAACCCCTTCACCTCCAGATGACAAAGTCAGCCCATATACTACATCACTTAAATAACGTTGATATGATACTGACGACACGTACAAATGTAACCTATTAAATGGTTCCTAATCCAGATTTAAATGTGCTGACTAACCAGGGGCCACAGGTTGCAGTATCTACTCATGTACATTCAGAGATAAGACAGACATGCAGACTGTGAAGCCTCTGCGCCATTAAAAGCCCCGCACTGCCTCCATAAGTTCCTCAATAAGAGATTTACAGGGATTAGATGGTGAAATAAAGGCCTAATCTTTATTTGACAGGGAAGCCAATCTCTGGCTCACTGGTCAACCCCTTGCGGTAGGCCCCTCTCTCACAGTCTCACTTATACTGCCTCACATCTCTGGCTTATTTAAAACCACATTTAGGATGCATACTGTGCTTTGTATGAGGTCTCAATCCAATTTTCATACAAAAAAAGTGTAATTTTTTCCACGAGAAGAGTGTGCACATGCATAGTGCTAGGAAGACTTATTCCATAAATGATGTCCTATATTGGGTCACAGCCTTACCTACATGTGAGTACATCTTGATGGCTATTTCCTTTTGTAATTTTCCTTCCTCTTTTTTTTTTTGGTCTTAGCTATGCCTGATTGAAAATCTAACCAATTTCCATCTGCAGTTTAATGACAGATGGAAAGAGATATTTCATGGAGATGTATAGTCCAGACTGATAAACTATTAATCACACCGCTGGACAATGACACCAGCTAAATTTAAACACAAAGTGAAAAGGCGTCAAGTAACAGCCTGCCTTATTCCTTAAATTATTCATTGCTGGGGGCTGTTATTGCACAGCATATAGAATTAAAAACTGCAAATTTCTCTTAAGTACAGTGCGTGTTGAGGGTGGCTAGAGATGTCACAGCTTGGACTGGCGAACCTTTACAACATTAAACTCTGTCGCATAATGTTCATCTGTGTCTGTCTGCTCAGTGCCCACACAATCACTGCCATGTGATGATGAAGGTGAGAGAGTGGAGAGAGGAAGAGTTGATATAAGACCTGTATGTAATGCAGATTTCTAAAATACCTAAAGGATGTTTTACATATATTGTTAATGATTCTAGTTGGATTTTTTTGTATTTCATTCCAAAACCTCAATTGGTGGCACTATTTTCTATGATGGCAAATAATCTCATTCTTAATGATTAATGGAAACTGCATCATTTCTGAAGAACTTCTCAAAACTTAGCATTAGCAATATTACAGGAAACCCAAGATGTACAAATGTGCTGTGTTGACAAAGCATTAGGGTTACCTTGTTTTGCCTGTGTGTATTTATGTGAAACTGTTGACATCCTGAGACGCAAGAGAAATTTCACTTTTTTTTTCTGACTGTTAAGTAAAATCTAATCATCAAGTTTTCCATCTTGTCTAGTTTATTTCTCACTTTGATTGGATTAAAAAGAAAAAAAAAAAAAAACATTTGTTGTTACTCACCAGTCTGATTTCTAGAATCTCTGCTCAAACAAATCTCCACAATTTGCAATACCTTTTGAAAAGAGACTAAATTTTTAGCACCTTGCATAACCTTCACTTTGATTGTTGTGTAAAACATTTGTTTGTAACTAAGGGGAAAAAATTTGAAAACACCGGTTAACATCTCAGACTCTTTCCTACAGTAAAAGAAAATTGGGTATGAAAATGATTGTGTTGTCAATGTCAAAAACACTGGTAATTTCAAGTAATATGAGTGCTTTGGGTGTACTTTGCTACAAGAAAGTGTCTACAAATTGGTGAACACTCAGTTGTGTGTGCACTATAAGCAGAAGCTCTGTCAGGTGGCTCATTATCTCTGCAAGTAGACTACCTCAGTGATTTTGTTTTCTTCTGTTTTTTCCCCTGTAAGTGCAATAAAATAGAGCTATACAAAATAATGTTTATATCTCCCACTTTCTCCTTTTTAAGACTAGAATTGTAGCTTTTATATTAACTCATAAACAAGAATCAGAATGCCCTTTGAAACCTGAGCAAATTTTTTTTCAAAACAATGGCCAATTTCTGAAGAAATGATCAAAAATGAGCAAGAAAGTAGTCAAAAGCAAAAGAAAGTTAGCAAAAAATTAGAAAAAGATTGTAGAAAACAAACAAGGAAATGACCTGGAAAAGGTGCTTAAAAATTATAATAATGTAACATAACTTATAATGTAACATAACTTATGATATTTAATTTTGATCATTATAAATAAGTTTTCCCTTGCTTCTTTCTTTTTCCATAGGTATTTGACCCTTTGCTTTTTTATAAAAAATTCCTAAATCTATTAATCTCTTAAAATTTGTGCAATATTTCTTACCAATATTTCTAACCAAGCTACTCATTGCCTTTTTTCCCCATGCTTTTGAAAGGAATCAAACAAATTTTTTTCAGTATTCAAAGTATTCAAAGGTTGCTTTCAGAAGCCTTTCGCAAGTATTAAATACTTGCGAAAGGCTTCTGAAAGCAACACAAGAAAAGTGAGGTCGCTCTAGGTTTCATAATATTGATGTATTATGTAAAATAACATAACATTAAAAGTAATAATAAACTGACATAAAAAGTTGGTACCGTTATCAAACGTTATTCTCCTATGACGGGCAGACAAAGGCTTTGTTTGTGCGCGCCACGTCCTCCACTCAGTGTTCAGTGTGTCTCTCTCCCCTGTATCATCCCCAGCTCACAGCAGCAAACAGAGTTGTACGCAAATACTGAAAGCCATAATGCATTATATTGTTTGGTGATGACATTTGAATATTTAAATGGTCCGTTTTAGATCTAGATATTCCCATTTTAATTTCCATATATGCTGAACGCAGACAGTTTAGTTTGCGCACCAAGTTGAAGACTTTGTGAGCATATTTGCATCTTTTTTTCTTTTTTTTTTAACACAACAGTGGTTTGACACACCATCATTTTCATGATTGTGTTTTTGCTTCATACACA